>NC_080178.1:60885618-61218118 GCF_950295315.1 Erinaceus europaeus
TTAGGCTGCTTCAATTGAATGTGTGTATAGGCATGTGTGTGCTTGTGCATGCATGCATCCATGTGTGTCTGAAGCTTGGAAATAACCCAGTAGGGCTCACATCTTACTATGCATAGGGCCCTCAGTTCCAGTCCCAGTGCCACATGAGAGCACCATGAGCAGCACAAGAGAGGCTCTATGGATGGTGGAGCAATGCTGAGGTGTGTCTCTTCTCTCTGTGTCTGGCTCTTTCCTCTCTTTCTGCCTTTCAAAAGAAATAAAGAATAAAAAATGGACTAGGGAGGCCACTCAGCTGTGGGTGTCACACATGCAAAAGTCCTGGGCTCACTCCTGAGCACTGCACTAGTATGTATCTACTCACCTACAATCTTAATTGATTTTTTTGTAAATTTCTTCAAGTCTCTTTGGGGGAGTCCAGAAACAGAGTCTGAGAATGGCTGCCCTCTTCTTCACCTCCCCAAAGCCTCCCACACAGGGAATCCCAGGAGTCCAGATGGGCCAAGGCTCAGCCAGACCTCTGGTGCCCACCCCTGCCATTAGAAGTGTTTTCTTGTTCTTTCAGGCTTGGCCAGGCACTAGTAAACCCCACGTGTGGTTCTGTGGTTACCCACACAGGCCTAAAAGCATCCATCAGGAGCCCAGGGGATGTACCAGTGAGTGGCAGGAAGCCCACCTCCAGGTAGGCAGGCCTGCTATCCCCAGATATATGGTGAGAGAGCTACTGTGATAGAGGTTATGCCATACTAGCAACAGGAACTATTTTATTTTATTGTTTTGCTTGTTAATTCTGGGCTTGACAGAATGAGTCCCATGGACTGATGAGGAAATCAACTTCGAGGGGGCCAGGCAGTGATGCACCCATATTAAGCACACATATCACCAAACTCAAGGACCCAGGTTTGAGTTCCCACTCCCACACCTACATGGGGTCCACTGCAGGAGCAGTGCAGCACGTCTGCAGGGATCTTTCTTTTCCTCTTTATTTCCCCATCCTCTCTTAATTTCTCTCTGTCATATCTAATAAAAATTAGAGCACAAAGTCCCCAGCGATAACCCTGGAGAAAAAGAAAGAAAGAAAGAAAGAAAAGAAAGAAAGAAAGAAAGAAAGGAAGGAGGGAAGAGTGGTCACCAGGAATGTATATTTGTAGTGCTGGTATTGAGGCCCCATTGATGACCCAGGTGCAATAAAAAATAAAATAAAGGAAATCGCTGTCTGAGAAAAGAATTTGTCTGTCCATGGTCAAGGAGCCACCTTGTTCTGATCCCAAAGCCCATCACCTTCACCCCTGCCTCACTTTGACCTGGGGATGGTTGGCAAGAAGGCAAAAGAGCCAAACTGGCTTCAGACCCAGTCCTGCCGACAATACTTATGGCTTTAATAAGTCACCTCACCAGTTCAACTGCAACCATCTTGTGTACAGAATGGGAGGGGGGGGTGTCTTGCCTGTTTTTAGGGTCATGCTTGGGTTCAAATGAAAATAGAAAGAAGTTCAAGAGTTTGTTCGGCTTTATATATTAACTCTCTTTTCAGCCACCAGGTTCCAGATGAAGCCAACCAGACTTCCCTGGACAGACAATCCCATCAATGTGTCCTGATGCCCTGATTCCCCAGAGCCCCACCCCACTAGGGAAAGAGAGAGACAGGCTGGGAGTATGAATCAACCTGTCAATGCCCATGTTCAGCGGGGAAATAATTACAGAAGCCAGACCTTCCATCTTCTGCATCCCATAATGGGTCCATACTCCCAGAGGGATAAAGAACAGGAAAGCTATCAGGGGAGGGGATGGGATATGGAGTTCTGGTGGTGGTAACTGTGTGGAGTAGTACCCCTCTTACTGTATGTTTTTTGTCAGTGTTTCCTTTTTATAAATAAAAAATTTTAAAAATTAAAGAAAAGAAAATATAAGTGCCAGCTAGGCCTGGCATGCACTGCTAATCCAGTGCATATCCCCTTCCATTGCTTAGAATCAGGCCCCAAATTTGGGACATGAGTGGGGACCAAGAGACGGCTCTCCCTGTAGAGCACAGCCCTTCCTCTGCATGAGGCCCTATGTTCAATGCTGGCACCAAATGGGAGCATCGTGAATGGTACTAAATCATGGAGCAATGCTGTGGTATCTCTCCTCTCACTATATTTTTCACCCTTCTTTCTGTCCACATAAAATATGTAAAAACTGGGCCACGTGATCACTCAGCAGTGCTACACATGCTTGAGGCCCTGGGTTTATTCCCAGGCACAACATTAAAAAAAAATGTTGCATGAGAGGCAGTGTGAGCTAAGCCTCCGGGAGCACTCCCCCTGGTTAGAGAAGAGGTCAGGAGTGGAGGTGCTCTGGCAGAGTGTTTCAAAAAGTGACTCCTCATTCCTATCAGGAACAACACAATAGGACCCCTTTGTGGACCCCCATAGGACCTTACCCTCAAATTGGATCAACAGTGGTAGAGAATGTTCCATTCCCAAAGGGAGGCTGGACAATATACTCTATGCTACACCTGAGGAAGATGGGTCCTGATATTGGGGCAGCTTGGAACATTCCTACTTATGACCACAGGTTGGATCTACAAGGATACAGAGGTCACATAGGCTCCTAAGCTGAATATGGGCCCCAGATCACATCAAATCTATGGGATTTATAGTCAACAATATTTATACCCCTTTCCCATATTTGGAAGCTACTCTCTTCCCTGATCCAGCTTTCTGGTCCTTCTTCCAGCCATGACATCGTCTCCCCAGACAATAACTTTGATCCACCTGCATATCAGATTTCAGGCTCAGGCAAAAAAAAAAACAAAAAAACTGACACCACTAGTATAGCCACAGGCCCTTTGGAATATAACTAAAATATGTCTACTAGCTATCTACAAAATGGAGACCCCCCGCCCCAACTCTTCATCTGCACTATTCCAGCCTTTAGGTATATAATGGGTCAACAGTTTGTTTGGCTTTGTATGTTAACTCTCTTTTCAACCACCAGGTTCCAGATGCTAGCATGATGCCAACCGGACTTCCCTGGACAGGCAACCCCACCAGTGTGTCCTGGAGCTCCCCTTCCCCAGAGCCCTTCCCTACTAGGGAAAGAGAAAGACAAGCTGGGAGTATGGATCGACCTGTCAACGCCCATGTTCAGTGGGGAAGCAATTACAGAAGCCAGACCTTCAGCCTTCTGCATCCCACAATGATCTTGGGTCCATACTCCCAGAGGGTTAAAGACTAGGAAAGCTATCAGGGGAGGACATGGGATACGGAGTTCTGGTGGTGGGAATTGTGTGAAGTTGTACCCCTCTTATCCTTTGGTTTAGTCAACGTTTCTTTTTTATAAATAAAAAATTAAATAATTAAAAAAATGACTCCTGGAGTACCTCTTTTTGCCTCCAGGCTTATCACTGGGACTCCATGCCTGCACTACAAATCCACTGATCCTGGGGGTCATTTTTATTTCTTTTTATATATATATATAATTTTCTTTGATAAGACAAAGAGAAATTGAGAGGGGGAGAGAAGGGGAAGATAGAGAGGGAGAAAGATAGACACCTGTAGACCTGCTTCACCACTTGTGAAGTAACCACCACCCCCACCCCCACCACCACCCCCGCAGGTGAGGGATCAGGGACTTGAACTGGGATCCTTTGTACTATGTGCACTTAACCTGGTGCACCATTGCCCAGCCCCCACTCCGCATTCTGGAAGCTAGTAATTTTCTTTTCTTTTTATTTTAATTTAATTTATTTATAAAAAGGAAACATTCACAAAACCATAGGATAAGAGGGGCACAACTCCACACAATTCCCACCACCAGAACTCCGTATCCCATCCCCTCCCCTGACAGCTTTCCTATTCTTTATCCCTCTGGGAGTATGGACCCAAGGTCATTGTGGGATGCAGAAGGTGGAAGGTCTGGCTTCTGTAATTGCTTCCAAGCTAGTCATTTTCTACCAGAGCTGATAACTGACTACATTTTGACAACAATGAAGCATATGCAGATGCTAACTCACAAGGGTGCACACCCCAAGCCTATATCATCTCATCAAGCAATGTTATTTCAATAAAAACTGGGGGGGGGGGAAGAGTGTTGGTATTCATTGTTCCTTCCTTTGACATTGGGCTGAACTTGGTGAACACAGTATGGAAGAGTGACACAACTTGCTGGCAAAGTCCTACAAAATGATAAAACATCCATTTCTTTCAATCTCTCTTCTTCTCCTCCTCCTCTCTCTCTCTTCCTCTCCTTCTCTCTCTCTCTCTCTCTTCCTTTCTTTCTCTCTCTCTCTTCCTCTCCTTCTCTCTCTCTCTTCCTCTCTCTCTCTGAAATCTGGCAGCCATATTGTTAGGAAGTTCCAGCCAGCTAGAGAAGTCACTACAGAAGCTCAGGTCAACAACCCCTGCTAAGATCTTGACTGACAAGCATTTTCCACCACTAGACAACTGAACATATCCAAAAATGGTTCTTCAAGTGGCTGTAGCTCAGCTCCAGTGGCAAGTTACCCCAGGCAGTGTCAAGAGGAACAAAGATAAACTTTCCTTTGGAGTCTGGTCCAGCTAGAATTCAGAGCAAGATAAATGTTATTTCACATGCTTTGGACACATAGCTCTAGGTAACACGTAAAGACTTTCTTCTTCTCCTGCCAGTCTCTGAATCACCCGAGCCAAGAACAGTCAAGCTCCTCCAGGGGCCCCTCCCCATCCTGTTGGCAGAACCTGGAATCCTTCTCTGCTCTTCAAAGCCATGCTTGACAACTTTGGTTAACAGCCCAGTTGTATGCCATAGTGCTGGTCACCAAAAACTATATTGTGGTGCTACATTTCTCTTTTTAAAATAAAATAATTCTATTAATTTCATTAGAGAGACACAGAAAGATAGGGAGAGGAGAAAAGCCAGAGCACTAATCCATATGGTGTCAGGGAACAATTCAGGACCTCAAGCTTGCAAGGACAATGCTCTAGCTACTGCACCACCTCCTGGGTCACTTTTTTCCCCTTTAAAATGATGTGCTTACGAAAGAGAATCAGCATCACTCTGGCATATGTGGTACTGGGGTTCAAACTCAGAGCTCTCCCCTTGCAAGACCTGTACTCTGTCACAGTGTCACCTTTTTAGATCACTGGAGTTCTCTTTCCCCTCATATGGGAAGTAAGATCATTCCTCTTAGGATATTAGGCTAAGTAAGCGTCACGCCTAGCTTCTTGGAAGCTTCCGGGCACCTTTCCCTGCTTCCCGCCCCCGCAGGCTCTGTCTAGGAAGATAAAGTCACTAGTGTGACTCCTAAAGCAGAGACAGCCTTATCGCAGGCTGCTGCCTCTAGGGTTCTGGGGAATGTAAACCATCTGCCAAGTGAACCCTAGGCCCAGAAGACATAAAGCAGGCTGAAGTGCAGGGGGGGAGGGTACCCCTGTTCCTGCTCTGCTCAACTCTCCCCTGCATCCCTGCAAGGGGGAGTGGGGTCGGGTGGGGTGGGCAGGAATCATCGAGGACAGATGGCTTCCTCTACTCCAAGGCCAGGTACTGTCCTGAGTCACCTTGTCAGTTCTTCCCCAGGGCAGAAGAGGACACAGAACAGGGCTCCCAGTGTCAGAGCAGGGAGCAAGCCCAGAGGCCTGACCTGATAGCAGATGAGGTAAGGACATGACCTAGGGCTCCTGGTTGGAGGTGAGGCCCCAAGAACTGGAGGTACCCTTGTCACACTGGGACATACGGCCAGAGCGCAAGGTTTGGAGAACATGGCTCTGACTCTGCAGTGATGCCTGGGTCTCGCTTACCCCTTCTGTAAACCAGACCTGGCCAGATTGGTCCTGCAGGGCTGTTTGCTGACAGTCCAGGCTTGGTGAGAATTGGTAGCTGTGACTACGCCAGGAGAGATGTGTGTAAAGGGCTATTTCCTTGGTGGGGTGAAACCACCCTTCTTGGGCCTCCCTGGAGGAGGAGGTACCTGCAGTGAGTCCCTTCCATCCCCCTCCTTGCCTGCTTTTAAAGACTGGCTGAGGACTTTTCAGTCAGACCCAAGGTAGAAAGTCTTGGGTAGAGAAAGCTGGGGAGCAAGGCCCATAGCAGGGAGCCCCAACTTCTCTCCTCTGTGGGGATGGTCAGCAAGCAGGAACCAACAGAGCCCAAAGAAAGGCCTTGAGCCCCAGGTGGTAGAGGTGCTTATACGTTCCCCTGAGGGTTCTGGGGAGCCACTGAGAGTTTTGAGGAGATGAGTCCAGAAGTGCATGCTCAATCCAAGTTTCCCACTACCTGACTGAGACTCACATGTGCTTTGTGGGCTGTTGTGCTGTCCCTGCAATGTGGGAACTAGACCAGAGCACCCCCATTCCAACCCTTCCCATTTTTATGTTTCCTGGTTTCTTGGCTTTTCTTTGGCGCCATCTTGCCCTGGCGATCTTACTAAGCCACTCCTCCTCAGGGCACTATGACAGAAAATCAGTTGCCTATAAATGTCATCCTTCCATCCTAACTGGAGCCATCACTTCTTCAGGGAAGCCTCCACACCTATGATGATGATGTCAGCTCTAGCTGGTTCCCAGGAGCATGTGCAGTGGGAAGGTGGCCTGTACACTTTCTCATCACTATCTCCTTAGACACAGGACCCATTGACAGCAGTGCTGTCTGTCTTGGCTTCCACAGAATCCCCATGGTCAGCTCTGTGAATGGCACAGGAGGACACAACACTGCCTTGTTGGATTAATGAGTGGAGGCATGCAGGCCTGAGTCTGGCCAAGCAGGCTCTTGTACCATCTGGTTGCTGTGACATCTTAGCAACTCTAAAACCAGCCTTTTGGCTACATGGGTGGTTTGCTCCCTTTTTCCACTTGGCTACAGAACTGAAGTAAGGAGAAAATGGTGTAGAACACAGATCCAAAGAGCCCTATGGGAGAAATCAGGGCCCAGAGCTCCCCCCCCCCCCGGGTATCCCCCAGGCTCCCCAGAGCCTGCCATACACAACGTGAAGATCACTGTCCAGTATGTGATCCTCCGTGCAAGCCAGCTCGGAGCAGCCCGTGAATCAGAGGCAGCTGACATCTGACGCTCCTAATTGGGTCCAAATGCTGGAGGTCTGTCTTGTCATGGGGGCGTGGGATGGAGAAGGCAGAAGGCCACATTCCAGAGGGATAGCTCTCTCTCACTCCTGCCATGGGGAGCAGAGCAGTGCTCCCTGGTGTTGCCTCAACACAACCAGAACTTCCTCCCTTTCCTCTCACTCCTTCACCCCAGCAGGCCAGTCTCCAGTCTCGTTTCACCTGAAAGGCAATCCCCATGGGCTTAGAGAGGTGACTTGAGCTCAGAGAGGCCCAGAAACGAATTTCCAACCCCAGGCCAGACCAGGCAATGCTGCCTGATGGCAGGTTATGCTCTGTGGTGTGCAGGAGGCGTCTGAACCCTGTGTGAGGCCCCTGAGGCAGGTTACCTGACTCCAGACAGAGGTCCCCAGGCTACAGTGGGGGCGACTACCTTAGAAATGGAGTGGGGGAGATACTTGGCAGGTTAGAAATCTAAATTTTGGGTTAGGCATATCTGTTGGGATCACCCATCAATCTCTCTGAGGCTCACCCACCCTTCATGAAGGTAATAATACCAGGGGCCAGGCAGCAGCACATTTAGTTAAGCACACATATCACCATGTGTAAGGACCTGGGTTCAAGCCTTTGTTCCCCCTCTGCACGCAGATACTTCTTGAGCTTCTTGAGCGGTGAAGCAGGTCTGCAGGTGTCTGTCTTTCTCTCTCTCCTCTATTTCCCCTTCCCCTCTCAATTTCTCTCTGTCCTGTCAAATAAAAATAGAAAGGAAAAAAGAAAAGAAAAGAAAGAAAAATTGGTTGCCTGGGAGTGGTGGATTTGTAGTGCAGGCACCAAGCCCCGGAAATAAACCTGGTAGGAAAGAAAGAAAGAAAGAAAGAAAGAAAGAAAGAAAGAAAGAAAGAAAGAAGGAAAGAAAAAAGAAAGAAAAGAAGGAAGGAAGGAAGGAAGGAAGGAAGGAAGGAAGGAAGGAAGGAAGGAAGGAAGAAGAAAAAGCACAAAGTTCAAGGACCCGTGGAAGAATCCCGGTTCAAGCCCCCGGCTCCCCACCTGCAGGGGAGTCACTTCACAGGCGGTGAAGCAGGTCTGCAGGTGTCTGTCTTTCTCTCCCCCTCTCTGTCTTCCCCTCCTCTCCCCATTTCTCTCTGTCCTATCCAACAACGACTACATCAACAACAACAACAATAATAACTACAATAAAACAAGGGCAACAAAAAGGAATAAATAAATATTTAAAAAAAGAAAAAGAAGAGGGTAATAATAACTACACAGCTAGGTAGCTATACAAGTGAAGTAAGACCTTCAGCCTCTTATCTGTGAGCATAGTTGCCACCATCCATGGTGCCAGGATGCTGTCAGCAGAGCCTCAGGGGACAGGCCGGAGTTTCTGTGAGTAGGCAAATCTGGCTTATAGAAGACAACATACCTCTGTCTCTCACCCAGGTCTTTTGAGTGTTTTGCTTTAGGAACTCTCTCTACTGGAAAACTATGTTTCTACTGGAGTCTTATTTCTACTGGGGGAAATCCCTTCCAGTGTCTGGGGAAGTGGCTCAGAAGCAGAGCACAGGACTTTCGGGCATGAGATCCCTAGCTTGATTCCAAGCGCTACATAAGCTGGAATGAGCCTATAGTTCTCTCTTTCTCCCTCTCTAGCCATCTGGAGGAAAGAAGTTGGGACAGTCCATGGTTAATTAGTTATCTAAGGTTCATTTTTTCATTTTTCTCAACTCCATCTTTCCTGAAGACTTCCTAGTTAAGATGAGGAGAATCTAGAACCCAGGACCAATGCATGGCAAGGTGTGTACCCTACCAGCTGAGCTATTTCCTGACTTCATGTGGGTGGCTGGTTTGGAGTTCCTTTTTTAATATATTTTTTATATTTATTTATTTATTCCTCTTTGTTGCCTTTATTATTTTATTGTTGTAGTCGTTGTTGGATAGGACAGAAATAGAGGAAGGGAAGACAGATGGGGGAGAGAAAGATAGACACCTGCAGACCTGCTTCACTTCCTGCGAAGCTGCTCCCTTGCAGGTGGGAAGCCAGGGGCTCGAACTGGATCCTTACGCCGGTCCTTACACTTTGCACCACATGCCCTTAACCTGTTGTGCTTCTGCCCGACTCCCTTGGAGTTCCTTTTTGGGGTCTTTAACATGATGCCTTCTAAGCTCCTTCCAGCAACCAGAGAAGTGGCTCAGGACTTGCATACATGTGGTCATAAGTTCAATTTCTAGCACCACATATGCTAGAGACATGCACTGGTTCTAATAATTAAAACAAAAGTCTCTTCCAGACAAGAAAGTTTAGGAGTACTTCCTGGAGGCAGTGGCTGAGGGATGGAGAAAGCAGTTCCCACAGAGGGAGCAGTAAAAATATGGCCTTTGCAGGGAATCACAGGGCTCCCCAAATTGGCGACTCTGGAATAGTGGCCTTGAAACCGACCATGGAGCCTCCTGGTTCCATTCATGGGGCTCCCATGGGGTGTCAAGGCGAGGGCAGACCCAGGTGACCTGCTCTGAGTCATTGTACAGGCAAGGCACTGACTGGGTCCTGTCTGACCTTCCCTGTGTTCAGGGATGCTTCTTGGAAAAACATGTGTATCTATTCTCAGAGCTCCCATGGGACCGGGAGGGCCCGTGATTCAGGTCGGGGCTGCTGTTGACACAGCTTCCTGACATCATGGAGGGGGCAGGCTCCCGAGGGCCCAGGGAAGCAGGGCTGCTCAAGCCTGAATTATTCACCAAAGAAACCCCACACGCCAACTGTCTCGCCCACGTGAATAACAAGGAGAACAATGCCTGACATGTGATCTGGAGTGTGGGAGCAGACTGCCCAGGCCCACCTCCCTGTGAGGTCACCCTCAGTTGTCCCCTCCTGCCACAGACAGGAAACTGGGCCTCAGGTAGGGAAGTGACTCCACGTAGGCCAGCCACTCAAAAGACTGTGCCAAGGAGGCGTATATGTGAGTGTGTGTGTGTGTGTGTGTGTGTGTGTGTGTGTATTTATGCAGGGAGTTTCCACAGGGTCTGGGGACATTAATCTAACAGATCCCCTTTCCTTGAAGGTAGGGGTTGCAGCAAGGTCCAGGGACCCTCACTGCCTTTACCACAGGTCATGCAGCAGAAGGAGCAACCTGGAGCAGAGGTGACAGTGACAGTAATGTGGTCATAAGATCTGGGGACATGGGCAAAGCTTGGTGTGAGAATGCAGGGCAGGGGTAAGGGTGATGAGGACAGAGATGAGGGCAGTCTGCTGATGGACATGCCACAGGGACATGGTGGTCCAGGGGAAGGGGGGTTGTCTACTCTAGGCTAGAATAGAATATTCCAGGCCAGTTGAAAAGGGCTTGCCTTTCCCCCAAGGCTCTGCAGCACACCCCCAAAATGTGGGTGTCCTGATCATGCCATGTGCTGGTACAGTGACCACCCCCAAGGGGCCTGCTCCAGGCTAGGAGGTATGATTGGAAGGATGAGTTCTCACTATTCTTGGGACATCTTTGATGTCTTGTCTCACCTTCATGTCTTCCCCTCTCCCCACCCTCACCCATGGGAATATGTGTTGCTCACGGACAATCCATTGAGTTTTGAACCCCAATCCCTGCTACCCCCAGATCTCCTTTTTGATCATCTGTTCTTCTATTGGCCTGGTCACTAGGGATGGACCAAACAACAGTCAGTCTTTGGACCACTCCCAGCTTTGTCCAGATGTGGTCCGCCAGGCCTGCCAGTGCCACTTTCAGACCTTGTTGTGTGGCTCTGTGGGATGGCACAACAGACCCTGTTGTCAAGGCAACCTCTAGACCTTGGTGGCCTGGAACCTGGGGCTCCAGCCACTAGCATCAGCTGCTGCTCTGAGTCTTCATGATATGGGCCTCCCTTACTCAGTGTGCTGCATGCGAGAAGAGGCTGAGGAGGACTGTCTAGGCCTTTGGGGTTCTCAGCCTGGAATGAAGAGAGAGGAAGAATGACCACTGGGTTTTCTCCCTCTGCTCAGCTTGCCCTGGTCTCCTGAATGCTCTAACAGGGACCCTGTGTGTCCACATGACCGCAGGGATGTCTAGGCTCTCCCCATTGCCACCCCAGCCACCACCACAGCCTGAACTGTTTGAGGTACTTTTGGACACAGTGTTGGGGCCTCTTGCACATATGATACTATCTCCCCAGGCTAATTTTCTGATGCCTTATTTTGAAAAGAGGGAGAAGAAGAGAGAGAGAGAGAGAGAGAGAGAGGAGAGGAGAGACAGCGCAACAGCACTCTACCATCCATGGAGCATCCTTGGTTTCATCTAAGGTGCATCCCTGTGGTGTCAAGGCTTGAACCCAGGGTCCAAAGCAGTTTACCAGGTGAGATATCTCCCCACCCCAAACAGGAACTTCTGCCTTTTCCAAAATGTCTGGTGTTCTCCTCTTCCAGCCCAGCTCAGCCCAGCTCAGCACCCAGCCCAGTGTTCCGCAGGCCTCATTTCCAAAGTGGCCCCAAAAGATCTGAATCCTCTTTCAGAATTCCTGCTGAGTTTCTCCATCAGTCTCAACCAATACCTTGCCCTGCCTCTGATAAAAACAGAGGTTTTGTAATCTGACTAATATAAGTGTTTATTTTAGGAATTATATGCCTATGACACCACAGAAATGTATTGGATAAATTTTAAAACATCCAACAAATAAAAAAAAAGGAAACCGACAAAAAGAATAACAATTATTAAATAAACTATCTTGTAAGTCTTTATTTCATTTTATTTAATGGCATAAGAAACACTTCTTGCTCTGACTAAACATATTTACTGAAAACCATTGTTATACTTCATTTTTAAACAGAATTTTGGCTTAATGACGTAGTGTACTCATTTGAGAATCAGGGACTAATTTCCATTGAGCTTTTCACTGGGTTTAACACCGGTTAAACTTGAAAAATTTCTCTCTCTCTCAGGAAGCCAAGTTGTCACAGGAAAGAAATGATTCCTAACTGTGCTCTGTGCTCTGAATCACAAAGTATGATTTCAATTCTCTGTTAGAGACCCTTGTTGACATTTGGTGAAATTGCCATCAGTTAGTTGGTACTGGAAACTAATCAGAAGGTACTGTTCTAAAAATATTCTTACATGATGGCAGAGGAGGGCCTAGAAGGAGTTAGATTATTATGTAGAAAACTGGGGGTCGGGTGTTAGCGCAGCAGGTTAAGCGCACATGGTGCAAAGCACAAGGACTGGCATAAGGATCCTGGTTCAAGCCCCCAGATCCCCACCTGCAGGGGAGTTGCTTCACAGGTGGTGAAGCAGGTCTGCAGGTGTCTATCTTTCTCTCCCCCTCTCTGTCTTCTCCTCCTCTCTCCATTTTTCTCTGTCCTATCTAACAATGATGACATCAATAACAACAACAACAATAATCACAACAATGATAAAAACAACCAGGGCAACAAAACAGAAAGAAATGGCCTCCAGGAGCAGTGGATTCATAGTGCAGGAGGCACCGAGCCCCAGCAATAACCCTGGAGGCAAATAAATAAATAAAATGAAATAAAATAAAATAATGTAGAAAACTAAGAAATGTTACACATGTAAAAACTACTGTATTTTACTATCAACTATAAACCATAGATTCCCCTGCAATTGCTGAGGAAAGATAGTGTAATGGTTATATAAAATGTATTTCATGCATAAAACATGAAAGGTCCCAGGTTAAATCCCTAACCAGTACTAACAGAAGCCAGACTTTAGATATGGTCAAGTAATAATAATAATAATAATAACAAGAAGAAGAAGAAGGAGGAGGAGGAGGAGGAGGAGGAGGAGGAGGAGGAGGAGGAGGAGAAGAAGAAGAAGAAGAAGAAGAAGAAGAAGAAGAAGAAGAAGAAGAAGTTCTTGATAAAGGAATTCTAAGGCCCACTGAAACTCTTCACATAGTAGATTATTTAAATGTATAGGCCACGGAACTCTGCCTCCTTGATTTTTAAATGTATAGATGTGACAGGCAAAATTGACTCTTCCAGGCCTCACCCTGCTTGGTTCCCAGGACCAGAGGATGTCAGGTGTGTTGGGATGGTGTGGCCATAGGCTTTCTAACAACCACATCAGCAACCAAACCACTGAGAATACCGGTCTGCAAAATACTCCCTCTGTGGCATGAGTTTCATAACCAAAAGTAGTTGCCTTCTTACTCTGTCTTAAAACAGTGTCTTTCCTTCATTTTCCATAGAGTTATTTCAGTGCCTGCTGATCACTTGCTTAACCTTGTTGTCACAAAGAGTCCACATATGTGGATCATTTGTTTTTGCTTAAGGTGGTGTCTCAAGTATCTTGTGATGAGCTAAGAGCACATTTCTGTGTACTGCAGGAGATCTGAGTGTCCCTCTACACAGTGGGGGTGTTGTCACACAAGTCCACATGGGAACTCTACCCTGCATTCCTCCAGATACCTGGCATACCTGACAGGTGTCAACACCCTTATCAATCTATTTACTAAATATTAGTAGGACCTCGCTTGTTCCTTCTTTAAAATTTTTTTCTTTAATAAATATTAAGACCAGGTGGTGATATACCTGGTTGGGAGCACACATTACCATGTGAAAGGACCTGGGTTCAAGCCCCCAGTCTCTACTTGCAGTTGGGAAACTTCACAAGAAGTGTCTCTCTCATTCTCTCTCTCTTCTCTTCTCTATCTCTCAATCCTCTCTCAAAATCTCAGTATCTCTCAGTTCTGTCAAATAAGCAAATATTAAAATGAAACAAAATAAACATCAATATAAGCTCTAGAATGCTTTCCTCATGACTAGATAGATCTCTTTGTGCACCTCATAATGGACACTGCTGGGCTACACAGCAGGGTCTTTGGCTGTGTTCATAGCCCCTCAGGGTCTGTTCCTGTCTTCCTTCCATCTTGGCTGCCATATTGACTAGACCCAGCAGCCATACAGCGTCTTCCAGTATGCATCTCTTGCCTGATAAGTCTGTCTCCAGTGGACTGGCCCAAAAACCTCTCTCTTGTCAAGAACCAACCCCAGGCCACCCCTCAGTAAGGTCTGTTCTCATTCTCTATGTAGCCAATCATTCAATTATCCAACTCATTTTTACTGAGTCCCTAATATATGACAGGCACTAATCTAGGGATTGCTAGGTATATAGCAGTGACCCAAATATACAAAAAGTCCCTCCTTCTGGGAGCCTGCATTCTAACAGGAGTAGCTGGTGATGTTCTAAGGTTCCTTGTTACATTTTCCTATGAGATAGTGGGCCATTTATTATTTTTTACTTATTTTATGAGTGATTTAATAGTGACTTATAGTATCATAAGATGACATGGGAACCATTCCACACCATACCCAACAACACAGTTCTGTCCCCCCCCACAACCAATCATGACAGTTTTCATAAAGTCTTGGAGACAATTTGGCTACTTTTTTTTTTTTACAAATTTACATATTTTATTATTTATATATAAAGCTTATATATATATATGAGCAAAACATAAACATAAAGTTGGCACATATGAAGGAAACCACCTCATCGTTGTCTTCCGGACAAATGCAGGTCACTAGCTAACAGACTGTAAATTACAGTAATAGGAGTCCTAGAATTAAGAATAAAAAAACCTGAAGAATAAAAAAAGACTTTACCTCCCTCTTACCCACCACCCTCATAACATTTCTTTTAATGCAAAGTCAGGGGTGTTACTACATGGTGTTTATGTAAAAGACTTTCATGCCTGCTACTCTAGGGTTTCAGGTTCAAGTTCAGGCACCAGAGGATGAATCGTTTATGTATCCCCAGGAAAGCTTTTGTCCCCGAGAACAAGGAGTTCTGAGTATGAGTGCCAAACACAGATCCCAGCCAGAGTAGGGGGTCCAGTGGGTGATGGCTGGAATGGAGGAATAAGCCGGGATTAACACAGGCCTCAGGGTAGTTGTAGATGGCAAGCTGACAGCACACCAGACTGCACTCCTCTAAGTCCTAGAGCCTGAGGGAGGAGGGCGCACCACTGGGAGCAGTCTCATTCTGTTCCCAGTGCTCGTCCCTGCTTCCAGAAGGAATTGGAAGGCCCCCTGTGGCAGGCAGGAACCACTTCCACCTCTGCACATCCCTATATATAGCTGTCTGCTATGACCCTGCAGACCTCTGTGCTCCAAGGCCCCAGGGAGCTCAGATGGCCTGTTTTCCCAGGCCCCAAAATCTGCTTCCCAGACCCTTGGCCTCCCCCACAGTAGGTGGGGCCCCCAGCCTTTGCCCCACTCACTAGCAGGTTCAAATCCCTAAATAGCATGGGTACTTGGCAAGAGTAGACCACCACCTGTAGGGACAGTTCTGAGAATGGGATGAGGGGTGGGAGAGCTACCTGGAATCTTCCAGAAACCTCTGCAAAACACACCCCTGTGTTTCCTGATCTCCTCCAGGCATAAAGTTCTTGGCATCTGGTTCTTCCACTTTGCATAAGGCTGAACACCCAAAGCAAGGTTTTAATCCACTCGAGCTCTGATACTGTGAGCACAGGAAAGTGGGAATGCATCAGGGTCCCTGTCCCTGGTCCCACCAGGCCTTCTCATTCTGTAACTTCTGTTTGGTTAGTAGCTCCAATACCAAGGGCTATGAGAACAAAGTTCACTAGGTAGAGTATACACCTTGGTGTATAAGATCCTGGGTCCAAGTCTTCTCTCCACAGAGAATGTGCTGTGAACAGTACTGGAGAAACCTCTGTGTTTCTGATGTGGCCCAGATCCCATTGCCAGGAAGGGAGGGGCTGGACCCAGAACCCAGACAGTAGGATGTAGCAGATGGGAAACAAGTTAGTCCTTCAGAGTCTAGTGGTTCAGTGTCTTCTGGCCTTGAGACAGTCATTGAACAGAGTTGATTCCTAACCTGTGGAGTGGGCAGGGCCATGTAACTTTTAGTGGCCTCACCACTGTGCCTCCAGGATAGTGGACAGAGCAGCCCTGGAACCACCCCACCCCCACCCCACCAGGATTAAGCAGGCAGGGGACTGTGGGTAAGTGTGCTTCCTGAGGGTCTGTCTGGGGTCTGGAGGACTCCACTGAGCCCCTAGAGCAATTATTAACAGAGCAGAGTAGAGGTGGGCCAGTGCCCAGAACCATCCGTCAGCAGGGATTCTGGAGGCAATTCTAACATAGCGTGTGGAGTGGGACAAGATAGAAAGAAAAAAGGCAAGCAGGGATGTGAGATGGGGGTGACAGCAGGAAGTGAGTTGCATGGGGTGACAGTAGCAGAGAACAAAACAGGGAGAGAAAGACATTGAGAGAGAGATCCTCGGAAAGAGGGTCCGAGACAGCAGTAGACCATGTGCAAGAAAGACCCGACAAGAGAAGGAGAGACAGCGGGGGGGGGGGGGGGGGGTAGAAACAGCAGAGGAAAAGAGGCAGCATCAGAGGGAGAAGAGGTCTCAAGTGACAAACCCAGTCAGGTCGGGAAAGGGCGGTGGCACACCAGGTTAAGCACACACAGCATGAAGTATAAGGACCTGTGCAAGAATCTCAGTTGAGGGCCCTGGCTCCCCACCTACAAGAGTGTCGCTTCACAAGCAGTGAAGCTGGTGTCTCCCTCTCTATCTTCCCCTCCCCTCTCAATTTCTCTCCTATCCAAAAAAAAAAAAAAAAAAAATCAGGCCACTGGTGCACCCAGTAGAACATGAGATGGTTTTAGGCACAGTCTACAGTCTAGATGGGGTGCCAGGAGCCACCCCAGCTCTTGTCTGCTCCCTCCCCAAGAGTGCCTTTCCTGTCCTACCTCCAGCTGAGGCTCCTCCTCTCCATGTCACCCTCCCACTTGGCTCTAGGGAGCTTTATCCAAGAGCGATCTGGGGGGATATGGAGTGGGAACACTGGACCATGAGTCTGCTATGTATGTTACCCACTCCCTTTCTCCTTCTCTCCCTCTCTCCTTCTCTCTCTCTGTAGGAAGGGCTGCATTCTGAGCCAGCAGTAAAATTGGGTGTGGCCTGCTCATAGCCAGCCTGGGGTTTACCCTCTCCTCTCTTCTAACTGTTCTTTCTTTCTCCCCCGCCCCACTCCCATCGTGTTGTTAGGGATGTAACAGTTTTTAGGATAGTTGTCACACGTAAAGTTTATTTCCCCACAATAGGTGTCATCACACCACTCCCACCACCAACTTCAGTCATTCTGTGTCATTATGCACTGGGTCCTCAACCCCCTCTCTTTGACATAGTCTGCTTTGAGGGAACCCAACTTAAGACAGAAGCTATAGACACTTTCTTCCAAAGGCTCAACACCAGAAGTGAGGAAAGAGCCAGTGCAGCTGTTTCTTCTCATATAATATTCCTTTTTATGAGATGGGGTGTGGGGAGGGAGAGCACAGTAGGCACACGCCAAGCACTGATCCAGCATTCATGGGATTCTACCCATTTTCCTTTAGTCTTTGCTGCTCTCATGTGGTGTCAGGACCGAACCCAGGGTCTCACATATAGAAGGTAAGAGCTGGATTGCTAAACTGCCTCCCTACCCCTTCAAATTACCTGGAATCTGTTTCCCAGAAACCATTCCAGGAGTTTCTGACAAGATGTGGTAGAAGGAGCACTAGCTTCTGCATCAGGGTGCCCTGACACCAGTCCCTACCTCAGCCTGGGATGAGCAGATTCACCTCTGTGAGCCTTGGTTTTCTGATCTGAAAACGGGCCAGCCTGGCTCACTGCAACCTCAAGCATAGCCCAAGATCTAAAAGGAACAACAGCCCCATAGCTGCCCATAGACACCTGCCTTCTCTCCGTGGCTGGCTGAGTAAGTTGTGGCCAAAAGCCACATCCCTCTTTCCTGCCCTCTAACAACTACCACTTTCTATAAACCAGCTGGGGGCTGGCCACTGATGATGTCACATGGTCCCCAGCACAGCCATGAGGCAGATGACAACACTTACTGTGTAAGTGAGTAAACTGAGGGTCAGAGAAGGAGGGGACCCCCCTCCAGGCAAGTAACATCCAGATGCCTCCAACTATTCCTTTATTTATTATTTATTTATTTATTTATAGAGATGGAGAAGCAGAGAGAGTGAAAGAAATCACAGCATCAAAGTTCCCTTCAATGCAGTGGGGTCCAGGCTTCGCATATGCAAAGCAGCGTACTATCCAAGTAAACTATTTCACTGGCCTATTTCCAGCCCTTAAAGCCAAGTTCTCAAGCATCACCAGGGCTGCCTTTCACCCTCAGAAAACACCCTGGAGAGACTGGGTGATTGTTGCGGGCTGACTCAGGACCTGAGGCAGGGAAACTGCTTCCCTGGGGCCTGTGGGGAAGAAGAAAGTGACCTGGGAATTCCAGCACTAACCAGCTGGGCTTGTGCTGAAGTGGGCGTGCAGGTTCTGTGGGTCACACTTGCCCCAGGGTCATAGGTCCATCTAAGCTACTTGGGAGACTGCACAGCATCTCTCGGGAAATGGACAGAAACCACACTGAGCAAGTTCTGGAGCCCAGAACCTTTTGGGAAGCAGACATTCCTGGGAGACTGAGGTTGGGTGGAATTCAATGGAAATTCCAAAGTCTGCTTTTCCTGAGGGCCACCAACAATATGCCCTACAAGTGGCTTTTCTAGGTTCAAAAAAAAGTTCTAAGTTCTTATCTCCTATAGAACATAATGGGACCCATACACGAAATTAATTTCTTTTGCAGCCCCATTGTGAGAGTGAAAAGAAATTCTCATGAACTTGGTTTTAATACTGTAACACTGGTCTGGCAGGATAGCTCACCTAGAGAGTGTTCCTGCTTTGTCATGTACAGGATCCATGTTCGAGCCTGGTCCCCAGTGCTCTGAATGGAGCTTCAATGCTTTGTATTGTTTGGGACAAAAATGGAACTGGAGGTGATATGCTAAGTGAAATACGTAAAGAGGGGAAGGGCAGCTACCAGATGATTTCACTCATTTATGGAACCTGTGGAGGATAAGCTGAATAAAATTTCAAAAAAAATAATAATAACCAAATTTCTCACAAAATCATACCCCTAGAATTAATTAATTTTGTAAAACAATGTTAAACCACCAGCAATTTTTTTTTTTACTGCTAGTAATTTTTTTTAGTGTTGATGACAGAGAGAACAGCTCACCTGGATAAGCACACTACTTTGCCATGTGCATGATGACCCAGGTTCAAGAGTGACCCCTGCTGCATTGAAGGAAGATTCAACACTATAGTGTCTTTTTTTTTTTTAATTAGATGGTTAATAGTCTCATTACAGTTATTGACACATGGGTACAATGTTCCATCTCCCTATGGTAGGTATCTGCAGAGCTTTCTCACCTCTTAGGACCCCAAGCCAACCCTTCCCCCCCCCCCCCAGGGCTCCTGTCTTCCCCTTCCTCCGAAGAGTCCTTTGCTGCTGCGGTGTAGTACACCACCACTTCCAGTCTAAGTTTGACTTTGTGTTTTCCCTTTGTCCCTGTCTGCCAAGTTCGACCTATGAGTGAAGTCCTCTGGTATTCATCCCTCTCCTTTTGACCCACCCCACCCAATCCTATCCGTGTGTTTTCTATATATTTTAGAGTTTCTGGTGTAATAGCCCAAGTTTTTTTTTTTTTTTTTTTATCTGATTTTGGTGTACGGTGTTAAGTTGTGGTCTAGTTGCACTTTTCTACATGTGACTTCAGTTTTTCCAGCACCATTTGTTCAAGAGAATTTTTTTCCCCATTGAATGGTTTTGGTTCCTTTGTCATATACTAGGTGGCTGCATATGTATGAATTCATATCTGGGCTCTCAGTTCTGTCCCATTGATCCAAGTGTCCATTTTTATTCCAGCCAAACTGACTAGAACCACAAAGCTGGGTGGGAAGTCCCCAGTGTAACTTTCTCCCTCTCTACAGACCCAGGGATGTGACTTCCTCATACTAGCCCTGAGCCAGCTGCTGGGCTTCTGAGGTGAGAGGCAGTCTCATGGGGGGGGGGGGGGACTCTAGAGGCAAGCTTTTTACCCCCCTAGCCACCCTCAGCTCGGACAGGACCTGCAGCCCACCTATCTGGGGGCAAACGCTGAGCAACGAACACCCATCCCCAGAGTCATGGGATCCACACATCTCCTATCTGACCCTCAGCTGGTCAAATCAGAAACTGGCACAGCCCTGAAGAGTCTTTTAGTCACCCCTCCTTCATCAGAAAGTAGGGCACCAAGAGATAAGTGGGCAGCAAGCACATAGTTCTCCAAGACAGGCCAGTGTGGGAATTGGCATGTGCACTGAAGATGTCACTTTTCCCCTCCCCTTTCCCACTTTCCTGCACACATGCACACACACATACATACACACCAGAGAAAGGGGTACAATTCAACCTGAATAGGACACTGGATCCATTCAGCAGATAGAGAAATTGAGGCACGTGGTGAGAGGTATTGCATATGTCTGAGTGATGCCCTGGCGTTCTCTCTTTCTAAATAAAATAAACATTTGAACAAACAGAACCTACCTACCTCTATCCTGACAGACTAGGTGTTCAGACTATAGCATATGAATTCCAGGGGACAAGATACACATATAACATGAACTACTATAAAACTCATCAGGAGGGGGTAGTGCAGTGGGTTAAGCGTATGTGGCGCAAAGCACAAGGACCAGCGTAAGGATCCTGGTTCGAGCTCCCAGCTCCCCACCTGTAGGGGAGTCACTTCACAGGAGGTGAAGCAGGTCTGCAGGTGTCTATCTTTCTCTCCTCCTCTCTGCAGCCAGTTCGAGCCCCTCGCTCCCCACATGCAGGGGAGTTGCTTCACAAGCGGTGAAGCAGGTCTGCCAGTATCTATCTTTCTCTCTTCCTCCCTGCCTTCCCCTCTGTTGGGAAATTGTGCAGATGTGATAAGAGTTAGGCAGGGCCCACAAACCACCCTATGCTAGTGTGGCCAGTCCCTTTATCTACATACCAATCTTCTGCTTTGTCTTATAAATGACTAAAGATCTCCTCCCCACCACTTTATCCCCTCAGGGTATTGCTAATTCCTGCCAGCTAAAACCATAGCAATGGTAGTTAAGGAAGTTCCCAGTGTGCCTTTTTCTTTTCTCCACCCCTTCCTAGCCATCTCCGTTCCTGACTTGCCACTTCCAATTTTATCCCATAAAACCCACTTTTGTTTCTGGTTTCACTGTCTTTTCTTTCCCACTTCCCGACCTGGAGAAGGGCTGGCGTTCAGAGCGGAAGGTGCCATTGAGGTTTAGCGTCACGTGGCTTAACCGGCTGTGCTCAACCTGACTCTGGAGCTCCCACACGAGTAAAGAATTGAATTACCATGCCCAGGAGTTCCTGGTCTTTCACCTGCGAAGTTAGCCCAGCACCCTCCTCTCTCCATTTCTCTCTGGCCTATCCAACAACAATGACATCAATAACAGCAATAATAATAACTACAACAATGATAAAACAACCAGGGCAACAAAAGGAAAAAAAATGGCCTCCATGAGCAGTGGATTCGTGGTGCAGGCACGGAGGCCCAGCAATAACCCTGGAGGCAAAAAAAAAAAAAAAACTTATCAGGAGAGGTGGTGTAGGATCAACACAAGTTACTGTCCTAGCTGGCCCCCTCTCTCCTGGCAATCAGGACTCCCATAAGCAGCTCTGAGAAATTGTAGAAGCCTGGACCCTTCCTTATGACTTGGTTAGATAATCTGGAGTGGAAGTCTGGGTAGAGGGCCTTCCTTCCTTCCTTCCTTCCTTCCTTCCTTCCTTCCTTCCTTTCTTTCTCTTTTCTCCAGGGTTAGTGCTTGGGCTCAGTGCAGAACCATGAATCCACTGCTCCTATGGCCATTTTTTTTTCAATTTTATTTGTTAGGATAGAGAGAAATTGAGAGGGGAGGGGGAGATCGAGAGGGAGAAAGACATCTGCAGACCTACTTCACCACTTGTGAAGCATCCTCCCTACAGGTGGGGAGCTGGGAGCTCTAACCCAGGTCCTTGCACTCCATACTATGTGTATTAACTGGGTGTGTCACCACCTGGCCCCAAAGTACTTTTTTTAAGCTCCCAAGAGATTCTGACATTCTGAACCCAAAATCTGTGGGTACAAGAATTCAACTGCCTTGTCTGCATTCCCACCCTTGGTTGGCACAGCCCTCTCCAAATCTAAAGGAGCAGGTTAGAGCCACATGGGGGCAGACAACAGAACAAAGAGGCTTTGTCCCAGCTGGAGCCCCCTGGGTGGAGCCTGTAGGCCTGCTCCCCACCCAAGCTGGGAGTTTGGTCCTGGCAGTTTCCCCAAGGCTGCACCCAGCAAGTCTCACCTGGATCCCTGTGGCAGGGAGCCCAAAGGAGCTGCTGATCTTGGTTGGAGTTTAAGGTCAAACTGAGAGGAAGTGTGGGAATGGAGGAACAGATGCTAGGTACCCAGAAAATGGGACTAGGATCATGAGAGACAATTGCGGAATGGCAGCTTCTGGTCATTCCAATCCCTGTCTTATCACAGCCCTGCAGGGTGATCCCTGGCATGTAGACACCATTTCTGAGCCTTGGCTTCTGAATCTGTGAAGTGGGCATCCCAGCTACATGTCTAAACTGTGTGCGGGCTGCAATGTAGTGGTGGTGTGAGAATAAACGGCTGTCTCTGACAGTCTTTCCCTCAGCTTTCTTACATTGAATCAGCTTACTCACTGTACCTCCCTGGCCTGGGGTCACAGCATCCTCTGGACAAAAGCAGTGCCCTCCATACATATCTTCTCCCACAGTGGAGACCCAAGGATTAGAAGGGAGAGTCCTTTGTCTTGTGCTTCTGGGTCCTGGGCCCAGGTTTATGCCCAGCCCACAGCTCCCTTTCTGAAAACACAAGAGAACCGCAATGCAGGAGATAAGCATCTTGTGGGTTCTGGAGAAGCTCCGAGCAGCACCAGCTGCCAGCTTTCAGTGCCATGTGCAATGCTGCCTCTGAAACACGCTCTGCATCAGCAGGTGCTAAGAAGTGTTCAGCTGATCAATGGACAGGCTTATGCAGGAACCTTTCAGGGGTAGGACTCCATGAATACCAACCCCTTGGGGTGCTCACATGAGGCAATATCTGCTGAACAGCTGTACCCAGCTCCTTCTGTGCACAACCTCCTGGGCTTCTCACAGCAGATATCTAGCCTCTCACTCTGCAGACAAGGTGGCAGAGCTGGAAGGAGATCTGAAGCCTCACCATGACATAGGCACACTGCAAGTCATTGCCCACCCCACCTCACCGCTCCACACCAAGAATGGCATCTTTTCCTTGCAGGAACAGCCCTGTGCTATGACATCCATGCCTGGCTGTTATAACCCATCAGATTAGCAGCCCCTGGAAGGCAGAGACAGACTCCATCCCCTCTGTGGTAGGTCTAACACAGACCCAGATCTATTTACTGTGTGTGCAAATGACAGAAGGAGAGAGAGACAGAGAGAGAGATTAAGAGAGTGCACACCAGGAAACCAGTTCTCTAAGATCTTATGGGCTGGGGGATAAGCACAGGGAGTGTTCAGGGACAGAGGGTTCTGGGAAACACTGGATTTCCATTTATGGATCAAAAGAGGCTTTGCCCCTGTCCACCCATCTTTGTACTATTAGAATCTGGGACTTGAGAGGGGCAGGAACTTGGTCCAGGCCATATAGCTAAAGGGAGACCAAGCAAGTTTGGGGACCCAAGGCTCTGGGCCCCTCCATGTCTCACTGTCCTGTTGGGCTGTCATTCTAGCTATCACCACACACAATCTGGCCCTGTAGGAAGTGTCCATGAGGGGGTGAGTTGAGGCAATGTGGGAACAATAGCAGCCGCTCCTGGGTGCTCCCCACTTGACCTGGGAAAGGAAGCATGGCCCACACCCACCTCTGTGAGTCTTGCAACAAGCCGGGAGGTGCCTGGCATTCTTCCTGTTGTGCAAGTGAGCACATGGAGGCCCCAAGGCAGGGCCTGGCTCGGCTGATGGCACACAGCAAAAAGGCAACAATCTAGAGTTAGGGATGATGAGAAAGTTCTGGAAGTGGTTGGCGGTGGTGGCAATGGTTGCACAACACGGTACAACACAGTAAATACACTCAAAGCCACTGAATTGCGCATTCAGGAAGGAGGAGAATGATAGTGTAGATATATTTTGATGTGATTTTTTTTTCTGAGCTGAGAGCTCATGCATTCATGGTTTCACCACTCCAGACCACATTTTCATTCAGACAGATAGACAGGGAGACAGAGAGAGGAAGAGACACCACAGCACCAGACATTCCTTTGGTTCCAGAGCACCTCCTATGCGGTGCTGGGGTCCAAACATCTGGGCTGTGTTTGTTTCTGGCAAGGTATTCACCCTGTTGGTGACCTAGTCCTCTTATTCTAATACAAATTTTGATATATTTGCCCATGTATATTTTACCATAGTTTGGGGAAAAAGTAAAAATGAGGAAAAGAGCAAGGAAAAGAAAAACTAATAGCCCAGACAGACTTTGCCCCTGGGGCTGTGGGGAGCACAGTTAGTCTTCCCCTTCTTCTGCACACTGAATGACTATTTTCCAGCTCAGAGCATTTAAGTAACTCCTGCAGCCAACCCTCCTCAGTCCCTGCTCCATCCAGCCTGTAGCTGGGCACCAGTGACACAGGGATTTCCATGCAGAGACCTCTTCAGGTCCCTCTGCTTACAGAGCGGAAGTTCAGGGCACAGAGCAGCAGCCACAGAAGAATGTGGTCCTGGGGTCCACACACAGCTCCCGGCCAACAGGTGAGTCCAGAAGCAAAAGATGGACTAGTCGAGGAGGGATGAGATGGCCAAAGCCATAGAGGCACAAGGCCAGACCAGGCAAACCTGTAAGCCCCTACGTCCCCCAGCAATGCTCTGTAAGAAAGGGGGGCCCTTACTGTCAGAGAAGGAGTGTGAGCACAGAGGTGCTGGCAACTGATTTGTACCCAGTGGCATTACTCCCCTGTGGTAGGTCACTTTCTCTAGAGCCTCAGCGTGTTGGAGCAGGGCCACTCTATAGTAGGTTTGTGAGCACTGACTCAAGCACATAAAATGCCCAAGTCCAAATGGAACCTTCCCTTTCTCCTCTGCTCCTTCCTCTAAACCGAATCCTTGAAAACTCCGGCCCCTCCCGCCCTCCACTCCATCCACCCATACCTGTGAGGTCATATCTTAGTTTCCCAGATCCAAGTTCCAGAGTTATTATGGGTTCCTGGCACCCAAGCCCTAACATGAGTCCCTCAGATGTGCCAGGGGCCCAATGCCCTATGTAGTGAAGCAGAGTAACCCCTTTCTTTTTATAGAAAAGGATACTTACTGGGGGGTCAAAATGGTTTCTCAGTCTGTCAAGCCTGCCTGCCTCCAAAACTGTGACCTCCCAAGCCACCATCTGCATGGAACACCTGAGGGCACCTTGGACCTGAGGGTCATTATCTTCCTCCCCACCCCCACAATCCAGCAACTCAGCCTGCTGGCCAGACTGTTACCTGAACACATTTTCCATGCCCCTATTGTCTTGTGATCATGTGATTGTTCTGCCATGCTTGCATCTGCAGAGACCCCCAGCTCACCGGGACACTACCAGGGACGTGTCCTTCTGGGGCCACCACTCCATGCCCTACTGAGAATGCCTGGGGGGAAGGAACCTGTCTGTCTGTTTGTCATGTTCCCAGCGTTTGGCACAGGCATCATGCTCTGCATGTGTCTGAACGAAGGGTGGAAGAACAGCCCATGGAAATACCCAGGGACCTATAGCCAGCTGTGTGCCACCCCCAGAGACATGCTGAAGAGTCTGCAGCTGCTCCATTGTGGGGAAGACAGCAGACACCTGCAGGGGGTGTAGAGGAGTCAGGAGGCAGAGGCTCTAAACCCATGAGCAGGGAGAGTGGTTGTGAGGGAGGTGGCAGGGGGCTATCCTGGAGAACTCCAGAGATGCCTGTTGACTCATTTATTTATTCATTCAACAGACTTTCTCAAGTCACCTTCCCATGTTACACTCAGGTCTAGTCACCAGGTCCCAGACATGAAGCCACATTATTCCTATTCTGATGAATTCCTGCTAAGTGGTAGACAGAGCAGGGCCAGACAAGAGCCCTCCTCACACACGCTCCTGTGAATGGACTCTGGGCCACAGCCAAGGAGGTCAGACCATTATGTCTGGTTGATGGCTTTATAGGCTGGGCAAGGGTCTCTGGTATCCTGAATGCCTGAACTGTGACAGACTCGCACCAGAGATGAGGACATGAGGAACATCAGAAGAGTGTGGGTGAGGCAGAATAAGGGGGTGGGGCTCGTGGGGGTGGGGCATGGTCAGACCTGCTGCAGTGGAGCAGGTGAGGGAGAGACAGGTTCCCTGCAGGGACTCTGGGTTTGGGCAAAGATGTTCTGAGGACCACAGCTGCTGAGCAGGCCAGGCTATTGAGATGGGGAGGAGGAGAAGTGGACACCTCAGTAGAAAGGAAGCCCCTCCCCAGGAGCCCAGGCCACTTCCTTCCCTCCAGGGGGGGCAGTGGCCTCAGGCCTCCAGGCAGCAGCCTTCCTGCTCAGCAGCACAGCATGTGGAGGAAATAACTTTATTAACTCGTGGATGAAAAACAGGAAATGTCGCTCTGTGACTCGGGCACCGGCCGAGTTTCACTCACATCTAGTTTCTAGGAAACAGTTATGCGACCTCAGACTAGGTTGGGGTTTTCTCAGTCAAGTCTTTCTGGAAACGCCATGCTTTTCTCAGGAAAAACCATGTCCTGTAGGCTACCCAGATGAAAGGGTAACAGCGAGAAGAGCCTTCACTTCCCTTGCCAAGCCTCCTACCCCAGCAGATTGTGAAGAGACCCTGGTTGACAGTGGCTGGTCTCCTGAGTACTGACTATGTATTACTGGGTAAAAGGAAATGTAATCTTTCAGTAGTCACAGTGAAGATTATGATGCACATGTCCATGTTATATATAGGAGAACCAGGCCCTCATGCATGTGCAATTCCACTGCTCTCAGGCTGCTTTTTCATTCCAATAGAGAAACACCACAGCATCTAACACCAGAGCCTCCTCCAGTGCCACAGCACCTCTCAAGTGGTTCTAGGTGCTCAGACTTGAATTGCACATATGGCAAAACATGTGCCCTGCCCAGCAAACTCTCTCTCACACCCTAAAAGTAATTCTCTCTCCCCTATCTCCCCCCGCCCCCATTGCTTTTTGTCACCACTGGTATAATACTGCCCTGGGCTGGCTTTTCAGATAGAAAGAGACAGGGACAGATAGGAAGACACCACAGCACTGAAGCTTCCTCCAATGCAGTGAGTGCCGGGCTAAAATCTGGCCTGGGTACGTGTCAAAGCAGGTGCCCTACACGGTGAGCAATCTCACCAGCCCCTCAAAATAATTCTTTTCCCAAAGTAATTTTTAAATTAACTTTAAGAAAGCAGAAAAACGGAAAGCCAGAGGATGGAAAAGAAGACAAATATTGTGGCCCAGGAGGTGGCACAGTGGATAAAGCATTATGAGGTACTGAGTTCAATCTCTGGCAGCACATGTACCAGAGTGATGTCTGGTTCTTTCTCTCTCCTCTTATCTTTCTCATTAATAAATAAACAAAATATTTTTAAAAAGAAGAGAAGAAGACAAATATTAACCAAAAGCAATCTGATGTAGCAGACAAAAATGACTTGAAAACAGAAATAGTATTAGATATAAGGCAAATTTGCGGTGGGAATAGATAGCATAATGATTATACAAAGAGACTCTCATGTCTGAGCCTCCAAAGTCCCAGGTTCAATCCCTCACACCACAATAAGCAGAGAAAAGAAAATGGCAAGTTTTACAAAGTGGTTAGAGATTTAGTTTAGTTAAGCAGGAAGATACAATAATGTAATTTGAACACCATAATCATATAGTGAGTGAAACACACACACACACATACATCCACCAAGACATCAAGATTTAACAAAGTTAGCGAAATAAAATCAAGCATCACTAAGACTTTAGCAACTCCATTAAGAAGTGAGCCAGATACGTAGATAAGGCTGCATCCAGTAACTAGAGAATAAGGCCAATTTTAAGGCACACAAAGGCAAGCAAATAATAGTCAACCTATATCTGTGATCTTGGGAGAACTAATGCAGTTTCCCATGGAGGGAGTGGGACACAGAACTCTGGTGGTGGGAAAGGTGCGGAATGATGCCCCTTTTATCTTATAATTATTTAAATAAACATTAAATCACTAATAAAAAAAAAGGGCATGGGTGGTAGCACAGCAGGTCAAGCACACATAGTGCAAAGTGCAAGGACCAGTGCAAGGATCCCCGTTTGAGCTCCCCAGTTCTCCACTTAAAGGAGCATCACTTCACAAGTGGTGAAGCAGTTCTGCAGGTGTCTATCTTTCTCTCTCCCTCTCTGTCTTCCTATCCTCTCTCTCAGTTACTCTCTTTCCTACCCAATAACGACAACAAAATGGAAAAAGAAGCCTCCAAGAGCAGTGGATTCAGGGTGCAGCCACCGAGACCCAGCGACAATCTGGAGGCAAAAAAAAATCATTAAAATCATTAATAAGAAAATATTAAGTTAACTGCACCTTTGTTACTACTACTTTGCCTCTTCTTTTCCAGTTAATGAATACACATTTGGGCTGGAGAAACAGCATAATGGTTATTCAAAAGACTTTTTTTCATTATTCATTTATTTACCAGATATAGACAAAACTTGAGAGATGAGCAGCAGATAGACACCCGCAGCACTGCCACACCACTCACAAAGATTCCCCCTGCAGGTGGGGACCAGAGGGTTGAATCTGGGTTCTTGCAAATCGTTATATGTAAACTTAAACCAGGTGCATCATTGCTCAGCCCTACATAAAACTTCCCTGCCTGAGGTTCTGATGTCCCAGGCTCAGTCCTCAGCCACCACCTAAGCAATGCTTTGTTCTCTCTGTTCTGTCTATCTGCCTCAGTATAAATCTCTCTCATTTAAATAAAATATTAAACAAACACACTTTTAAAAAGGATATTATCTGAAGTAGCAATAAAAATACATGAAACTCATTTATTAGATATATGAGTAAATCTAATAAAAAATGTGTAAGGTCTTTAACAAAACTTGATTGACTGATGTTAGAAAAGCCCTCCATGTTTAGCATGAAAACTCACTATTTTGAAGATGTCAATCCTCCCCAGACCAGTCTGCAGTTTCAGTGTGATTCCAAGCCAAATTCCCACTGATTTGCAACTAACACACAAAACTCAGTCTGGGTCTGTTTCTGCATAACTGGATTCATATGAAATCCAGAGCAAAGATGCTAGTTAGACATCCACTGACTGAAGATGGGGGTCTCTGAACATAAATAAAAATAGCAAATCGACTTAAGTGTCTTCAAATTAATAAGTCTGTAAAGACCACATGTTGGTCACATTTGGAGGGTGCTGGAAAACATTTTCTAATATAAACTGGCAACTAATGGGGGAGACTCAAACATTTCTCCTAACTTCCTACTTAAACTGCAGCTTAAGGAAATAAACATGTGTAGTTAATGAAAAAGAACATTTTGTTTCTGAAAAAGAAAATGAATGTTAGCTAATAAACAGAATAGTAAAACTGCAATATTATTATGTTGTAATTCCTTAGAGAATGTCTGATTACAGACAGAGACAAACACAAGATGCACCCATAACATCATGAAATACCTGAAAGTAAGGACAGTTTCAAAAAAGTGATGGGGACTTTTCAGAGAAGCACAGGGACCAGCTTGAAGGGACTCCCATAGGCCAGGCTGGATGTAGTCTTAATGACAAAATAAGTAATGATAGCAATAAACTATATCTCATTGAGAAAAACAGAAAACAGTAAGTTCGTGTGAATACTAACAAATGAATAAATTGAAAGGTTGATGAATTAAATATTTAAAATCCCAACTGAGAAAAGAATAAAGTCATTACCTTCATCATCATCAGTAGTGGGACAGATCAAAATCATACTCCACCTAAAGATGTTCTCAACAAAACATAGGGTCACTTTCCCTGATGTTCCTGCCAAAGGTACCGGCCAAATAGGGAGAGCTATTTTCTTGACATGAGAATGTCAAGAAAATCAGCCTTAAAAAAAAAGTTCATTTATTTAATTTGAGAGAACTGGAAGGGGGAGATAGGGAGAAAGAAAGACACCTGCAGTACTGTTTCACTGCTCATGAAGCTTCTCCCTTGCAGGTGGGGATCAGGGGCTCGAAGCCTGGTCCTTGCATATGGTAACATGTACATTCAACTGGGTGCAACACCACCTGGCCTCAACAAAATCATTCTTAAAAGTCAAGTAAAGGGAGTTGGGTGATACCGCAGCGGGTTAAACGCACGTGGTGCAAAGCGCAAGGACAGACGTAAGGATCCTGGTTCGAGCCCTTGGCTCCCCACCTGAAGGGGAGTCACTTCACATGTGGTGAAGCAGTTCTGCAGGTGTCTATCTTTCTCTCCCCCTCTCTGTCTTCCCTCCTCTCTCCATTTCTCTCTGTCCTATCCAACAATGACATCAATAACAATAATAACCATAATAGTAAAACAACGAGAGTAACAAGATAGAATAAATATTTTTAAAAAGTGGAAAGATTTATTTAAAAAAAAAAAAAGTCAAGTAAAACCTGAGACATTTTTATTTCGACTGAAGGGGACGAAAGTAATTTGACAACAAAATACAGAGCATGTTTCTGATCTGGATCCTTTTTCTGTAAAAGAAGGTAACTGGTGGGGCTGGGCGGTGGTGCACCTGGTTGAGTGCACATATTAGAATGCACAAGAACCTGGGTTCGAGGCCCTGGTCCCCACCTGCAAGAGGAAAGCTTTGTGAGTGGTGAAGCAGGTCTGCAAGAGTCTCTCTCCCTCTTTATCTCCCCATCTCCTCTCAATTTCTGGCTGTCTCTATCCAATAAATAAATAAAGACAATTTTTAAAACTCATCAAAAATAGGCAACTGGCTACTTAGATGGTCAGGAGATGAGTGCAGTGATCTCATGTTGATCTCCTGGTTGTGCTTTAGATACAGAGAAGACAGATCTTGTCTGTGAGAAGGATTACACATATGAAAAATGAAAATCCACATCCATAGCTTACTCTCAAGAGTTTTAGGGGAAGAAAAGGTCTGTATTCCATACTTAGGACTTTTCTATAAGTTTGCAATTGTTTAAAAGATTTTCTTTTAATTTAAGAGAGACCATCAAAGTCAATATCTGGATCTTACTTTGGGTCAGTATTCAAGGAAAAAAAAAATCACATATTTATGAAGAGGAAAGGAAATTTGATACTGTGAAAAGAAATTTGATACTGTATTTTTAAAATTATATTAGAGAATCAATAATTCTTTGGGTATAAAATTCTCCTTTTGGAGACTTGTTGACATATAATTCATTATGGATGAAGTGGTATGATATCTGGCATCTACTTCAAAATAATATGAGGCTGAGGGTTTGTAGGAGTTCACTTAGTCATTAATTAATTGATCATTGTTGAACTTGGGTGATGAAACTTATTATATCACTCTATTGTGTGTAAAGTTTTCTAAACTAAAAAAAAATTCCAAAGAAAATATAGTAAAATGTAGTAAATGCATGGCTGCAGCAGGTGACAGGTATACAGTGCCTAGTGTGTCCTCTTTACTGCATCTGTTTATTTATTTTCTTTAAAAACACCCTATGTTGTGCATAGGGAAATGAATTAGCAGGACTTGTATGCCTGAGGCCCCAGGTTCCACACCCAACTAGAGAGGTGGCTCTGCTCACTCCCATGAAATAAGCAAAATAAATTTTTTACAAAATCACTTAAAAGAAAAACAAAGCAAAACTCAGTGTTGGTAGACATGTGATCCAACAGACAGAGTGAGTGGGAGTATAAACAACAATAGTCATTTTTTTTAGTAATTGCTTGAAGCAGAATTGATTTAGTGATTGATTTTGCTAGAAATGACATGTCCCACTAAAGAACTGTCTATATCAGAATATTTTTCTAAAATGTGATGTTCTGCAAGTACTGTTTTTTAAAAAATTTTTAACTGGGAGATTAATGGTTTATAGTCAACAGCATATATAGTTGTTGGTACATGTGTAAAATTTTTCAGTTTTCTGCAAAACAGTTTTCCTCCCACTTAGGTCCTGCTCCACCACTGTGCCAGGACCTGAACCTCTCTGCCTCCAGAATGCTTTACTGCAGTATACCAAACCCAGTCCAAGTTCTGCTTTGTGTTTCCCCCTTCTGTTCTTACTGTTCAGTTTCTGTCTACAAGAGATATCATTCTACATTCATCCTTCTCTTTCTGGCTTATCTCACTTAACATTATTCCTTCAAGCTCCATCCAAGATGAGGTGAAGAAAGTGAATTCATCATTTTTAATAGCTGAGTAGTATTCCATTATATACATATATACTTCAACTTTCTCAGCCACTCATCTGTTGTTGGACACCTGGGTTGCTTCCAGATTTTGGCTATTACAAATTGTGCTGCTAAGAAACAGGTTGCTGCTAATGAACCTGGCTGAATGAACATATTACGATGCACAAGGACATAGGTTCAAGCCCCCAGTCCCCACCTGCAGGGGTGAGAGCTGTGTGAGTGGTGAAGCTGTTATTGCATGTGTCTCTCTGTCTCTCTCCCTCTCTCTTTCCTCTTCTCTCTTAATTTCTGCCTGCCTCTATCCAATAAATAAAGTTAATAAAAATTTAATTGTGCTGCTATGAATGCAGGTATATGTAGATCTTTTTGAATGGGTCTGTTTGTTTCCTCAGGATATATCCCCAGGAGAGAAATTGCAGGGCCACAGGGTAGGTACATTTCTTTTTTTTTTTTTTTTTTAATTTTTTATGTTTATCTATTTATTTTCCCTTTTGTTGCTCTTGTTGTTTTTTATTGTTGTTTTTATTGATGTCGCCGTTGTTAGGACAGAGAGAAATGGAGAGAGAAGAAGACAGAGGGGGAGAAAAAGATTGACACCTGCAGACCTGCTTCACTGTCTGTGAAGCGCCTCCCCTGCAGGTGGGGAGCCAGGGGACTCGAACCAGGATCCTCACACCAGTCCTTTGCTTTGCACCACGTGCGCTTAACCTGCTGCGCTACCGCTGGACTCCCAGGGTAGGTACATTTCTAGCCATCTATCTGAAAGTTCTCCGAAGTGCTCTCCACAGGGGTTGGACCAATTTACATTCCCACCAGCAGTCTGTCAAAAAAAAAAAAAAAATATATATATATATATATATATCTCCAGGGTTAATGCTGGGGCTCGGTGCCTGCACTACAAATCCACTGCTCCTGGGGGCCATTTTTTTTCTATTTTGTTGCCATTGTCCTCATTATTATTGTTGTTATTGCTGTTGTTGTTGGATAGAACAGAAAGAAATCAAAACAGGAGGCGAAGACAGAGCGGGGGGAGAGAAAGACAGACACCTGCAGACCTGCTTCACCACTTGTGAAGTGACCCCTGCTGCAGGTGGGGAGCCGGGGGCTCAAACTGGGACCCTTATTCCTGTTCTTGCACTTTGCACCATGTGTGCTTAACCCGCTGCACTACCGCCTGGCCCCCTGCAAGCACTTTTTTAAAAAAATATTTTTATTTATGTATTGTTAGAGACAGAAAGAAATTGAGAGGAGAGGGAGACAGAGAGACACCTGCAGCCCGCTTCGCCATTTATGAAGTTTCCTCCACTACAGGTAAGGACCAGGGGCTTGAACCTGGGTCCTTGCACACTGTGATGTGTGTGCTTAACCAGGTGCACCACCGCCTGGCCCCACAAGTACTTTTTTAATGAGATAGTCTTACTCTTTCTTTCTGATGTGAAGTTAAATATATTTATTAATATATGTATTAATATATAATAATATATATAGTTTAATATATATGTTAACGGAATCTCTATACTGCATCTATTGAAATAGATGATTTTTGACTTTCCAAGTGGACTACTAGTGGACTTCATTGATTTGTGTATGTTAAACCATCTTCAAATCCCTGGGATAAATTCCATTTGAATGCTGAATCTGACTTGCTAAGAATTTTAGGACCTTAGCCTCTGTGTTCATTAAGGACAATAGTCTATAACTTTCTTTTATCTGTTTTTTATTTTTACTTTCATTTTTCGCAATGTCTCTGTCAGTTTTTGGGATTAGGGTAATGCTGGCTTCACAGATATTCATAGAAAGTACTTGAGAATAGGCCCTTACCTTTTATTTTTTTATATATTTAGTTTGTTGCAAGAATTTGAAGAAGATAACTAATAAATCACCTTTGAAAATGTGGTAGTACTCATTGGTAAAACCATGGGGTTCTGCACTTAGTTTCTGGGGAGATGCCATATCCAGTCCTAGGGCCACCTTCACTAGTCTTGGAGACCTGAATAGGTCATACCTACTTGGAGTTTCAGTTTCATCATCTGAAAAGTGGGGAGTTCTAACACATACCTCAAAAGCTTGTGAGGATCAGATAATATGAAGTTCACTCCCTCAGTTTTCAAAAGATCCTCAGAGGGAAAGGAGTCCCAGCCCTTCCTCTGAGAAGCCCTCCTCCTCCTCCTCCCCCCAGGGCAATGTTGTGCCATAAACTTCATTCTCTCATGCATGTTCCCTGCGATGACCCTACCAGAGTTGCCTTGTCTGAGACACCTGACCCCTGAGAAAGGGCAGCCTGATACCAAGAGAAACCCAGTCATCACTGGGAAAGCCGTGGGAGTGTCCACAGCCTTGTCATGAGGCAAACTTCTGACCCCCAAGAAAGGAACGAAAAGGACAGAGCAAACTTCTCAGTAGGCGGCCCAGCATGTCCTCCTTCCTTTTCTCCCCGTTTGGAGCCTGGCCCCATTGAGATTTGGGAATGTTTGTTTTTCTTGGTGGGAAAACAGAGGAGGAGAACATATTTCCTTGCGTCTGGAGAGCTATTTTGAGCAGGACCAGCCGGGTGAAGTTCCTGGTGATGGACACTGGCTGACCCAGCTGAGCCCTAGCCTTCCGGCCTCACTCCCTCACAGACCCGAGTCCTGACAACTCCAAGGTTTTGTGGGAGTCTGGCCTCCAATCCCCCCCCCCCCAATGGCTCCTCCTGCCCAGGTCTGGGAGAAACCACTGGTGCTTGTTGGGTCTTATCTCCCAAAAGAAAGACTGAAGCCTGTATGTGCTACCCCCTCTTGGGATGTTTCACAGAGGCAGCCCCCAACCCATTACAGATGTGAGTTTGGAGATATCTAGGGTGTAGACAAACAACAGGCCTGCCAATCAACCTATCCAGCTCAAGACTCCAGAGGTAGAAGGGATTTCAGTGGTGGCTCTTCTGATCCATCAGCCACCAAACAGCTAGCCATGTCCTCTCCCGGCCATCTCCACTCAGCCATGTACTTTCGGAAGGCAATCTGACCCCAAATGCATCTCCCGGCATCCCACTGTTTCTAGAAAGAAATCCAATGCCATTCATGGGCTGTAGGTTGTCTAAACAGGACACATCTTTTTCGTCATCATCATCTTCCTTCTTCTCCTCTTCCTCACTATGAAGTTGGGGCCTTGCCTTTGTCCTCAGACTAATGAGTGAACCAGGCTTCATGTCATTTCATCTTCATAGAAACCCTTCCAGGGCCAAGGACTGGGAGAAAGGGACACACAATGAGTCTTTAATACATGTTGGCTTTCTTTCCTTCTTTGTGAACACACATCCTCTTTTCTTTTCAAAACCCAACATTTGTACAAATCTTGCACAGCAGCTACTGCTATTGGGTGGGCATGGCATAGGAGGAACAAGAAAGTCCAGGTAGCCTTTTCTGAAAGGGAAACTCCTAGGAGCCCTGTTCTCTAACTCATATCTATCTGGCCAATTCCCCCAACCTCCCAGGGAGCTGGAAGGCTGTGGCATGAACTCACCATGTTTTCAGTGGAAATAGAGGTCTGTCTACCAGAAACAGTTAGAGGAGCCCAAGTACGCTTCTCTTTGCAGGAGCACACAAAAGCATCCCCGAGAAGGGAGGAAATGGGTGGGGGATGGGAGGTAGTGGTTGGGATGAGGCGGCAACATAAGGCAATAGCAGTTTCTAAAGTTCTGACCTAGAAGCCCTTCAGGTTCCTCCAGGGACCTCCTCAGGTTCAAATGTCCCAGAACCAGAGGCATCCCAGAAGCTTGTAGGGGTATCCTAGACCTACTAAGCCAGAGTCAACTTGTTGACAAGATACCATGATATAGCACCATTCCCATGATGCTCCCACACAACAGGCAAGGAGGCCCTGTGAGAAGCCTCTGCCCAGCACCCCAGTGAATGGGTAATAGCAATGAGCTAGAGCCTGGCAGGCCTGGCCAGGGCTCTGGCCTCCTGTTCCACATAGGAGTCACCCTCCCTCCCTGCATGTGCTCAGACAGAAAAGGCTGCACTGGGACAAAAGAGTGCCCAGCAGGCAGGCACGGGGGCCTGGAGTCTGGTTCTGACACTGACACAAGGGCTCGTCTGCTCTCTTGAGGACTCAGTTTCCCCAGTGGGTCTTTGTGAAGGACTGGAGAAGCAGTCCTCATTCATGTGTCTGAGCCAACTGGTGAGACAGGCTGAGAGACATCCTCCCTGTTCTATAGATGGGGACACTCCAGCCCACCAGGCAGGTAGCTAAATCTGGTTTGTTGGCCCTGTCTGCCTGGCACAGTCCTTCTTTGGGCAAGCAGGGTTCTCACATGTCGCACCACTAACTGGCCTCCCTTAGGTTGATCTTTCTCGTTTTTTAGAGAGAGGGAGATGTAGAAAGAAGAGACATAGCCAGTACAGCTCCACTAACTATGGAGCCAGCCCTGCTAACAGTAAGGTGGGCACTGCAGAGTAAGCTGACTCCCAAGCCTACCTTGCACAGCTCTGCCCCACTCAGAAGACTGAAATGTGTGCTCCAGACTCAGCCTTCCCCTCAAATGGTTCTTTCAGCTCCTGTCAGTCACCAGGGAAGGGCCTTGGCTCGGCTGGCAGCCAGCTTGTCTGCTGTGATGTTTGGTGTTCACATTCCAGAACTGTGGTGGGGAGCTCGCTGCCCAAAGCAGGGGTGGGGGCACTGGAGGGGTTTCACTTGGCTGCAAGCCCTGGGGCCTGGTTGTCTGCATAGAGTCATGAAGCAAAGGCATTGTCTCCTTCTCACTGATGGGACAGGGAGGCTGGTAGGCAGAAGAGGTGCAGCTCAGCTGGACCCTAGGGAAGGCTGAGGCCCAGTGCTGGGCTGGGCAGTGACATTGGACAGGAATGAGCAAAGGTTCAGTGTTGCCCAGGACACAGCTGGCTGATCTATAAGATTGAGGACCTCAGGCTGAAAACGTCTAGTTCTGATGATGGTAATTGTGTAGAGTTGTACCCCTCTTAACCTATGTTTTTTGTCAGTGTTTCCTTTTTATAAATAATTTAAAAAAAAAAAGTCCCACTTGGCTGGGTTTTTGAGCCATGAGGTTTCTCAACTGGGCAGCTTGGGGCAAGTCACTCACCACCTTGGGCCCTCGGTGTCTTCATCTGTAAAGTGCTTAGCATGGTTGCGGCCAGCAAGATAGCTCACCTGGACAATGCACCTGCTTGGCTATATGTGCAGCCCAGGCTCAAGCCCAGGCTCTACAACACTGGAGGGAGCTCTGGAGCTGTGGTGTCTTTCCCTTCTGACCCCTGCTCCCAACATGCCTCCTTTTCCCATTCAATCTTCCTATTCTTACTTCATATGAAGATATTTTTACTCTGAAAGTGGAGGACGGAGTGGCAGGATAGACAGAAGCCAGATCAGAGAGCAGTGAGGAGGAGAGAGAAGGAAAGAGGGAAAGAGAGGAGGCCTGCAACCTGGAAGTGGCACAGCGGCCTAGGGTGCTGGATTTACAAGTATGAAGTCCTGATTTTGACCTCCGGCATCACACATGCTAGAGTGATGCTCTGCTTCTCTCTGTTAATAAATAAATCTTTAGAGAGAAAGAGAGAGAGAGAGAGAGAGAGAGATGAAGATTGTTTATTAAGAATACAGGAGGGGGGCCAGGTAGTGGCACACCAGGTTAAGCGCATATAGTACGAAGCACAAGGACTCACACAAGGATCCCAGTTCGAGCCCTCAACTCCCGCCTGCAGGGGGCGGGGGTGTCACCTCAAAAGTGGTGAAGCAGGTCTACAGGTGTCTATCTTTTTCTTCCCCTCTTTGTCTTCCTCTCCTCTCCTAAATTCTCTGTCCTATCCAACAACAGCAGCAGCAACAGCAATAGGAAAAAAAAACATTTAAAAAGATGGTCGTCAGAAGCAGTGGATTCTTAGTGCAGGCACTGAGCAATAACCATCAATAACCCAGGAGGCCAAAATACAGGTTTCACTAATGCTGATGATGTAGAAAGCTGAAGGAAATATTGCTCCCACCCTCAAAAAAAAAAAAAAAAAGCTTTACAGAATAATAGATAACTCACAACATTTAAAAATCTTTCAGAGGATAATCATGGATCCCAGAGTTGCCAGGAGACACAGGCACTGGATAGACATAACCACTGGGGAGGAAGAACACTGGCCACCAGACAGCAGCCAAGAAAGCACATGGAAGGAGCTAGTTGTGGTCAAGTGATAGCTGGCACAAAGACTTAAGGACTGTTTTCCAGGAACCTCCACCAGATACTTATGAGAAAGACTGAAGGCAGGCATCAGACAACTGAGAACACAGATGTAGAGGGTTCAGTAACCCCTGGAGGACAGGCATATATGCCAGTGCCCTTTTGTCATAGGGAAGCAAGCCCTTGAGGACTTGGGCAGAAGCAGCACGCCTCCCTGCCCCCAAAGCTAGAGGCAAAGCCTATTGCTGGTGAGACAGGCTAGGACATAGTATCAAGAACACATCCATGCATCTCACACCCACTACAGCCCATGGAGACAGAACATGGAGAAGGAGCTCTTCTGTGGTGTAGGAATTCAGGCATGGCCACAGTCTGACAAGAGATCACTGAGACATCTCCCAGCATCCTAGTTCCTACCCTAAGCATGAGGTGATTCTAGAAGAATCTGAGAATCTGCCATACACTAGTTTAACCACAGTAACAAGAAAACTCTACACCCAACTATCTCCCAATGAAACTGATTTAATTCCATATACTAACAAGACTATAGGGAGACATGCCTACTCCCAGTAGTATAAATAATATTGATCTCATTCTTTCACTGCTCTATGGGCAACATATAATGTTCAATTTAAAATAAAATAAAATAGGGTGCTGGGCAGTAGCACAGCGGGTTAAACACACATGGTGTGAAATGCAAGGACCGGTATAACAATCCTGGTTTGAGCCCCTGGCTCCCCACCTGCAGGGGGGTCGATTCACAAGCAGTGAAGCAGGTCTGCAGGTGTCCATCTTTCTCTCCCCCTCTCTGTCTTCCCCTCCTCTCTCCACTTCTCTATGTCCTATCCAACAACAGCAATGGCAACAATTATAGTAACAAGAAGGGCAACAACAAGGGCAACAAAATGGGAAAAATGGACTCAGTGGATTCATGGTGCAGGTATCAAGCCCCAGCAATAACCCTGTAGGTAAATAAATAAATAAAATAAAAAACATGTCCCAACGTAATAAATAAGTGATCTGTTGTCCAGAGATAAACCAATCAATATAAACCAGACTCAGAGATGACCCACAAAGGGGTCCACCAGCACAAAGACAGAACGAAGAATCAAAATTGTAAGCTAGAAAAGAGGGTAGAGAAAGCCCAGCAGAGGAAAAAAAAAAACAACTAAGACTAAAACATATGAAAGAAATACAGAAGAGATATAGGACAGCATTAAGAGGAATATCTGCATCATAGGTGCGTCAGGAGAAAAGAGAGAATAGGACATAGAATTACTATGCCCCCTCCTTTGACACTGAGACTGTATGCCTATACAGTGATTCAATTTCAGATAGAAAGGGAAGGGAAAGGAAGAGGAAAAGAAAGAGAACACCACCACAACACAGCTCTACCATTCATGAAGCTTCTCTAGGCATTATGTGTGGTGCTCCCATGAGGTGCCAGGAGCTCCAAGTACCCTGTGCCCTGTAAAGTGTGTGCTTTCCTTGCCCCAGGAAGAGGGCTCTTATCTGATGATATATTAGCCAAGAATTCTCTCCAAACTGAAAAAGAAGGCAAGACTCTCTGATCCAGGAAGTTCTAAGGGTTCCAAACAAAATAAATTTAAATCTAAGCTCACCGAGGTGCATGATGATTGAAGTAGCAGAGACCAAAAATAAAGAAATCTTGAATGGCAACAACAAAAAAAAATAGTCACTGAACAAAGGAGTCCCCATAAAACAACGCACTGATTTCTCAACATAAATTCTAAAGGTTAGAAAGCGCTGTCAGACTATTGTCAAAAGTTTTTACCGGGAAAAAATATTCAAAAGAATATTCTACCCATCTAAGTTTATCACTTGGGTGTGAAGGAGTGATGGAGAGCTTTCTAGACTAACAGCAGAGGAATTCAATGCCATGAATCTGATCCTTCAAGAACTACTAAAAAGGGCTTATAAAATGAAAATGTAGACTAATACCACCCATGGAAGGAAAAGAAACAAAGCAAGAAGAATAAATGAAATCAGAATGAGGATAAACCCTTGGACTCAAATTGCAGAACTCAAGTTACTAGAGGGGGTTGGGTAGCAGGGTCCAGTGAAACTTGGCAGAGGGATGCTAGTTCTATGAGAGTTGGTGAGTAGCATATTTGGTGGTATCATATTTTGAAGAGGTGTGAAGTCGTACTACTAAAACCAGGATTACCTCAACAACAAATACATTTTTTTCAAAAAAGGAAAAAAAAAATGTATGACAAAGCATTTCTGCACTTTACTATCTAGAATTAACAGCAGCAGCAATAATGTCCCGTTGCTTCATTTATTCGGACTGTAGTAATCCGGAAAAGTTGTCAGTACAAGATGACTCATTCCCTGAGAGTTCTAAATAAGATCCTAAAATCACTACTCATAGTTTTCCTGAGCTTTGAAGTGACAGGACAAATGACAGCAGGGAGAGATATGGCCCCCTGAGTCCAGAGTAGCAGGTCCATAAATACATTACAGCAATAACATCCTCCCTCAAAATAACCTGTGATAAGGATGTTTTTCTGGAATTTATTCATGCATTTTAGCTAGTAAGCACATGTGCACCTGTGAGCAGAACTTAGATGCTTTGGTGGGGGGGGGGGTAGGAGGACTTATACAATCAAGAAACTTGTTGATACCTTGTATATACCAAGTTGTGGTATGAAGATGAATCCAAATCTCAGTACAAAAATCTCAAAGGTTGTGCTGGTGGGGTGGTTTGGGCGGTGATGCAGCGGGTTAAGTGCACATGGTGCAAAGTGCAAGGACTGGAATAAGGATCCTGGTTCGAGCCCCGGGCTCCTCACCCGTGGGGGGGGGGGGTCACTTCACAGGTGGTGAAGCATGTCTGCAGATGTCTATCTTTCTCTACCCCCTCTGTCGTCCCCTCCTCTCTTGATTTCTGTCTTACCCAACAATAACAACAGTGGCAACAACAACAAGGGTAACAACAAGGGCAACAAAATGGGAAAAAATGGCCTCCAGGAGCAGTGGATTCATAGTGAAGGCACTGAGCCCCAGCAATAACCTTGTAGGCATAAATAAATAAATAAATAAATAAAATAAAAATCTCAAGGGGTCTTTCCAACAAATGCTCCTCTTTACAGTAACTCACCAGTCATCTGCGTTCTCAGTCTCTAGTTCCTTCCTCTAGTTTTTGCCCCCAGTCCCACCAAAGCTCTGAGAATCCTCTACCTCTGTGAGTCCTTACTCACCTTCTCTTCCATCCTCCTGACTACTCTTCTCAGCTTCTGCAGACTCTGCCTCACTTTCTTGGCCTCTGTGTGCTGGCCTGTCCAGGCATCAGTTGTTGTTGTTGTTTCTTTCTTTCTCTCTCTCTTTCTTTCTTTCTTTCTTTCTTTCTCTCTTTCTTTCTCTCTTTCTTTTTCCTACTTATCTAAGTGACTTCCCCACTTAATATCTACAGGACATCTTGAATTTATCATCAGACTTAGACCATGATATTCCCTACCCTAAATTAGATCTTCCATAGTCTTTTCCACTCACTTAAGCCATGCTCCTCTTCCAAGTTGCTCAAGACAAAGTCTTGATACTGACATTGAGATCAGCAAGAGACCCTCTTACACCAGTATTGAAAAATAAGCAGAAACTGCCAGAAACAACTTTCTCAGGACCCTGGAAAACAGAGGTTTACAGCAACAACCAGATGTTGAATCAAGAAAAAGGCAACTTAGAAAATGGTAGATGTGGGGGGGGGGGCAGTGGCACACCCAGTAGAGCACATGCTACAATGCGCTAGGACCTTGGTTTAAGCCCCCAGCCCAAGTGCAGGGGAAGCTTCACAAAGTGAAGTAGTGCCCCAGGTGTCTCTTTCTCTTCCTATCTCCCCCTTCCCACTCAATTTCTGTCTCTATGCAAAATAAATTTAAAAATAGGGGGCCAGGTGATAGCGTAGCAGGTTAAGTGCACATGGTGCGAAGTGCAAGGACCAGCATAACAACCCTGGTTCCTGCCCCAGGCTCCCCACCTGAAGGGAGGTCACTTGACAAGCGGTGAAGCAGGTCTGCAGGTGTCTTTCTTTCCCCCTCTGCCTTCCCCTCCTCTCTCGATTTTTCTCTGTCCTGTCCAACAAAAGCAACAGCAACAATAGCAGTAAGAACAGTAACAACAACAACAAGGGCAACAAAATGGGAAAAAAGGCCTCCAGGAGCAGTGGATTCATAGTGAAGGCACAGTGATAACACACCGTTATCACAGTGATAACCCTGGAGGCAAGTATATATTTTATTAAAAAGGAAAATGTTGGTTAATTGAGGTTGGGGGAGGTGGGACTGGAATTACTGTATAGTGGGTACAGGGCTTGGTTCAGGATGATGAAAATGCTCTGGAAATGCAGTGGGGTGATAGCACACAACAATGCAAGTTGTTACATATATATGTAAATAATGCCTCTGAATAGATCATACTTTAAGGTGATAGATAACTCTTGTTGACTTGATTTTGCCAGTGAAAAATGGAATGGAATAACAGCTGTGAGGGCAGGGGCTCAGGTCATGGCACAGTGGATAAAGTATTAGACTCTCAAGCATAAGATCATAAGCTTAATTTCTGGCATCCTAATGCCAGAGTGATGCTCTGGTTCCCTCATTGATAAATAACTACATTTTTAAAAACAAACAAAAACTGTAGACTAGCTGGGGAGGCTGTTTGTCTGGCAGAGTGCAGAAATTACATACCTGTGGGGGTCAGGCTGTAGCACAGCAGGTTAAGTGCACATAGCACAAAACTCAAGGACTGGCGTAAGGATCCCGGTTCAAGCCCCTGGCTCCCCACCTGCAGGGGGGTCGCTTCACAAGCAGTGAAGCAGGTCTGCAGGTGTCTTTCTCTCCCCCTCTCTGTCTTTCCCTCCTTTCTCCATTTCTCTCTGTCCTATCTGGCAACATCAATAACAACAATAATAATAACCACAACAATGATAAAAATCACAAGGACAACAAAAAAGGAAAATAAATAAATAAATAAAATATTAAAAAGAAAGAAAGAAATTACATACCTGAGACTCCTGGTGCCATTTCAGGCACTGTATTGTAGGCACTAAGCTGGTGCTGTGGTTTCTCTTTCCTTCCATCATAGGACATAAAATAGATGGAAAACAAACATTCTGTAGGAGGTGAAAGACTACCAGATTTCACTGCAATATGGAATATAGGTAACTAAATCAAATAAATTTGTAAAAGCAATAATTAACAAAAAGCTTCTTAAACTCTATGAAACTGTCTTGGTTATCAGAGGGAAGGGGACAATGTAGGAACAGATGGAGGAGCACACAGGAACTTAGGTGGTGGGTACAGAGAGTTGTGCATACAGCTGTATCGATGTGAAACTATACTCCAGAAATCTTGTGATTGTTTGATAGGACACAAAGACATTGAGAGGGGAGGGTGAGGCAGAGAGACATCCACAGCAACCACTTCACCACTCGTGAAGCTTCCCTTTTGCAGGAGGGGCTGGCCCGAGGGCTTCAACCATGGTCCTTGTACATGGTAATATGTGCACCATATTAACCAGGTGTGCTACAAACCGCCCCCCCCCCGAAATCTTGTAAATTTTTTAAACCAATTAAAAAAAAAGTAGTAGGAAAGCACTGTGGCATTTCTGCTAGGCCTCACCAGATCCTCTCTCTAGCTCAGCAATAATCTTGGAGCTGTCAGTGCACATTAGCAGCATTGGGCTCTGATGCCTAGTTCTGGAAGAAACTCAGCTGACCTTTTTGCAAGCTAGTGTGTAAATCTATTCTCACCTGTGTGGGGACTACGTACAGGACTGATGCAGGAAACTCCGTTTCACCTAAATCAGAAGTTCTCCAAGCTGGAAAATGGTAATAGTGCTGGAGAACATGGCTGGGGGGAGTGAGTGTTCTGGGTAGCTGCACTGTGTGCTGTGGAGGGAAAGTCACCAGTTTTCACTGAGGCTGAGGGGAAGTCTGGGTGAGTGCTGAAAAAGAGCTACAACCCTAAGTCCATCTGCAAAGATAAGACAAGGTATGCTTGTTGGGATACTTAGCCCCTGAGACTCAAGGAGATCACTACAAAAGACACCACATACACACAAGCTAAGGAAAAACAACAACATTCCTATGAAAAGGAATGTGAGATTTTAAAAAACAAAAAGATTAGGAAAAATCACTACATAAATGAACCACTCCAACATTCAGCCAAGCAATAAACTAGCAAACCTTGGGGGAAAGAAAAAAATCTGACTTCCAGAATCACATCAAAATACCTAATTGTCCAGTTTTTAACAACAACAAAATCACTATGTAGGCTAAGAATACAGTGCAGTGGTAGAGCATATGATACCGATCAATGAGGCCCTGTATTTAATCTTTGCACACACCCACCCGAGCACCACTCCCACAGAAAGATCACAAATAATAGGAATAAGAAGGGAAATATAACTCATTCAAAGGATCTCCTCTCCTCTCCCAGGTCAACTAGGAATACCAGAGACCACCTGGAACGGCAACAAGGCAGGACTAGAACAACTTCAGGAACCCACCAAACCACCGGTGAGTGTTAACACGTGTGGCTCATGGACAGGGAGGAGTCTAAGGAGGTACTGAGCAGCTGGTAACAGTCTGGCAGTTTACCAGTTGAGATACCAACTCCAGTCTGCTTTACCAACAAAAAGACTGCTGAAGGGAGGAGAGGACTCCCCTAAGACTCACTAAATGCAACTGTGAGTCTGCATTGCTACTGCCCTCACAGGCTGGAGCAGCAGGGGGGAGGCCCTGTGCTGACATCTGGGAACAGAGAACTGACCAAGAAAACTCAGGAGCTACACCCTGGTGGCCCAGCAGTTGAGCTATGTAGTAGGAGCCTTTCCATATTGTTCTTCTGAAGACAACATGGTGAATAACTGCCTCAGAAACTACAGACTATAAATGGGACTTGTTTAGAAACTCACAGGGCCTGGCTTGGCAGAGAAGCTGAATGGAGCCTGGGGCTTTGGATCCTTGGGTGAGAGAGTCTCTTTGCATAACTACTGTATTATCTCTCCTCCACCCTGCTTTATCTCTTGGTCAGGAGTGAGTGAGTAAGCTAAGAAGCCTACTTATAGTTTAAACGTCCTCAGGCTCCCTCATACCCTACAGGGGGAAAAAATAGGCTTTTAACAACCTCTGTGCTCCAACTCAGGGATTGAAATAATATTGAAACAACTATTAATTTTCACAACTGCGAACACTTTAAGTAACTTACTTAGATACAAGTCTAACCAGGCAAGAGTGATCAGTAATTTGAAAAGTATTGAGAGAGGGACCTTATAACATACTATGTAAAATGGTTAAACCAACAAGAAGAAATATCAGAGAAATAAACCAGGACAAGAGTCCAGCTAAAAGCCCCCCAGAGGCTGAACCACAAAATAATGAGATCAACATCCAAACACTAGTTAAGGAAATAGACACAGGAGTGAGTAAAGAGTTTGAAAGAATTGTCATCAGAAATGCAAAAACAACAAATGGGACTCTGGAAGAAAACACTAATTATCTAAGGTTATTAGAGCGCTGAAAGCTGAAATAGATGAGCTAAGAACACAACTAGCTGAACAAGCTAAAATAGTATCAGAACAGGGTAACAAAATAGGTGAACTCCAGAAAACAGTAGAGGGCAGAGAGAATAGAATCAATGAAGCTGAAGATAGAATTAGCAATATTGAGGATGAATTAGAGACAACTAAAAAAGAAGTAAGAGATCTCAAAAAGAGATTAAGAGATACCAAAAATAACAACAGAGACCTATGGGATAACTTCAAAATGAATAATATATGCATTATTGGCTTACCAGAGGAAGAAAGAGAGGGCAGGGAAGAAAGCATTTTTCAGGACATGATAGCTGAGAACTTCTATAGTCTAGACAACATCAAAGACATAAAGGTTCAAAAAGCCCAGAGGGTCCCTAACAGAATTAACCCAGACTAAAAACACCAAGACACATCATATTTAGAATGGAAAGGAATAAAGATTAAGAAAGGATCCTGGGGCCAGGTGGTGGTGCACCTGGTTAAGCACACATATAACAGTGCGTAAGGATCTGGGTTCAAGCCTCTGGTCCCCACTTGCAGGGGGGAAGCTTCATGAATGGTGAGGCAGGGCTGCAGGTGTCTCTCTGTCTCTCTCCCACACTATTTCCCCTTCCCCTCACAATTTCTCTCTGTCTCTATTCAAAATAAATAAATAAAGATTTTAAAAAATTTAAAAAAAAAAAAAAAAGAAAGGATCCTGAAGGCTGCAAGAGAAAAAGAGTCATCTACAGAGGAAGACTCATAAGGTTAGCAACAGACTTCTCCACACAAACACTGCAGGTCAGAAGACAATGACAAGATATCTATCCAGTGCTCAATGAGAAAGGCTTTCAGCCAAGACTACTGTAACCTGCTAGACTGTCATTCAGACTAGATGGAGGCATAAAAACCTTCTCAGACAAGCAACAGTTGAAAGAGTAACTATCACCAAGCCTGCCCTGAAAGAAGTTCTGAAAGGTCTTCTATAAACAGTCAGACCACCATAAAAGATGCCATATAACAGAACACTCTAAAACTCTACAATAATGGCATTAAAATATCTTCAATCTATAATATCAACAAATGTCAATGGCCTGAATTCACCTTTTAAAAGGCACAGAGTAAGAAGATGGATCAGAAAACACAACCCAACAATATGCTGTCTACAGGAATCCCACCTAACTCAACAAGACAAACACAGACTCAAAGTGAAAGGATGGAAAACTATCATACAAGCAATAGCTCACAATAAAGGGCAGAGACAGCTATTCTCATATCTGACATGATAGACTTCAAAATAAATAAAGTTAAAAAAGATAGGGATGGACACTACTTAATGCTCAGAGGATCAGTCAATCAAGAGGACTTAACAATTATTAACATCTATGCATCCAATCAGAAGCCATCTAAATACATCAAACATCTACTGAAAGAGCTACAGCAACATATTAACAGCAACACAGTCATAGTAGGGGACTTCAACACCCCACTCTCTCAACTTGACAGATCATCCAGGCAGAAAATAAATAAAGAAATGAGGAAGCTAAATAAACTAGAACTATTGGACACTTTCAGAGTCATTCACCCCAAGAAACTGGAATACACATTCTACTCAAGTCCACATGGGTCATTCTCAAGGATAGACCATATGTTAGGCCACAAAGACAGCATCAGCAAATTCAAGAGCATTGAAATCTTCTCAGACCACAGTGGAACTAAACTAACACTTAATGATCAACAAAAGATTAGTAATAGTTCCAAAATGTGGAAGCTCAACAGTACACTTCTTAACAACTTCTGGGTCAAAGAGGAAACAAAGGCAGAAATCAAAATGTTTTGAGAGTTCAATGCAAATGAAGACACAAGCTATCAAAATATTTGGGACACAGCTAAGGCAGTCCTAAGAGGGAAGTTCATAGTCATACAAGCACACATTAGGAAACAAGGAAAAGCACAAATAAACAGCCTGATTGCACTCCTTAAAGACCTAGAAGAAAAAGAACAAAGGAACCCTAAAGCAACCAGGCCAGAAATCACTAAAGTTAGGGCAGAAGTCAGTAACACTGAAAATAAGAAAACCATACAAAAGATCAACGAAAGTAAATGTTGGTTCTTCGAAAGAATGAAAAAAAATCGACAAACCTTTAGCCAGACTCACAAAACAAAAAAGGGAGAAGACTCAAATAAATCAGATTGTAAATGAAAGAGGAGATATCACAATAGACACCGCAGAAATTCTAAATATCACGTGAGGCTTCTATGAACAACTAACTATATGCCACCAAGCTAGAGAAATGGACAATTTCCTAGATACCTACGAACTTCCAAAATTAAATAAAGAGGAACTAGATAATATGAACAGGGCCATCACAGCCAACAAAATTGAAACAGTTATCAAAAACCTTCCCAAGAATAAAAGTCCTGGACCAAATAGTTTTACAAATGAATTCTACAAAACCTTCAAGGAAGAGTTAATACCTCTACTTGTAAAAGTCTTCCAAAAGATTGAAGATATCACTTTGATACCAAAAGCAGACAGGGACACAACCAAAAAAGAAAGCTACAGACTAGTATCTCTGATGAACATAGAAGCTAAAATATTGAACAAAATTCTAGCCAACTGGATACAGCAGTATATTAAAAAGACTATTCATCATGACCAAGTGGGGTTTATCACAGAGATGCAAGGTTGGTTTAATATACATAAATCAATCTATGTGATCCACCACATCAACAAAAGCAAGACCAAAAACCACATGGTCATATCAAGAGATGCAGAGAAAGCCTGTGACAAAACACAACATCCCTTCATGATCAAAACGCTACAAAAAAATGGGAACAGATGGAAAATTCCTCAAGATAGTGGAGTCTATATATAGAAAACCTACAGCCAACATCATACTCAATGGTGAAAAACTAGAAACATTTCTCCTCAGATCAGGTACTAGACAGGGCTGCCCACTATCACCATTACTATTCAACACAGTGTTGGAAGTTCTTGCCATAGCAATCAAGTAGAAGCAAGAAATTAAAGGGATACAGATTGGAAGGGAAAAAGTCAAACTCTCCATATTTGCAGATAACTTGATAGTATACATAGAAAATCCTAAAGAATCCAGCAAGAAGCTTTTGGAAATCATCAGGAAATACAGTAAGGTGTCAGGCTACAAAATTAACATTCAAAATTCAGTGGCATTCCTCTATGCAAACACTAAGAAGTTGAAATCCAGAAATCAATTCCTTTTACTATAGCAACAAAAACAATAAAATATCTCGGAATAAGCCTAACCAAAGAAGTGAAAGACTTGTATACTGAAAATTAAAATTATGAGTCACTACTCAAGGAAATTGAAAAAAGACACAAAGAAGTGGAAAGATATTCCATGTTCATGGGTTGGAAGAATTAACATCATCAAAATGAATATACTACCCAGAACCATCAACAAATTTAATGCTATCCCTGTCAATATCCCAACCACATTTTTTTAGGAGAATAGAACAAATGCTACAAATGTTTATCTGGAACCAGAAAAGACCTAGAATTGCCGAAACAATCCTGAGAAGAAAGAACAGAACTGGAGGCATCACACTCCCAGATCTCAAATTGTATTATAGGGCCATTGTCATCAAAACTGCTTGGTACTGGAACATGAATAGACACACTGACCAGTGGAATAGAATTGAGAGCCCAGAAGTAAGCCCCCCTACACCTACGGACATCTGATCTTTGACAAAGGTGCCCAGACTATTAAATGGAGAAAGCAGAGTCTCTTCAACAAATGATATTGGAAAAAATGGGTTGAAACATGCATAAGAATGAAACTGAACCACTAAATTTCACCAAATACAAAAGTAAATTCCAAGTGGATCAAGGACTTGGATGTCAGACCAGAAACTATCAGAAACTTAGAAGAAAATATTGGCAGAACTCTTTTCCGCATAAATTATAAAGACATCTTCAATGAAACGAATCCAATTACAAAGAAGACTAAGGCAAACATAAACCTATGAGACTACATCAAATTAAAAAGCTTCTGCACAACCAAAGAAACCACTAGGGAGTTGGGCAGTAGAGCAGTGGGTTCAGCGCATGTGGTGCAAAGTGCAAGGGCCAGTGTAAAGATCCTGGTTCGATCCCTAGGCTCCCCACCTGCAGGGGGGTCGCTTCACAGGCGGTGAAGCAGGTCTGCAGGTGTCTATCTTTCTCTCCCCCTCTCTGTCTTCCTCTCCTCTCTCCATTTCTCTCTGTCCTATCCAACAATGAGGATATCAATAACAACAACAATAAATACAATAACAATATAAAAGAATAAGGGCAACAAAAGGGAATAAAAAAAAGAAAAGAAAAAGGAAACCACTACGCAAACCAAGAGACCCCTCACAGAATGGGAGAAGATCTTTACATGCCATACATCAGACAAGAGGCTAATAACCAACATATATAAAGAGCTTGCCAAACTTAACAACAAGAAAACAAATAACCCCATCCAAAAAAGGGGAAAGGACATGGACAGAATAGTCACCACAGAAGAGATCCAAAAGGTTGAGAAACACATGAAAAAATGCTCCAAGTCTTGGATTGTCAGAGAAATGCAAATAAAGACAACAATGAGATACCACTTCACTCTTGTAAGAATATCATACATCAGTAGCAGTAGCAAATGCTGGAGAGGTTGTGGGGACAAAGGAACCCTCCTGCACTGGTGGTGGGAATGTCAATTGGTCCAACTCCTGTGGAGAGCAGACTGGAGAACTCTCAGATGGCTTGAAATAGACCTACCCTATGATCCTGCAATTCCTTTCCTTGGGATATATCCTAAGGAACCCAACACACCCATCCAAAAAGGTTTGTGTATACCTATGTTCTTAGCAGCACAATTTGTAATAGCCAAAACCTGGAAGCAATCCAGGTGTCCAACAACAGATGAGTGACTGAGCAAGTTGTTACATATACACAATGCAATCCTTCTCAGCTATTAAAAACAGTGACTTCACTGTTTTCAGCCCATCTTAGATGGAGCTTGAAGAAATCACATTAAGTGAAATAAGTCAGAAACAGAAGGATGAATATGGGATGATTCCACTCTCAGGCAGAAGTTGAAAAACAAAATCAGAAGAGAAAACACAAGTAGAACCTCAACTGGAGTTCGTGTATTGCACCAAAGTAAAAGACTCTGGGGTGCGTGGGGGGGAGAGTATAGGTCCAAAAGGATGACAGAGGACCTACTGGGGGCGGTATTGTTATGTGGAAAACTAAAAAATGTTATACATGTACAAACTGTTGTATTTACTGGCAAACGTAAAACATTAATCCAATAAAGAATTTTTTAAAAAGTAGTCAAAATAACCCATTCAAGTTTATTACACAGACTTAAATATACCTTAAATATGTGCAAAGAGTGAAAGGATAACAAAGAACTAAATGAAATCAGAAAATTGGTGCATGAACAAAATGAGATTATCAAGAAAGAAACAGAAACTCTAGAAAGGAGTCAAACAAATTCTGAAGTTGAAATATACAATTACTGAAAGCAGTAAAGGTTCCTCAAAAAGTTAAAAATAGAACTATCACATGATCTAGGAATCTTTTTTCTGAGTATAAAGGAAATGAAATCAGTATATATATATTAAAAGAGCACTGCTCAGCTCTGGTTTATGATAGTCCTGGGTATTGAGTCTGGGACCTCAGAGCCTCAGGCATGAAAGTCTTTGCATAACCACTATGCTGTTTTTCCAGCCCTGAGATCAGTATTTTGATGAGACTTCTGCTGTCCATGTTCACTATATTATTCACAAAGGACAAGACAAGAAAATAACTCAAGTGTCTATCAGCGGATGAATGAATCAAGAAAACGTCTATCTATGTAACAAGATAGTTTTAGGTTTAAAAAAGAAGCTTATCATTTGCCAAAAACAGGACAAACTTGGTCATTACACTAAGTGAAATAAGCCAGATACAAAAACATAAATAACTCGTAATCTCACATATGTGTGGAATCTAGAAAAGTCAAACCCAGAGAATCAGAGGGCAGAACTGTGGTTGCCAGCAGTGGGGAGAGGTTGGCAAGTGAAAAAAAAAAAAAGTTAACAGAGGTCTAGCAGCTGGGGCCAGTGGTGCTCAACCAAATGGTGGTGCACCTGGTTGAGGACATGTTACAATGCACAAAGTGCAAGGTTCAAGCCCCCAGTCCCCACCTGCAGGTGTCTCTCTCTCCCTCTACCTCCCCCTTCCCTCTCGATTTCTGGCTGTCTCTATGCAACATATAATACAGAGAAAGAGAGAGAGAGAGAAAGATAGAGAGAGAGAGAGAAGTCTAGCAACTAATAAGTGCACACAAAAGATAGTGAAATTGAACAAAGGATAACTGCAAGTATCTTCTCCAAAGAGAAGAAAGAAGAATTTAGAAAAGTGAACAGAGCCTATGTGACCTTTGGATATCAGCAAAAGGTTCAATCTGTGTAGTATAAGAGTCACAGGAGAAGGGTAAGAGACTGGACATAAAGAATAATTGAAGAAATAGTAACTTAAAAACTTCCCAAATTTTATGAAATAAAAAATCACAAGTTCATGAAGTGAACGTCAGACCCAAAAATTCAGAGAATAATGAAAACTAGAGCAGAAATAAATGAAATAGAAACCAAAAAGACTACACACACACACACACACACACACACACACACACACACACACACACACACACACACTCTCTCTCTCTCTCTCAGTGAAACCAAAAGCTGCTTCTTTAAAAGGATATATAAAATAGATAAACCCTTCACTAGACTAAGGGAAAAAAAAAAGTAATCCATGATAAAATAATCTGAAACGAAAGAGGTCATACTGAAACAGTGTCAGAAATGACAATAGAGAAATACAAAGGAACATAGAATATTATGAACTCTAGCGATGCCATCACATTGGGCAACCTAACAGAGATGGACACATTCTTAGAATTAATACATCCACCTAAGACTGAATAAGTAGAACAGCCCAATCACAAGTTCAGTCATCAAAACTCATTCCAATAACTACTACCTAGCTTCACATGGCTCCAGTAATCAATTCAACAAGGCTCCAGTAATCAATTCAACAAGAATTCTTCCCTGTAACTGCTAACTTTATCCCCAATGTCTACACATGTCAAAAACCCAACAACTATTGGTGGAAGGAAGAGAAAGAAAAGTCAAAATGCTGGGGGGGAAAAACTGTGAACTAAATTAAGCAAAAGAGGGAGACTTCTGTATCTTGCTTTCCCCTGGAGGGGAAATGTTTTCTGTGTCTTGACAAGGCCACCTCTGCGGCTGCAAGTCAGCAAGACAATGGCTTTGTTTGCTAAAAGTGCCCTGTGGTGAAGCAAAGTACACAGTAGGAATCCACCCTTTATGTTTAGAAATTGTTACAGGAGCTTACAGGCTGACTGTTGTCTTGCAGCTATAGAACTTTTTTTCTTCTTCTTTTTTTTTTTAGGATAAGAGGTTCTAACAACCTTTGGTCCTTATAGCTTCCCAAGCAGACATCTCTGATTGAAATGACTGAAACTAGTTAGGGATTGCTTTGAAGTTATGAACAATGCTTCTCCTTTACCAATTAACTAAGGGTGCTAGAAACCAATTCTCCATTAGTTAATTGAAACTGTCAGTGATGTCTTTTTGTTGTTGTTAAAATACAATTAGGTATTCTTTCTGTGCAATTACCTATATAAACTGAGGTAAAACAGAAGGATGGGGGGGGGGGGCGGTAGCACAGAGGGTTAAGCACACGTGGCGAAAAGTGCAAGGACCAGCATAAAGATCGCGGCTCCCCACCAGCAGGGGAGCTGCTTCACAGGCGGTGAAGCAGGTGTGCAGGTGTCTTTCTCTCCCTCTGTCTTCCCCTCCTCTCTCCATTTCTCTCTGTCCTATCCAACAACAATGACAACAGTAATAAACTACAACAATAAAAACAAGGGCAACAAAGGGAATAAATATTTTTTAAAAGTTAAAAAAAAAAAACACAGAAGGATGGAACCAGACATACATAGGTTCAATTTGGCTCTCAATAATCAGTAATTTTCTTTCATTAAATTGTTAATTTGCTTCACTGGAGTGATTATTTCATTTGACAGAATCAGTGTTTTTTTCTGGAATTATTATTTTTAAGTGGGAATTTATAGTATAATTCATACCATCATCTGCTGTTTTCTTTTAAGATTTCCTCAAACTCACATGCTTGTCAGAATTCAGTCCCAAGCTTGTTTAGAGAAAAAAAAAGGGGAGGGGGAGGTTCAGTTACACTGTGTTCATACTTCAGCAAGGAAGAGTGAAGAGCAAGCGTCCCCCTAGTACAAATCTGATCCTACAATTTCTCTGCTTTCCCCGCTCCTTTAACACTATCAAGTTATTAAGCCTTAAAAGGCTTGTAAACCTATAAGCAGAGGCAAAAGTTCTGTTTTTTTTTTTTCTTTTCTTTTCTTTCTACTGTCCTTTCTGGGAAAGAACTTGCTCAGATGGTGTTTTTCTTTTTGTTCTACTTCCTCTTATCTGGGATTTGTGAGACATAATTGAACTAAAAAACCAAACCCGAATGAGCACCTCCTGTGTTCAGTGATACAAACATCCCCCTCTATAGAAAGTAGCAGCCTGTAGCTCAGCATGATGTCTATTAAGTTCTTTTTTTAATTTTTTTTTCACCAAGGTTACCCCCCCCCACACACACACACACACACATTCCCCCAGGCTCAGTGCCTGTGCTACTAGTCCATGGCTTCCAGTGGCTTTTTTTTTTTCTTGATAAGATAAAAAGAAACTGAGAGAGAAGACAGCCACAAGGCTTCACTGCTAGTGAAGCTTTCCCGCTGCAGGTGGGAACAAGTGTACTTAACCCACTGCCACTGCCAAACCCCTGATGCCTACTGACACCTAATCTGTAGGTAAATGATTTGCCTATGAAGTCCTCTGTTCTATTTGTAAAATGTAAGTGGCATAAATACTAGACTCAAAAACTAAAGTGTCTAGCTCTGTACCTGACATGCTTATATACACTTTCTTGTAGATTCTTGTGTCAGAAATACTTTCTTGTATTACTTGTATTATTAGGAAGGTGACTTGCTCAAATTTAAATGATCACTACACCAGGCTATGATTTTCTTTGTAGTATATTCCCTATACTAGCATTCTATTGCAAGAATCTCACCAAAAATGTATTTTAAAATGCTTTAAACTATAAAGCTTTATACAGTTTTTTTTTTAAAAAGTGTTAAGCAATCTGTAACACTAGTGAGGAAGTAGCAAAAAAAAAAAATCTAAGATTTTAAGTGTGATAAAATAGATTTTGCCTTACCTCTCTAAGAGTTGTAATATTTCCTGTATTTCAAAAGTTCTCACTTTAAAAAATAAAACAAAATCAATTGATTGATGGGCAAAGGACCTGAATGTTTCTAACAGCCAACAACAATATGCTCATCGTTATCCATCAATGAAATTTAAATCAGAACCACAATGAGGTATCATGGCATACATTAGATAGCTGTAAATAAAAGGACAACAGCAACTGTTGGCCATTGAATTTTCCTCCACTGTTGGTAAGACTATGTTGATGAAGCCACTGTGGAAAAGTCTGGCTGTTTCTTAAACAGAGATGCTATATGACCCAGCAATTCCATTCTTAGCTAGATTCCCAAGAAAACTGAAAACATATGTAAAACCTGTACATAAATATCCATTGCAGCATTATTCATAGTAACCAAAAGTGGAAACAACCCCAAAATTTATCAACTGATAAATAAAATGTGGCATATTCATAACATAGGAGTATTGCTGAGTCTTAAAAAGAATGGGACATTAACATATGAAACAACATAGATGTGCCTTGAAGATTGTATCATAAATATTCATAAATAAAAGAAGTCAGGAAACAGCATATGGGCATGCAAAAGACTTTTATGCCTGAAGCTTTGGGGTCCCAGGTTCAATCCCCAGCACCACCATAAGCCAGAGCTGAGCAGTGTTCTGGTCTATTTTTCTCTCTCTTATCTTTCTCACTAAATATATATATATATATATATATATATATATATATATAAAAGAAAAAAAGTCAATCACCAAACACAACACATTGTATAACTACACTTATATGAAATGTTTAAAAAAAAAAAGTCCTGGTGCAAAACCTAAGGATCCTGGTTCAAGCCCCTGGCTCCCCACCTGCAGGGGAGTTGCTTGACAGGCGGTGAAAAAGGTCTGCAGGTGTCTTTCTCTCCCCCTCTCTGTCTTCCCCTCTTCTCTCCATTTCTCTCTGTCTTATCCAACAACAATAATAACAACAACTACGATAAACAACAAGGGCAACAAAAAGGGAATAAATAAATATTAAAAAAAAAAAGTCCACAGAGAAAGTAGTTTAGTGGTTACCTAGGGCTAGGCTGATCATGGTAGTTTCAGAGGTGATGGTTATGGGCTACAGGGTTTCTTTTAGGGGTTATGCAAATGCTGTGAAATTGGTTGTAGTGCTTGCCTGACTCTGTAAATACACTAAAAACCACTGAACTGTGAACTTTAAATTGATGAGCTGAATTAATGTTTGTTTTGTTCTCTAAGTTTACTATTAATTGCATCTACAAAGCTGTTTGTTCTCAACAGAGTTTACTTTGATAATAATGTTTGACTCTTCCTATCACTAACATTACAGTTACTGGGATGCTAATAATTTTACAGCTATGGTTATTATAATCCCTGAAATGTCTTTTCCTAGGATGACTTAAAGTTACACTTAGTTTGTGGATCTGACACATGAAATACTCAGATCTAATGTCAAGACTTTCACTTAAAGGTGCCTGGTGATTCACAGGAGACATCTCAACCTGCCTCCTAAAGAAGCCAGTGCTATTCTCTTTCCCCATCCCTCATTTCATCATCTCAACAGTAGGAAGCCCTGTTTGCAAACTCTTCAGGGACATTCTATTCAATCACTATGGTTTCCCTGGTACTTGCAATGTTGTCTGGTATACTAGAGATGTTTAACTAGCAGTTATTAAATAAAGGGACTCTTGTTCTACTTAAAGTGAACACATTTAAAAGAAAAAAATTAAGTTTCACTTGATAATTTGTTTATATACTTATTTGAAAAAAATGGAGAAAATGGAAGTTTCATTAGCTATTCCAACTGTAAGAACATATTAAGGCTTAATTCTCAAGGGGACACAGTTATACTATGTTGCCAGAATATGCAGAAGTAAAACACAGGAAGTTTATTCAAGGTTGCTCTTGTTAATCTGATCCATTTATGTTTAAAAGATATTTTACTCTTATAAAAACTTACATTTGTAATAGGGTGATCTTAACAGAGGATTTAACCTGGGAAAGCTAAGAGGTGCACTAACCACCCAAATTGTATGTGAAGTCTTACATGTGTCTTGGCAAGTTTACCTTTTTTGGTTAGAGAGTTCACAGTGTAATCAGACTGTTAAAGAGGTTTATGAACCTGACAGGTTAAAAAAACTAACTAAAAGACAGTCACCAAGTCTCTTTTTATACAATAAAATAGCATCCAACAGCTCCATCTACGGGTCAGTCGTGATCACCTAGAAATAATAACAACTACCAGATATCACAGCATCTTATAAATGCTTGTTTAACTCTTCAGTGTCACTCTGGGGATTTATTAACTATAATATCACAGTTCCCCCCCCCCAGATACAGATGCAAAAATCAGGAGACTGTTGATTAATTCTACTTACAGTACTTCAGCACCAAAAAATTGGGCAGTTATGCTGATAGATGTATGTACAGTTCAACATTTGTCAGTCTTAAAATGCTTATTTATAGTGAAATCTCTATAAAACTGTTAAAAAACATTTCTATTTACATTTTTAAATGAAAAGAATAATTTCCTTTGCCACAACTTGTCAAGACCAACACTTAGCCCTCCCACCCTCTTACCCATCATTCTACTTGTGACAGTGACCACAAGACCAAACATATTGCTTAAACAAACTGTGTCCTAAAAAGGTAGAATGCTTAAAAACATAACACTTAGAACTGTAAATAAACTGTTCATACATTTTGAAAGGGTTAAACAAAAGTATGCAAAAAATGTTTTTTTTTTTTCAGTTTCAGTCCAACATGAATGTGCAATTTCAAGGTTAATATAGCATCATATGAATAGTTTGCTTTCCTGAATATAAGTGAACATTTCCTTTGAGCCAGAAAATGCTTCTTTTCCTCTGCTTTACAATGAAACACTTTCTTGCAAGTTTTCTTAAAAGAGGGAAGGAAAGCAGGAGGTAAGAAGGATAGGGAATCCTCGTTTATAGAAAATTTGTCAGAAGAAATATGGGTCAGCTTTGAAATGTTTACATTTAAATAAATAGAAGGTAAGTATGCCTAGAACACAAAGGAACAATACAATAAATTAGCATACAATTGGTGAGAATGTACAAGCCACCCCAAAGCACTTCCCACTGGTTAGGAATCTGATTTCCACCATCTAACAAGGGTTCTTTAATGCCAGTTTTTTTTTTCCCTAGTTGTTTATAAACTATAAATTGAGCAAATGTAAAATGTTAATGACTTCAATACTTTCAGGGATTTGCAAAAACATACAAGAAGTTAAAAAAAACTGTTCCTGACGCACAGTTTCAAAATACAAACTTTTCACATTCTCCTTTTTTGGTGGTGTTTTGCTTAGTAGAAACCAGCTAAGGAACTTTTGACTGCAAGACAAACTTTTCCATTGGCCATGATCCAACAGAGAAAGAATATCAGGTCTTATGCTACTATAGATGTGCATCTTATATTTTTTCCTTTTTTTTTTAATATATAAAAAAAAGTACATTCCCCTGTGAGTTGCTTTAAAATGCTGCTCCTGCAGCAATTCTTGTTGAAACACTGCTGTTTCAGGGTCCACAGCATAAGCATGGGCAAAGTGCTCTCTTCAGACATCAAAATACATGGGCTTCCCTGGACACTTGGTAACCAAGTAGGTTTTTAAAGTGCACTCTTGTGTCCAAAACACTAGGACCGTTCAGCAGAACTCTGAGAGGGACTGGGCTCAGTTCCATCCTCTGTGCTACTGTCTATGTCCTGCTCCATTGTCGTCTCATCATCATCCAACTGTTGACTAGTGAAGTTGTTTAGCTCAAGGAGCCCACTGGGCTCTACTACCACATTGGAGCTGGAATGACAAGGAATAGCATACTGGGGTATGGCCTGGAAGAGAAGAGAGGAGAGACACTTTACAGTCAGAAAGGCAGCAGAGGAATTTTCCCCAACAACACTCAAGAAGGAAAAAAGGAAATTAACATTTATTGGAAAGCTAGCATATGCCAGGCACTGTGCTAGGTGCTTCCACATAATCCTCTACACCTTTTAACACCATGAGGAAAGCATAATTTCCATTAACAAATGAAGAAATTAAGAAAGTGAGCAACTTAATCAAGGTCACATAGTTGGTCAGGGTTACTGCTAGGATTCCCTAAGTCCTAAACAACTTAAAAGTGATCTTTTCACTCTTTCAACTTTTTGATGGTTCTTCTTGTTATCTATTTTTGGGTTTTGATAGCACCTCTTTTAACATTGGATGAGGTCTGTGCCTAACTCAAGATACAGGCTTTGAAGGACATATCCATTGAATCATTGAACAAATTGAAATGAAAATGTAAGTCAAGTTTCACTCATTCTTACTCGTTATTACTCATTAACTGCAAGATAAACTGTTACTTTGCTGACACCACAATATACTTTAAGGTCTTTAGTAACCCCCTGGTGGCTCAAAAGGGAAGATAATTACTTAGGTCCCACAGTAACAGTCTAGGTTCAATATGAGAGTAGAGATGACTGGTTGTTTTCTAAACAATGAAAATACCAATAGGTGGGCACATATTATAGCCACATATGGTATGTAAGATCCTATCATACTACTGTTTAACTCTACTACTATTTCCCACTCGTTTGCTATAAAATCAAACTCCTTACACCATGGTTCCATCAATGCACCAAATGTGTACTAAAAGGACTTTGAATTATTTTTCCTCTCTTCCTAAATAGACCTTTTTGCATAGCTGGTTCCACTCTATCTTCTACTTCCTAGAGCAAAAGCTTTAAGAAGTTTTATTTCTATGACCATGAAACCAGACTACTGGTTTTGTTCTACCCCTCCACCTCTATTACATCTGGTTATTTTTTTCTTCATTGCATTTACCATCTGTTTGTTTCTCCCCACCTTAGAATGTAAAACACAAACCTTGATAATTTTTTTCACTGTACAAACAAGGGCTGGTATATATTTATTGGGTGCTCAACAAACATTTAGCAGGTGAATAATATATCTTTAATGTTAAAAAAAAGGAACAAAATTCCATATTAACACTTTTACACAAAATTCTATATTAGCACCTTACTTGACCAAAGCAACCTCCTATTGGGGAAAATGAAAATTTAATATTAACACTACAAGATGCTTAAGCATTGATGTTAGGGTTGTAGTTTTTGTCTGTCCACTCCCCACAGAGCTGATCACTGAAAAAATCTTACATGGTATCAGGAGACCTGGTTTTCATTCAACTCTGACTCTAACTTGCTGTGGATCTTTGAGTAAGTCACTTCCCTTCCTTGAATCTTAGAATTTGTATAAAATAATTTAGTTTGAGAGGATATGCTGGAAAAGTTTCTTGTAGTTCTACAAAGTCTGTGAATTCCTTTAACACAGAAAATATATTCATCTTGTTTACCCCTCTACCTTCACCCCTAGCAGAGTGCCTGGAACACAGAAGTTGAACAATACAAGTGAAATGATAAATGAATGAACAAATAAATGCAATGACAATTATCTGACTACAAAGAACAATGTTTTTTGTTCAAAGCATTTATTTTCAGGCATGCTGTATTTTTATAGATCATTTTTCAGGAAATCAAAGTACTTCTGTAGACTTCCTTCATCCTCAAAAGTGTTTTACTGAATCAGTAAGATTGGTACTTGAGGTCAAAGAATAACTAATAGCATCTAAAAATGTTCTAATAATACGTTAATGATGGTTATAGTAGCATGACTATCTGTATTAAAGTACTATTCTACATGAGACACTTGGTCAGCTGTTTTGTATACATTTTCTCATTTACTCTTCAAAGTAACCTTGTGACATGCTTTGGCTTCCATCCACAGCTAATGAAACTGAGGTACAGAGTCGAACTCTGTTGCTCAAGACTACAATTCTAGTAAGAGTACAGGTGCTATTCAAATCCAGCTACATCTGATCAAAACTTGATCCTTAAGCATTATCTCTGACACAACAGCAAGCTAGTGTACAAAACATGCAAGAACCTACTTATTGGATATCATTGTTGATCCATGAAGCAAGTTATATTTCTACCCATATTTATACAATACAGAAAATAATTCCAAGTTAAGCTAAGCAAAATTATTTTGAACTTAGCATTCCAACTTAAACCCCCTAGAAGGCACAGCACATTTTAGTAAAAATAATATTAGTTACCAATTACTTGGCAACCACTAAGGAGCAGGTACTGTGCTAAGTGCTTTATCTCAATTTTATGTAATCCTACATTAATGTAGGTGATTTGTATCTCTGTTTCACTAGAGAAGAAACTAAGGCACAAAGAGGTTAAGTCGCCTTGAGAATGGCAAAGTCAAAAAACCATTCCTTTCTCCCCCTCAGCTGTATCATACCTCTTCAGCAGAAAAACAACAATAACAAAAATGCTTTGTCAACAATTATTTAATTCAATAAGAAATACCTGTTTTTACAGAGACAAATTATTTGAATTAACTCAACAATATTTCTACTTCTCTTTAAGTATTTCCCCCATATTTAAATTATATCTTATTTGGATTAATGTGATCAGTTTGCATTCTCTCTTAGCTTGGTTTCATGGAAAAGGGAAAGCTTACCACCTGAAATTTCAAGTCAGCTAAATCAAACTATGGTAACTAGGTTATTTACATTTAAACAAACTCATACTCTCAGATAGCTAAAATGTAATGCCGTGATACCATCCAAGCTACATATCATTTTAACAAAGAAAAATTAACAATGTCAAGAAACATCCTGAGGGCAGCAGAGATCACTCAACCTGCTACAACACTTAACTTGCATGCCCAAGGTCCCAGAAATCACAGGTTCAATCCCTGGCAATACTTTATGTTAGAGTTGAGCAGTGTTCTGTTCCTCTTGCTGAATCTCATAATAAATAAGTGTTTTTTTAAAAAGAAAAGAAATCCTGACATCCGTTAAGAAAAGGGGGAAACAAAAATCAGTTTCTAAGGGCTAGTCTGAATTCAGTTTTCCTTCAGCCTTGATTTATTATGTGTGATGACAGATGAGTTTTAGAATGGAAGGCATGAGTGACATAGGAAGACCTACTGTCAATGAATAATCCATTATATTCACCAGCCTGTACTTACCAAGGCAGGGCAGTAGCTTTAAGATTTTTCAGTAATAATGTTTGAAATAAAAAGCAAAGCTTTATGGTTAATCCCAGCTTAGAAAATAAGATTATTTAGAAACATTCTCTCACAACATGTTTCACCTGACACTAAGTTTTCATTGCCCTGAAAACTATAAATTTGGATCAAGGTTAAGAAATGTTCTTTTCCAAGGTTCCCTGAAGTGAGGTTGGTATATAAATGTGATCCGATTATATCCCAGGAGTTTTTAAACAAAGACTGGGTGGCCCCAAGTTTGAAACTGGCCAAGTGTGGCTTGTATCTGTAAATCAAGCTGACATATGAACTCAGCACACTTGATTGCCTCTAAAGAGTGGCAATACTCAGTATTCTAAAACTCTTTTCTAGACAATAGACAGGAATTTACACTAAGCTAAATTTGTCAAATGGCATCTTCAGATATCATCTCTACATCTTTCTGCCATGATGGCTGGACTCTTCCTATGACTTGCCAGAACACACCACGCCCACAACCCCCAAGAAGCCCCAAAGTCCTCATGTTCCTTCCAGTTCTTACCTGGATGATAATTTCTGCTGGGCTCTCTTCAGCTTTCTTTTGGCCTACATTCTGAATACGCATGAACTGGCCTGCCGTAGGCACTCCTGGAGCATCGATTTTCCTTGTTGTTAGGGAAGGACCAACAGCAGATGGACTTGAACAGGACTCTCTACACTTTTGTTGCTGGGGTGTGGAATTCGCCATCCCTGCTACCACCACATGAGTGGTGGATAATGATCCTGCTTCACCAGTGAGCATACTAGTGGCAAGAGCCTTCTTTGGGGGGTCCACTACTATGTGCTCTACATTGGTATCAATCTGAGCTTCCATCAAAGACATTTTCAAAATATCTGACACTGCTGTCTTCTCAGAGGCCTGAATGGGAGATATGCTTGTAACTGGTGATGTCAACTTAGGCATAGAACTGCCACCAGTTATCTTTGTAACTGTAGGAGGCTGGCGCCCCTCAAAAGTTATCTTTGTAACAGAGGATCCTTGGGTTATAATTGGCTGCTCCACCTGAAAACAAATTGGGGGTGTGTGTGTTACAGCTACATCTCTTTGAGAAAGCCTATCAAACACCCCAGACAATATGGCAAAAGAAACATTTGTGCCTATACAAGGAAGACAGTTTGAAACTCAGTGTCTTAATAAGAGGGCCAGATGGGAAAGTGTCTGGCTACTTTTTAAAAATCTAAGGAAAGAAGCGGGGCTAAAAGAACCTGTGTTCAACCACAGCAATAAAGAAAAAGTCATAGGACCTTGTTTCCTTTTGGGATTAATATCCCTACACTTTCAACCTGTCTCACATTATTTTATATAATCTTCAACTTTTTTAAATAAAAAGAAGTAGATTTTCTTTAATGTTTTGTTTCAGAGTGCATTTACCAAATATGTCCTATGCATTTCTAATATACACATATATCCAAACCATTATTTTCTTAATATATATTATTTTTCATTTAAAAATCCAGAGACCATCCTTTTGTAGCCTAAAACACAAATCTAGAAGATAAATTTACTTACTTACTAGATGGTGATGATGTCAACTATAAAGGAAGGTATTCAATGAAACTCACTAAAAGACTACAGTTTACTTAGTATTGCTGCCATAGGAGAGCTTATAGGCATGAAAATATTTGTTTTTCCTAAAAGATTAAGAAATAGCTTAGAGATATCACTTCTATGCACTGTTGTTTAATACTGAAATGGTTTCATTAAAACCTGCCTGGAAAAACAAGTTTTGGGGGGTTATTCTTTTTTCCTTCCTAATGCACATATATCTTCCCTCATGCCAACCTTTGATGGGGTAAAGTACAACAGTGTAGGAGGCTTTTGAGTTTCCTCTTGCCAGGAGAAAGCACTGCTAATCACAGTATGGTCATGATGTTCTCATTTTCCGTGAACAGAGAAGTTTAACTTTGCATGCTATCAATATTCCGTTACCTGGCTTGCCGGCTGTTTCTCTGACGAGGCTGGGAGCGGCATTTGGCTCTGGGGGGTTTGGGGTTGCACGTAGATTTTTGGTTGGTTCGGAGCCTGCTGCAGTTTAGGGAGCTGCTGCGTGGTTTTCACTGCAAGCACCTGTACTACAGTTTGCGGGGGCTGTGCCATTAAGGTAGGAAGCTGCCTGTCTTTGGCCACCGTGGGATGCTGTGTGTGCTGTACATCTGTCTTGGGCTGTGCTTGTTCTTGCTGGAGAGGGGTGAGCTTTTGATGTCTGATGGAAAGCTGGGGCATTTGCGGGAGTTTGTGCTGGAGCTGGTCTGCCTGCAGGTGGATGGTCTGCTTCTGTTTAGTCTGGAAGCACTGCAGAGTTTTCACTTGCAGCTGAGTCTGTTCCAGCTGGGGCTGGCTAAGTTTCTGTTGTTTAGCTGACTGTGACTGAGTCAGGGCAGATCGGTAAAACAGACCGGTCTGAGGATCTAAAGTGTCCATCTCTTCAACCTCGCCCTCCTCTGTTCCAAGTTCCTCGCTGTGTTTGGTAAAAGCAGTGTGACTGCTTAATGCCTAAGTAAAAAGGCACAGAATAAGAATGAAATAAGAAAAATACCTATATTGTTAATATATTCCTCAAACTGAAAAAGACTAGGTTATGAGATTCATCCAAAAAATTGCAGAAGAACCTAAAAGTCCAAGAAATCTCAAGGTTTCCAAATAAAAAGGGACTTTAGATTAAGGGGCTTAGAATAATAATTTCAACTTCAACTAAGTACTCTCAAAACCTGACTATATGCTTTCATATAAAAGCTCTAGGGGCAAGCGCTGGGTGGTGGCGCAGCGGGTTAAGCACACATGGCATGAAGTGCAGGGACCAGCCCCTGGCTCCCCACGTGCAGGGATGGGGATGGGGGGGGTCCCTTCACAGGTGGTGAAGCAGGTCTGCAGGTGTCTATCTTTCTCTTCCCCTGTCTTCCCCTCCTCTTTCCATTTCTCTTTGTCCTATCCAACAACAATAATAACAATACTACTAACAACAATAATGATAATAGCAATGATAAACAACAAGGGCAACAAAAGGGGGAAAAATAGCTTCCAGGAGCAGTGGATTCATGGTGCAGGCACTGTGCTCCAGAGGTAACTCTGGAGGCAAAAAAAAAAAAAAAGCTCTGTATCTCCCCCCTTCCCTCTCAATTTCTGGCTGTCTCTATCCAATAAATAAATAAAGATTAAAAAAAATGAGAGAGAGAGAGAGAGACAGGGGTGGGGGGGCAAAGCTCCCCTGCTCAGTAAATAGCTCTCCAGTCTGGTCACTAGAGATGTTAACCCAGCAGAGGAAAGAGGAGTGAGGGCTCCAGAGGAAAGTCATAGTTTAAGGAAGCTGACTTTCACCATGTAATCTTCTAAGCTGTCTAGGAGGTAAGAGCTGCTTTATGAAGGGCATGTCTGTCTCATTCTCCACTGAGGGCCTCTCTCTGCTAGGAGTAGAGATGTGTCATCTGGTTTCACTAAAGTCTGTGCAGACAACTATCTATTCTAGCCCTCTTCATCACCTTTGCTCACATTTCAGGTCCCCCCAGAGACCTGGCTCACAGGAGAGCAGAAGACTTGGGCAGGGCCATGAGCATTCATGCCTGCTGACAGTCAAAGAAATGTTGGGAGGAGGCATCAATCTGATCAGGACCAGCCTGTCTGACCTCTCTAGGTGTCTTGAGAATGGTCAATGTCAGGACCAGTTAGATAGGTCCAGACTGACACTGAGATCTGACATCCAGCAAAAACTCTGATTACCTGGCTTCTCTGTATGACACAAGACCTACTCTAACCAATCCCTGTCACTGACTTATCTAAATTTTAAAACTCTGAGATTCGGGAGTCCAGTGGTAGCACAGCAGGTTAAGCACATGTTGTGCGAAGTCCAAGGACCGGCTTAAGGATCCTGGTTTGAGCCCCCGGCTCCCCACCTGCAGGGGAGTCACTTCACAAGTGGTGAAGCAGGTCTGCAGGTATCTATCTTTCTCTCCCCCTCTCTGTCTTCCCCTCTTCTCTCCATTGCTCTCTGTCCTATCAATAACAACAACAATAATTACAACAACAGTAAAAAAAAAACAAAAAAAAAAAAAAACAAGGGCAACAAAAGGGAAAATAAATATAAAAAAACTCTGAGATTCAACTGAAATTGTCTTCTGTCTCCTAATGACCTTATACATACAGATTTTAATTCAGTGATTTCTTTATAGTGTCTGTCACAGTTTCCTTACAATTGTAGTCAACTGCTACAAGATTAAAGTGACTACTAATGATAAGTCATGCCTGAATCTCATATCAGTGATACCACTTTACTACACATGCAGAATGCTCTGAGTTTAAATCCTTGGTCTACCACCCAGAGTAAGTTACTTAACTTCTGTGAGCATTAAGTTTCCTTATTTGTAAGAACGATCATATACCCACTACTCAGCAGGATCATAGTGAGAATTGAATGAGTTAATATAGTTAAAGCTCAAAGCACAGTATCTGACACAAAATAACTTATATTTTTTCCTTTTCCCTATTACCCGTGGCACCAACTTAATGTTTTATATTAGTTCATCTTCCTTCCTGTTGCGTTTCTCCCTCCTTAGTTATATACAGTAACAGAAGTCAATTATTTATTTATACTTATTTATAATGTTCCCATCAGGATTCATTATTAAAGCAACAAGTCAAACAAAAACTCAACAAATAGCTAAACAAACCAACTTCTACTTCATTAGAAACTTTATCTTGCTGATAAATTCTTCTATAACAAAATGTATAGAAACAGTGACCAGTTCTGAGTCATTAGTCCACTCATATAACCTCAGCCTTTAAGTCCCCAGATACCATTTCTTGACTATTTTCCAGTGTCAAGATTCTAAACTCCTCTCCTCTACCTACTTCTTATGGATGAAAGAACTATCTTCAGTGCAGTGATTTTCCCCACTTATAACAGGAGATCCAACTGCACCAAATACTAGGAAAAGTATAGTTACAGTTTACAGGAGGTAAGACGAGAAAGAAGAAATACAACCTGCTGCATTATGTGGGTGATTGCTCCAGGGGACGATGCTGGGATGGACTTCACCACCACTGAAGTCTGGGTTGCGGTCTGTGACTGGGCCACATGCTGCAGCAAGGTCCGCTGGGGCTGGGAGGGCTGCTGGGGCTGGGAGCGATGGCTGACTGAAAATAGAGGAGGTGATGATACTTCTCTAGAAATCACCACAGCATTTGTAATCAGTAGTCATTTTAAACAATGTCTCTAAGATTGTATGTCAGATAAAAAGTATGTATAAGAGGCAGAAGATCAGAGGCTGCCCATCTGTGTGACTGAAAAAAACCACTATCTTCTCTGAGACTTCTGTGTCCTCATCTGTAAAATGGGAATTATAGGGCTACTGTGAGATTTTTAAAAAAAAGTATATGGAGGCACTGTGAAAACTATTATCACAAAGGAGCAACAAATCCCTTAATGTTACATTTTCTTGTGAATTGTACATTCTCTTTGTTCCCATTATGGTAACATAACAATAATCAATTTCTATACTCAAAACCCAGACTAGTATCTTTAAGGATAGTAAGGCAAGTCCAGAAGACAAATATTACAACCAAATAACTCACCAATTTTCATCAGAAAACAGCTGGGATTTCTAGTACTGAAAGAAACATCACTGAAGGTTGGTGATAGTGCACAGACCGTGGGAGCAGGAGGGACAGGAGAGAAAGACTCAGGAAGAAACACAGCACTACACTGCTGGAGGGTGCCATATTTCAGCTGTTTTAAATCCACGTGGCAGACTAAAAGAGCCAGCTGGGAACCACTCAGTCACTTAGAGGCTCAAGAAATGGAGCTGGGAACTGCTGTCTAGAACTGCAGAAGCCATGTGATGTTCAGTGAAACCTGGGGCATGGGGGTGGGGAGGCATCTGCGGGAACTAGAGAATGGGATATTGTGTTTATTATTATATTTTAATTTTTTACCAGAGCATTGCTCAGCTCTGGCTTATGGTGGTATGGGAGACTGAACCCTGAGACCTTGGAACCTCAGGCATGATAGTCCTTTTGTATAATAACCATTATGCTATCTTTTCCACCTGACACTGTACTTTCGTGACAGCCCTAAGTCAATCAAACTCGGTGTCCCAGCTATCACAGAGACCCTGTGAATGGGATCAGACTGCTCTGAAAGAGAGAAGAGTTATTTAGAGTTCACAGCAGAGTTCCCACTTTAAGAAATCAGTTTGGGAAGAGAAGGAGGTCTGGGATACCCCCCTCCAACCCAACTCCCACCCTACCAGGTCTCTGTTTAAAAGACATCAGGCACCATTATACTTATGAAGTGACCTCTTCAAAACTCCTCCCCTTCCCCAGCAACTCACATAAAAGTAGAATTAGCGCCACCTGCTGACCAATTTTTTAAAAGATGGGTAAACTAGGAAAACCCCAACAATGGGAAATCAAGATGGCCAGGCACTTAATGTAGTTCCAGAGAGAAAGACTTTAGGAATTACATTGTCAGAAAATTTGAAGAAATACAAAGCTCTATCACGTTAATATGGAGAAATGGATTAAGAAAAAAAAAATTACGACTTCAAAGAACCACTGGGAAAGTGGAGAACTTGAAAGCAGAGTTATGAATATGAAGAAGAGTTAGACTGTGGATACTTTGAATGCATTCCAGTCTCAAATAGCAAGCCAAGGAAGTAGACTTCTATACAGAAGAACATCAGAAGTAAAAGGTAAACAGGCCACAGACTTTAACTTCAAAGTAGGTGGAGAAAAAGGGTCTAGGGAAAAAAAAATGTGGCAACTCTTTAATAGATTTCTATTAGAAAAGCACTATAATAGTTTCAGAAGGATGAAGAAAGCAGAAACCACACTCAAAGAATAGCAGAGAAACGTTCTTCAAATATAAGTTTTATGGCTTCATTTAAACACTAAAGAAAACTTATGGCAGGTGTTTTTTACATATTGCTTAATAAGTCATCCCTAGCCCCTAATTATTCAAATTATTATCTGAACTAGTTCGTAACTTGAAGTAAAGGTCCAAAACAGCAAGAAGTATTGCACATGTGGTCTCAATAGAATATAATAAAAAGAAATATTATCTTTGCTACTCCGCCCCTTTTTTTTAATAGAGACAGAAGCAGAAAGGAAGAGACTGAAATAGATTATAGCACTGAAGCTTCCTTCAATGCGGTGGGGGCCAAGCTTGATCCTAAGTTACATACACTGCAGATCAGCAATCTATCCAAGTGAGCCAATTCATATATATATATATATTCCCTTTTGTTGCCCTTATTTTATTTTTGTAGTAGTTGTTGTTGTTGGATAAGACAGAGAGAAATGGAGAAAGGAGGAGAAGACAGAGAAGGGGAGAGAAAGACAGACACCTGCAGACTTGCTTCACCACCGTTTGTGAAGCTACTCCCCTGCAGGTAGGGAGCTCGAACCGGGATCCTTACTCCTGTCCTTGCACTTTGCCCCATCTGCACTTTACTCGCTGCGCTACCACCCGCCCGACTCCCGAGCTTTCTTTCATCTTAATCTTTATTGCTTTTTAAATTTGATTGGACAGAGAGAAACTGAGAGCAGAAGGGGAGATAAAGAGGGAGATAAAAATATCTGCAGCACTGCTTTACCACTCATGAAGCTCCCTCCTGCAGGTGGGAAGCAAAGGATTTAAACCAGGGTCCTTGCACATTGTAACATGTACATTCAACTGGGTGCACCATCACCTGGCCTCCCAAGTGAGAAATTTCTATATATGCCACTAAAAAAGCCCTCATTACTGTTTCACTGTGAGACCACATTTTAAATAATTACATGATTGCTTCCCAACAGAACTCCTAAATATTTGCATGGATTTAAAGTTTTTCATTTTTCTTTAAAAAAAGTTGAATGTTATACCTTATTCTCCTTTGATCCATTCTCTTCACCAAAACCAAAAAAATTCTGATGTGTAAAAATATTTTATTCTGGGAGTTGGGTGGTGGCACACCGGGTTAAGTGCACATAGTATGAAACACAAGGATCCTGGTTTGATTCCCCGGCTCCCCACCTGTAGGGGAGGAGGGGGTCGCTTCACACATAGTGAATCTCTTTCTCTTTCCCTCTATAGTCCCCTCCCCTCTCAGTTCTCTGTCCTATTCAATAAAATGGGAAAAAAAAGACCACCAGGAGCCGTGGATTTGTAGTGTGGCACCGAATCCCAAAAATAACCCTGGAGGTAAAAAAAAAAAAATCATTCCTAGGTGAAAGGTATTTATTTCATCATCTTTCTACAATTGTTGCCCTATATTCACAGATGTTACTTGTAGCCAACTAACAGTTTCATATTACTTGCAAACTTTTCAACACATTGATTTCCCCCCAGCCAAAGTCATTAAAGAGAGAGTAAATTTACAGGATAGGATAGTATGAGTTTGCTCTCAAAATAAACCAAGAAATATTTTTTTTAAAAAATCCTTAAAAAATTATTCCCTGTTGTGACACAGCATGAATTTTGGGACATAATTAGCATATGGCTGGGGCTGATTAACTTAATTAGCATATGGCTGATGGCAGGCACATAAACCAAGTTATTTGACTGTGGAGCGTACTGGAAGTTGGGCTCTCTATTCCTGTGCTCCGCTCTTCCCACTCTCTGCTTTCCTGCAAGCTTGTGGTACCTGCCATGGCCACTCCTCCCAAACACGAAGACATGTAGCCAAGCTAGGTAAACTTAGCTTATAAGACTCTCCTCTATGATCATAGAGTAACCTATGTTATCTCTGACGATAATTGCCTATCTTGCTGTACCTAAATATACCACCCCATACTGCTATACCACCATGTAATAAACCTGATTGCTTTATACCCACATCAAGTAACCACACTTGTGAAGTCTTTATTTTTTTTTTTAATTACAATAATTCCCCCATCCAGAGAAGTAGTTCTCCTACCTAAATAACTACTTTTTGAAGAGGATACTTACCAGTAGTGATGTATTCAGCAACTAGTTCTGACTCTACCACAGCAATTGATGGACTCTCAGGAGAATGTCTCTTTTCCTGGGTCATCTGAATAGGCACTGCCATTTGACTCAAGTCAATAGTAGGTTGTCTTGGCTTAGATTCCATTTTTTCTTTTACTGTATTAAAAAGTCAGGATGAAAATTAGCTTTTATTACAAGCAAGTACCCAAACCAGAGTTGTCTAAGGGAATAAAAAAAGCAGGCTCTGGGTCTCCACAATAGCAGTGACTAAAAAGACAGTGAACTGAAAAGAAAAAAGGATATATATATATATATATATATATATATATATATATATGCCATACTCAGAAACCCAATGCAAAGAATTCTTATGCAATCAGACTAGAATGAGTTCCGATTATCATAAGGCCAAATAGATAGATCTCTTTCCCTCATGCACACTCCCTAAAATCAATGGGTGGATAAGCAGTACAAACAGTATGATTTGATTTAGGGCACATCTACCCTGAGCACTGGTTTAATTTGATATATTAAAAATTCAAGATAAAAAAAATTAGGAAAATCTCCCTAGAAATATTCTAAAATCCTCAATGACTCTTAAAGAGTCTGAACCTCAATGTTCTAATGGAGGTTCACAACCAAATGAGGAGATTTTTATAGCATGAAAGTAAACTATAAAGTAGTAGTATATGAATATTACAACAAACAGTAAATCAGTAATTAAGTCCACTGAATAATCATTCAGATTATTCCCATCATATGGCCCAAGAAGTGACACAAATGGATGAAGCAAGGAGTCTTGAGTTTGATCCCCAGAAATGTACATGACAGAAAGATACTCTGGGTTTTCTCTCTTAGTAATAAATAAGTAAACCAAACAACAGATAAACAACAGATTACTCCTGCTAGGAGTGACAAAAACCAAAATAAAGTCAACCCAAAAAAGGGTAATGAACTATGAATAAAAAAACCTTTGAGTCTTGGTCATTAATCAGCTGGTTGTCCTTGCTGGATCTCAGTTTATTTACCCACAAATTGAAAGAGTCGGATGAAATCACTACTAAAGTCCCTTAAAAAATAACAATTTTTGAACTATTATAGGAGAAGTCATTGTAACTAAAATAGATTTTGCCAAAAGTTTATGGAAAATGGTTTGTAACCAGAAATATTGATCAGATCATGTTAAGTGAGGATATCTTTTCATGGAAGCTCACATAGATAAATTATAAAAATAAATATAATGATAAAATTCAAATAAATTATGTATTAGCAAAGGCTACTAATGGTGTCTCATAATCATCAAACTGCCCCACCACTATCAAGAAGATCCTTTCAGTCAGCCTCTCAGCATTCCAGAATAGAATGGAGAGCAGTATTGCATTCGTAATTGTGCTCAGAAAAACAGACTTACTCCTCCTCGTTGGTGACAAAAGAACATGGACTTGTTCATTTTAAAAGGAGACAGGAGAGAGAACTCTGTCATTTTCCTTTCTTTTCTACTAATTCTAGCCTATCTGTAGTTCACTAGTCCTATGTTCTTTTTTTTTTTTTTTTGCACTTCCCCCCCTCTTGTTGCCCCCCCCCCCCCTTTAAATTGCTGTTGTTGTTATCCATGTTGTCGCTGTTGGGTAGAACAGAGAGAAATGGAGAGAGAAGAGGAAGACATAGAGGGGGGAGAGAAAGACAGACACCTGCAGACCTGCTTCACCGCCTGTGAAGTGACTCCCCTGCAGGTGGGGAGCCAAGGGCTGGAACCAGGATCCTTATTCCGGTCCTTGCGCTTCGCACCACATGCACTTAACCCGCTGCACTACCACCCAACTCCCCCTATGCACATTTTAATGAACTGACAAACAGCAATAAACACAGACAAGCCCAGAGGAAAGAAATGCATTTAATTGGCAACTAGGAAAACACACAGTAGCAGTATTTTAATATAATCTCTCTCTAGAGAAAGCATGCTACATTCAACTGAGCATGTGAACATACCTGTTGTCTGCTGGAGTTCTAATAATGCTTTGATTGTTGAAGTAGCTGATTGTGACTCACTGGATACATCCTGATAAATTATAGTGGGGCTAGTCTCCATTGCAATCTCATGTTCTGACCAGTCCTGACGCCGAGAAGCAATTACATGAACTACAGGCTGAGAATCTGTTTTAAATTAGTTTTAAGAAACAAACAAACAAAAAAAAGAAGTAAAAAAAATAAAAAAGAAAACAACTATAAAGTTTCTCTTAAAAAATATCTTTAAATAAAAACTGCATTTATTGTAAACTTCAAGTTAGAGGGTTTACTATCTTTCACATCTGTAGTCATTCATTCGAGAAACTGGGCACCTACGTGCCAGGGTATATATATAAAGGAATTCACAGTATAACCAGAGGATGCCCAAAAAGCACATAATCACAGTTAGGGAGAAAGACATGTAAAAAGACAAACTGCAATTCAGTGTGATAACTGCTACTACAAGCGAAGTATCAGATATCTGCACTGTGCTACATTACAGTCTACTCTCTATTCTAGTGTTAAAGCCAAAGGTAGACTCGTGTATCTATGGAACAATATTTCCTAACGTTATGATAAAAGACCTATATCACACTTCCACAAAATTGTAAGACTGTTCAACCAAAATAATCTAAAATTTTGCTAATGCTATCATCAATCTAATGCTAAAATCTTCACAATATTCCTTCCAGAACAGAAACTCTAACACCAAAAACCTCACCTACTTTTCAAGACAGTTTTCTTCCATTTCAGCATAATCACAGCAATTAGAAAAAAATTTATATAAACTAAAAACAGATAATCTTGTGACTTCTAATAGTTTTAGTCTGCATCCCTGTATCCACACAGACTAACTCTTTTCTTTGTTCCACATCATAGTCCTCAAGAAAACTGATGATAGCTTTCATGTTCCCCAACTTAATCCAATCTTCAGATCTTCTCCATGAGGTAGCTCTACCAACCATTTCTCATATAAAATACTTTTCAGATGTTTTACGTATCAAAAGCATCTCTTCTGAACTAAATCCAAGGTATTTATATTATTTCAATAATATGCTATTATATGTACCTTCCCTCTGAAGTATTGCTATAAAACCCAGGGCCTCTACAGTATTTAACTGTCTAGTCAGCAACATACAAAATGTCTCACACACACACACAAAAAAAAAGTCCCACAAAAGATTAGTTCCTTAAAATGTTCTGCAAATGAACGATTGCAGGGCCCAAGAAGTTATGATATATTAATAAGCATATGATGGCTCTGAAAAACTCTATAAAAATTATGTTTTGCTTAACTTGAATTTATCCCCACCTTTACCATGACCTAATGAGATCACGAAGCTTCTGGAAAGTTTGTCCTAGTAACCAAATTAAGGTATACTTAAAGCAATGTCTTTATAGTCTGTGTTTTTGTATTTGCCTCATGTTTCTATCTTAAACCATACCCTTGGTTTTATATCCTTATTCTCTTCCATTTTATGTCACATACTCTTGAATTATTCACATAATTCACCTTAAAATCTTTGGAGAATAAACAAAATAAATATTTTATTCCCCACTACAGAATTCAATAAAGCTAGCCTACTGTGGCCCAGGAGGTGGCAGTACATAGACAAGAGTGATGCTCTGGTTTTCTTTCTCTGCTCCCATCTCTCTTGTTAATAAATACAGAAGACCTTAAAAAAAAAAAAAAAAAAAGCTAGCCTACTGCTAGATGAGAAAGAGAAAAGTAGCAGATCCAATTAAGAAGAGAAGCCAGGGCTGTGGAAAGTATATGATTCAATCTTCATAAGTGGCTTATATTAAGTAGGTCACTTTAGGATTAGTGACCTAGCTATCCAACAATATCTAAAAATACATGGTGTTCATATCACATAAAAGGGTCACCAGAGCAGATGACCTCACCTCTACACAGCCCTATGCCACTAAGGAAAGACAGAAACAGGCTTGGGGGGGGGGGGGTATGGATTGACCTGCTAATGCTCATGTCCAGGGAAGAAGCAATTACAGAAGCCAGACCCCTCCTACCTTCTGCACCTCATAAAGAATTTTGGTCCAACAGATCTGGGGGGGAGGGGTTTTGAATTGTTATTTGAAAAACTGAGAAATGTTACATATGTATAAACTACTGTATTTTACTGTTGACTGTAAACCACTGATCCCCCAATAAAGAAGAAAAGAAATAAAAGTCAACTGAAATCTATGACCTTGGGAGAACTACTGCAGTTTCCAATGGAGGGAATGGGGACACAGAACTCTGGTGGTGGGAGAGGTGTGGAATTGTACCCCTGTTGTCTTATAATTTTTAAATCAATATTAAATTACTGATTAAAAAATATAGAGGGGAAAGGGTTACCAGAAAGGTTCAGGAGAAACTCAGAAAGAAGTAACTGGGCAACAACGAGTTTTATAAGGCTAGATTAGCACTATGACACAGTAATAACTGTATGATAATTATAATAATGGTTGCCATTTTGCTGACTATTTATTCAATGAAACTTTTACTGATGCCTTCAAAAGCTAGCTAATCTCTTTTTCATTGGTGGATATTTAAAGATGAAAATGATTCCCTGCCCCTGAGAAGTGAAGAGACTAGAGGAAAAGAAAATAATATAGTACAAAGCAATTTGTAAGCAGAGTACAAAAGGGATGATAAAGTCTGCCAAAATGATCAAATAAAGTGTCACAAAAAGGTAAAAACAAATGGCTCTATTCTAACCTGTGAGAAGACCATTCAGTAATAAGACATAAAGTCTAAAACTGCCCCCACTTGCAGGAGGGAAAAGCTTCATGAGTTGTGAAGCAGTGCTATAGGGTTCTGTCTCCTCCCTGCTGTCTATATGCATGCGCGCACACACACATGCACATGCACACACGTGCACACGCGCACACACACAGGGTCAGGGAGGTGGTTCAGCAATTCACACATGCATAAGGATGTGGGTTCACTACCTGGAGAAGGAAGAAATGAAAAAGGAGAATTAATTCCTGAAGCCAGGTGTTAAGTGCAGTGATAAAATCTTAGGCTCTCTAGCATGAGGCCATGAATTTAACCCCTGGCATCACAAGAGTCAGAGTGATGTTCTGATTCTTTCTCTTCATCAAATAATAAATCTCAGTAAGAGGAAAAAAAGGGAAGAAATTTTAAAAGCATTCTTACTATGAAACTTCTTGATTTGATAATGGTATTTTAGTTATGAAAAGAGTAACAACTGTGCAATATAGACCTATAAATTAAGTATTTAGGGAATAAGGGATGATATCTACAACTTAACCTCAAATAGTTAAGAAACTTGAAAATTTATACATACAGAGATGCACCAGAAGGTACAAGCATAGGCAAAAATACATCACCTAGTACATGAAATGAGTATTAGATTTGTAGATAGTCTCAAAACTTAATAATCGTGAGGTTACTTCAAGAGAGTTCTTCCCAGGGGCTGGGAGATAGGTCACCTGCTAGAGTGCACACTTTATCATATGTGAAATCTCGAGCTCAAGCCCCTGCAATCACAGAAGCACTATACACAGCACCAGGGGAAGCTCCATGAGCAGCACAGCAGCGTTATACTCCCTCTCTCCCTCCCTCCTTCCCTCTTCCTGTCTCTATCTGAATTTTTTTAAAAAGGGGGGAAGTTACATAACAACACAATGGAGTCCAGCAGGAAAGGGGAGGGGAGAGGAGAGACTTCAATTATATTAAGCTTCAATGTAACAAACAGAAGAACTGATCAAAGCATACATTTTTGAAACTCTTAAAGGCAACTACGCAACTTCTACTTCTTCTATGGCACAATGTCATCATTAAGTATATAAATGAGAAGTGAAGTGATATTACCTTGGGAACTTTGGGAGGATTCTGCAGAAGAGGAACTACTATCTGTGTAACTCTGTGGTTCTTCTTTTCCTTCCTGAACAGATGAATTACCAGCCTCTGCTACCCTGGATGCTTGCTGTAAAGTTTCTGTAACCAGCTGCCTTGTTTGCTCACTAACAACTGTTGCTTGAAATGTCACTGGTTTAGGTTTAATAAGAACCTAAGAGAAAAGTAGAAAGAGGTCCCATTTAAATTTTAGAGTACTAATTAAAAAGCTAAAACTCTATGTCACAAATAACTTCCTGACATAGATGATAGCGTTAGGCTTTGGGAAGTCACTTCAGTTGTAGGCATGAAATAAAAATGTTAACTCTGTTGGTGGGAACAGTGCGGAATTATACCACTGTTATCTCATAATTTTATAAATCAGTATTAAATCATATTAAATCACTAATACAATTTTTAAAAATGTTAATGAGACAGTTTTTATTTCTCCAACACATAAGATTCTAAATGTTTTCAGACTCTGCTAAATCACCCTTTCCCAAGAATTTAAGAGGGAAAACATGAATTGTACCAGAACTGAGATGAAGAAACAATTAGGATTGCTACTGTTGAGACTCAGGCAATTTGGATGTTATTTCTAGTCACAAAATTTACTTGTTTATATAGGTAAAAACTACTTGGCTAAGATGTTGAGGAAATCAATTCTAAAGGCAATTACTCATTTGTAGGTAAATGAATACCTTTAACAAAAATGTAAAATAGCATTTCTTAACCAAACCTAATATCGTTTCTTTTGATATATATGTGGGATTGAGAGATAGCAAAATACCTCAGCAGGTACAGCATGTCTTATCATGTGTGAGGGCCCTAGACTTAGTTTCTGGCACTATTGTGGGAGCAACGAAAACACCAAAGGGACCTCCATGAATGGTAAAGTAGTGCTGTGGTGTCACTCCCTTCTCTCTTTAGCTATATATTAAATAGACACCATAGACACAAGTTTCATGCAGTCCATCAGGCCAGCCAGGGTCACCAAGGTGCTGGGCTGGACAGGCTCACAAGAACAGAGCACACAGGTGTTTGTGGAATTCACGGATGGCATAAATCACTCCACTATCTGCAACATGAAGGCCCTGCCAAGGGAGACGGTGTCCTCACCTCACTGCAGTAAGAGCTTGAGGGCCAGAGGCTGTGTTGACCTTGGTGCTAGATCCCAGCTATCTGGTCAACTACTTACTACTCACTGTTAATAAATCACTTATATCATGTTTTAAAAAAAATTGGATCTAGGAGGCAGCTCTGAGGTACTGTGCATGTGGAGACCAAGAAACACAAAGGAAAAAAAAACTAGGTTTGATAACAGATTAATATTTATATGCACTCAGATGTAACTTTTAATATTCTAAATTTTTAAAGTTTTCTGAATTTTCTGATAAAATGTCTAGTTGGGAATTTTAGGAATTTCAAATATTCCCTAGTCAAGGAAAAATCCTACTTCATGGCATACCTGTGTTTTCCCTTGCTGCCCATAAACAATTTTTGTTGGAATGATCTTGGCTGCTGGTTGAACTGTGGACCCTATACCTTTTGGCTGTGTTACAATCATTTTGGTGATGGGTCTTGTAGCAGTGATGATAGCTGGTTTTGCTCCTGTTGGCACAGTCTGAATAGTCTTTTCTCCCTAAATTGAAGTCAGTGAATATATGTAAGATTCATATGCATTTAAAATGATAGAACCTGGATATTTACTGAAAACCCATGAAAAGTTTCTACAAGGATGATGGAAAAAGACTGTAAATTCTGCAATAAGGTCTGCTTCCAGGTGATCAAAAATCCTACATTAATTGAAATGACTTAGACATCATCTGACCAACTTTCTGTCCAAAGGCCTTTCTGATGAATTAAAAAATTACCCAATGTAAGACTAATTAGTATATTATTCAATTCACAGAATGCATATATTACAATTATCAGAAAATTCTAGAACGATGTTGAGTCGTTAGAAAAGTCATGTCATATTTTTCTATGCTTTTCTATGGAAAAATGTGTTGTGACTTTTCCAACCCCATATTTCAAAATGCTAACATTCAAAATGCTATCTCTAAGAGTTGGGATCATAGGTCCTATGTACCCACATTTCTCTTTACTTTCTACTTTCTATGAAACAAGCATTTATGTAATTAAAAAAGTATTGTTTCACCAATAACTAAATGAATATATACAAAGTAAACTCTGCAATGCAAAGCTCTCCAAATATGAAATTCTAAGAATTTATAGCAGGATGTATACATGAAAAAGTTTGGGTGGACTAGGGAAACAGCACAATGGTTATGCAAAATGACTGAACTCCCAGGTTCAATCCCCAGTACCATTGCATACCAGAGCCAATCAGTGCTCTGGTCTCTCTTCTTTCTGTATCCATCTCTCTTTCATTAAAAATAAACATATAAAATAAAATAAACTTAAAATATATATATTTATATATAATCTAATATATATTAGATAATCTCTGGGATTACATAGGAAAATATAAAAGAAAATTCAGTGTTTTCTCATACTGTTTAATTAGTGTGTTACTATTATCACTTTAACCTATTAAGAATATTGCTTATGTCTTTTCAGTATTTTCTGCATTTCTAACTACATTCTTAAACATCACTTTTCTGGTCACTGAGAGTCAGTATTTGAACTAAAAGTAAATTAAAATTCAATTTTATTCCATTGTTGACATTTTAAAAGTTAGAGTCTATAAAATTAAAAAGGAACTAGGCATTTTCACTTTATCAGTTTTTCTTAATTTTAATTATCTCTATCTCAATGTACAGCCTTCTAACCTTTGAAATACAAAGTACTAAGGCAAACAGGCTACTGCTGTAATTATCCCAGGGAAACATGAATCTACCAATCATGTGGCTGCCTAGTTTAACATACACCTTCACAGCAAACATCTTTGAAAAGAGTCACTTGTTAGTGGGCATGCCTATCAAATAGTTTGATAATCTCTGAGTAAGGGACCACTCAAAAATAATCAAAACCAACTACTAAGCTATTGTCTGAAAAATTCTTCCTGTCATGTGAATGTAGGTATTCAGAAGTGTCTAAGAGGTTAGTACAGGTTCACGTTTAGAAAGCAGAGTGGTCTTATGCTCTGATTTAGTTTATTCTCATTTCCTGTGATAAACTGTTGCTATCAAATACACTTAACAGATTCATACATGACTCTTAGATCAGTTTGCCTATAAGACCTAGGGCACAAACCATCACATATTATCTATTAGGTTCTATGAAATTATAAACCAGATCATAAAAGCATCAGAAAATCTGAACTCTAAACCTGGTTTACCTTTTCACTTATTAAGTGAACTCTGACTCATAACAATCTGTAGATTATGATATCAAGCAAGTTTTTGTGAGATTTCAAAGAAGTATAGCATTATATTTTCTAGCTTAGTTGAGACATTACCACAATGACAATTAGAAAAAAAAGTATTACTGACAACTTCCTATATACCATGCACATTCTCAAAACAGCTATCTGTGGGCTGGAAAGATAGCTCAGCAGGTAGGGTGTGCATCTTACCAGGCACTCAATTCAGGTTTGAGCCCCAACACGACATGGTAGTAACACATGGTGCTGTGGTGTGTCTACCTCTCTCTTTGCCTCTCTACCTGAATGAAAAAGTCCGCCTTGGAGAAGCAGCAATCACAAATATGTGAAGTTCAAGCTACAGAGTGGAGAGGAGATGGAGAGAGGTGAGACACAACAGAAGAGCAACCTATCAGTGAGCACTCACTGGTAGCAGTCATCACCTCAACATATAATGAGGAAATTAAGCATTAGGAAAGTTGATAAATTAGGCAAAGTCAAACAACTAGGGTACTTAATATTAAAGCCCAGGTATGTCCAACTCCATTATCTTTTGCCTATCTTTAGAACTATAAATAAATCTGTTATTTGAGTTTTTTTTAACTACTTCAAAACACAAATTAAAGTAACAAATTCTTACCCATTAATTTAGTCCTAATCCCAAATATTTCTCTTTGCCCAGGCTAGGTCAATAGCTATTGATCATAAATAGGAATAAAACTGTCCTCCAACAGAAATTTCCCTGTAGTTAGGCCACTGGACCAAGCTTAGTGTCTAGATCATGGTGACAAGCAACCTGGTTATTAGCAACATACTTTAGAAATTGCTGTGAAAAATGGCATTAGTAGATGGTGTTATTAAGAGTTATTGTATCACAGTAGTGGTAAATTAAGCCATTCTAGTCATTGTAGGGTAAGTCCTTATGTAAATATATATAGCTGGTCTTTAAAATTCTCAGTTGATTGCTAAATCTGCAGTTTAAGCTCTTACTTACTCCAGCATTTAGCAATGTTGTGACAACGTTTTTGCCTGGGAGGCCTTGAATGGTGGTTCCTTTTCCTGTAGTCTTTTGCACAACAATCACATTGGGTTTGGAAGTCATTGGGATTGTAGTGATTTTGGTAGTCGTTCCTTTGAAAAGGGGGAAGAAAAGGAGGCCTGAGTTAAGGACTACTGATGTTTAATTCTGTTTTGCTGTACACAGTTAATACCTCTAGATGACATGTCATGACAAGATAATGAAGATGAAAAGGAAGGCTTAGAATAGTAAGTTCCAATTATCCTAGAATGAAAGAATTTTAAGGATTAATTTTATCATCCCCAGAATCAGAGAACCTACCCATCAAATTCAATTTAAAAAAATCAGTTTCACTAATTCTAAGGGACATATGCATCCCTATGTCCATAGCTGCATTTGTGGAAGCAGCCTAAATGCCCATCAACAGGCGACTGGCTAAACAAGCTATGGGATGTCTATAGCCATAGCACCTTGAACACGCTCAGTCTCAGCTGATGCCAAAAGCTAAGAAGTTATAGGATATATATTCTGTGAAATAAGGGGGCCAGGCAGTAGCGCAGCAAGTTAAGCATATATTCTCTATAACTACAAAAAAAAAAAAAAAAGACAATATTGTATCCTTTGGGACACAGTGGATGGAACTGGAGGTGATTATGCTTAAAGAAATAAGAGATGAAAGACAACTACCAGATGGTATCACTCATCTGTGTAATCTAGAGATTTGATACACATGAACTTAAAAAAAAAAAATAGAAGGAAGCAAATTGTTTCTAAAACTTGTGAGAACTCTAGTGGTTATCTTGGGAGGTAAGAAGGTTGGGATACAGAACTTTGGTGGTGGCGATGGTATGGAACTATACAATGTAATCTTACAATTTTATAAACTACTATTAATCACAAATAAAAAAATTAATTAAAAATCAGTTTCACCATCAATATTCCTCTTCTGACAAATGAAACAAATCAGAATATCTAGTTTATGACAAATATTTTTTCCTCAAGAAAAAAATACATATCAGAATTCAAGTAAGAAAATCTATGAAAAAATATAATACATGTATTTCTGTAATCAACAAAAACAAAATAAAAACTGACAAATTAAGTCACAGAGTAAACATATATGCTCCTGTGATGTACACATGTTACATGATAAGAAGTCTGATATGAAAATATTAAGTTTACAGATAAATACATATTTATATTTTCAACTATTAAGTGCTACTCAGTAAATATATATCTACTGATCCAAACATAATTACCTGTATCCCCACTAAAGAGAAAGTCCCTTGAGCTCTATCTTTTCAGGTTCCTGATTCCTCACTGCTTAACACATACTACATGTCAAGGATTCAGTAACAGTTTTACAACTATGTGAATGAACTCAACTTATCACCAACTTATGTCTTCTTTTAAAATGTTACTGCCAGCTCAAAAGACATGTTCTTATCTCTTCTGGTTTTCCTGTGTTATATCCCTTTTTCAATTTTCTCTGTCATGAAAATAGCTATGATACCATAACAAGCAACCTTAGGGGAAAAAAGCTTATTTCATTATGTCAAGATTGAGAACATATGAAATTGGTCAAAAGTTGACTCAACCACTATTATACTTTGTACCAATTTCCTCTCTTGGGTTTTAACATCTTATATGACCTGGCCCTCAAGCTTCCAGTTTGATCTTAGTTCCCTCTCCACAGAATATCTCATAAACTCTAACAAGTAACTTCTCTGTGGCCTCCTACCACCTACCCACAAAGCCCATACTCCTCTGCCTAGCTTTCCAGATTCTAACAAACTTTAATATTCAGGATTATCCAACGTAAACCACTCTTTCAGTTGTTGGTTTCCACACTGATACTTCAGCATCAGTCCCAATGCTACTGTTGCTCCTACACTTTCCTCAACCTGTTGTAGAGCCAGATGGTGTAGTGCGCGGGCTGCAGAGAAGAGAGAGAGAGGGTCCGGAGCGAAGAGGAAACACAAATCTTTATTCGCGCTGGCATCTCAGAGTTGGGTGTTAGAGAAGCAGGTTGGGCCACGTGGAGGTAGAGAAAATGGCCGCCTCACGTAGTAACCTTTCCTGCGTCTGAACACCAGAGTGGAGCTCCGGCAAGAGAGAGAGGTGCGGAAGAAGAAAGGATTTTATAGGAGTAGCTTTCACGAGAATGGGAGGGGGGAGGAGTAACCACAGCACTCCAGATATCGCGGAGATATAGACAATGTCCTGAGGGCACAACATGGCTGAACAGGCACTCCGAGAATGTCCCAACTCTCGCAGGAACTAGCAGTAGCCTGAGGGGACAACATGGCAGATGTGACTGCATTGGCACAATTTCCCAGCATCTCCCCCTTTCCTTTTATCTAATGCCCAGGGCAACAGTGTGTAAACTCTATGAACTACTCAGGGTGAGTCTATGAAAAACCAGCAACATGAAGGGAAAAAAGCTGCTGTAAAATTGTCTAAAGTGTTCAAAGGGTATACCAGCAAGTCCGATAGAAGTCTCAGTCCAAAGTAGGCAACTAGGGGGAGAAATGGCAGGGGATGAGTTTTAGAGTACCTTTAGTTTAGCTTAGCTCAGCTTAGATTGTGCTGCGTCCTGCATGAATAAAGAGATACTGCCTACAGCTCAACCATGAGTCCCTGGTCATCTGTCTCCCGTCAATGAAGCTCAACCCGACATAAACAACATATGGCACCACAACGTGGGACCAGACCTGCACAACTCCCAGATAAGTGAAGACTTTGCCTACCTATGCACTATGGTCTTCTCTTTTACTTACGAAGAGGTTTGCCAAAGCCTCTACTGTTTCATTATGAGACAGTTTCTCTGTCTCTGGAACATTTTACTCTGGGCCACATTTCGGTTCCCTGACCGGGAACTTTGGTTTCTTATGACCGGGATCATAGAGCTTGAGAGATGCACGGAGATTTCTCCTTGGACTTTCTGGATTCCCTCTCCCATGTTTCCTGAGGAAAAGGACTACATTTTGCTCCGGGCCACAGTTTGGTTCTTTATGACTGTGATCGTAGACCTTGGGATATGCTCGGAGATTTCCACAGGGACTTTCTGGACTTCTTCTCGAATGTTTCCCGTGGAGAAGGACTACTCTAATTTGAAGAACATTCTCGAGTACCCTGGCAGTTCCCAAGTATGGAGACACGTGGTTAGTTCTACTCTCCTGATTGGATTCTTTCTTCAATGGGAAGACACTTTTAAAAATGGGCGCCTGAAGCAATCCAGCAGGAACAGTCAGAAACACCCTAAATGGAATTTCGAGGAGCTTTTTGGACTAGGACGCCCTCCGGGGACTCTTAATCCTACATGGTGAGATCTTGATAATCTAGTTCAAGTTGCGTTTCATAAGAGAATGATTTGAATGACTGAATTTTTGTTTGACATTGACTTAAAAAAAAAATGCTGGACGCAGCCATGATTTCTAGAGACATCCAGAAAAAATCCAAAAAGTTGTTTTTTCCCTCCTTTGATTTCTCTTTTACGTCTTGACATGAATCTGAAACGTTTAATCCTGAAAACTGTATGAGTTATGGGTGGGGCAGATAGTGCAATGATTATGTCAATTATTCTCATGCCTGAGGCTTTTAACCGTGGTTCTTCTGTTTACCTTTCCACATTTTATTGAGTTTAAACTGTTTAAACAACCTTAAAATCATACTAGAAAGGACTTCCAATTTTAATGGAGTTATCAATTATAGTAAACTTCTAATCTGCTACAAGTTTTGTTTGACAAGGAAGTGAATTTCAGCTGTCAAGTCTTCACATGAAAAAACATCTACTCAAATGGAATTCCCAGAAATCCATTTGGACCCCTGTTCTCTGACATCACCCACAAGATGGAATGACTACAACACACCCCCGGAAACCAATGATGAGACCTGGCACGACCTGAAGAAACAGATTCACAGACTCCAAAGATCACTCTCTACAGAAAAGCAGAATTCTGGTGGCCGACATTCCCCATCGAGACAGACATGCAGCGTTTCATCCTATGGCATTTTCTTCTGTGGTCAGCTACTTTGGACTGACACCTCCATCGGACTTACTGGTACACGCTGCTGTGTTTCTCAAAGACTAACTTCAGCCAGTTGCCTTGAGACTTTATAGACCATGTCCCCTCACCTGCAGGCTCTGTCCCAGAGGCAGAAAACTCCCCCTCCTTATTAGATTATGCCCACAGAGGCATGAAGCGCCCCAAGAGGCAAGATATGCCCCCAGAGGCATGAAGCATTCCCAGAGGCAAGAAATGCCCTTTCGCCTGTTAGGCCTTGCCCTTTGAGGCAAGAAAAGCTCCACTTGGCATCACACTGGTTATTGCTGCTCGCCTATTTTATTTTCCATGTCATATGCTAGTTCTTTTGAAAACGCCTGTACGATATACGTTTCTGTTCACCCCGCAATGGCCATTAGTTAAAAAGAAAGGGGGAATTGTTGGTATGCATGAGACCCCTTCTGTTTCATTTGGTTTAAATCCCCCCTGCTTAACACTATTCTATTTACATAACCACTGTTAACAAGTTCCACCCTCCCTCCAGGGCATTTGTGGTTCAGTGATAGGATTCTCGCCTAATCTGCCCCCTCTTTGTCACACTCTGATTTTCACCAGTCACTTTTCTCTCCACCCTCTCTATGTCACATCCTGTTTCCACCTTACTTGGCAAGTATATATAAAGACAGCATTGTGAGTTTTACTGTACTGTACTTTGAGTTTAACTTAGCTCGTCTTAGATTGTGCTGCGTCCTGCATGAATAAAGAGATACTGCCTACAGCTCAACCATGAGTCCCTGGTCGTCTGTTACCCGCACATGAAGCCAGCCCATTGAAAACAACATAACCTGTCAAAAACAACATCAGCCTATGCAAACAGGCAAGTCTTATTTTTCTTTTATAGACTTGCATATCATTTGCCAAGTGATTATGGAAGTACTCCATAAAAACAGTAACTAATATAGTGAAAAATTAAACAGAATTTAATTATTTTATCCTCTAAAATCTTAGCATCCTAACTAGCTACATAAATAAAACTGAAAAACAAGAAAATTCTAATTACATACTAATTTCTGGAACTATTTATTATATCTTTCTAATATACTTGCCATATTAGTATTCCACCAATACAAGGTGACATACTATATTGTCTTATTTTCCTTATTTGTAATTTGAAGAGCTCTTTGGAGTCACAAAAACTAAGCTTAAAGGGAGAGTTGGGCGGTAGCGCAGCGGGTTAAGCACATGTGGTGCGAAGCAACGACCAGCATAAGGAGTCTGTATTGAGCCCCTGGCTCTCCACCTGCAGGGGAGTCGCTTCACAGGCGGTGAAGCAGGTCTGCAGGTGTCTATCTTTCTCTCCCCTCTCTGTCTTCCCCTCCTCCATTTCTCTCTGTCCTATCCAGCAACAATAACTACAACAATAAAAAACAAGGGTGACAAAAAGGAATAAATAAAAAAAAACTAAGCTTAAAAAAAAACTAAGAAAAAGAAAAAAACTAAGCTTTATCAATTATGTAAACTAATTTTTAACTCTAACTCCTCATATGTGATTATGCATATGACCTTTCGCACTGCAGTCTGACCAAATATTTTGTCAAATAAAAGTATTCTTAAGAAAATAAACTTTACACTCAGACTCATGGAACAGACTAGAGTCCAGGAATAAACACACATATATGTAGACATGACAATGGAGCTAAATACATTCAATGAGGAAAAGTGGTAGGAAAACTGGATAGCCGTATGTAGACACTAGACCATCTCCTAACACCAGACGCCAAAGTTTACTCAAAATGGATTGAAGACTTGTCAGATGTCAGACCTCAAACCACAAATAGATTAAAAAAAATTATAAATAAAATACTTTAGGATCTTAATATCAGAGGCATACTACTTGGAAATTCAACTCTATTAGCAAGTAAAAAAAAAGAGTGAAAAATAGAACTTTCATATGTTGAATATAGATACTTAAAGCAAATAAACTTTCAAAAAAAGTGACGAAAGTATCTCTGAAACACTTCAAGAACTATGATGACTATCAGAGGGGAGGGAGACACAGGAACTCTAATGGTGGGTGCAGTGAATTGCGCGTGTGCACGTGCATGTGTTTACAAAACTATATTCCTAAAGCTTTGTAACTCTGTAAGTCAATATTAATTTAATTCATTAATAATAAAAAAGTCTCAAAATATAACTGTGTGGAATTGTGTCCCTGTTATCTTACAATCTTGTTAATCATTATTAAATCATTAATAAAAAATAAGTAATATCTAAATATAAATAGAAAACAAATCCTAAAAAACTATCTTAAGAAAATAAAATATGGGGGTCAGGCAGAAGCGCAGAGGGTTAAGCATGTAAGGATCCTGGTTCGAGCCCCCAGCTCCCCACCTGCAGAGGAGTCGCTTCACAGGCAGTGAAGCAGGTCTGCAGGTGTCAATCTTTCTTTCCCCCTCTCTGTCTTCCCCTCCTCTCTCCATTTCTCTGTCCTATCCAAAAGCAACAATAATAATAGCCACAACAAGGCTACAGCAAGGGCAACAAATGGAAAAAAAAAAAAAAAAAATGGCCTCCAGGAGCAGTGGATTCATGGTGTAAGCACCAAGCCCCAGCAATAACCCTGAAGGCAAAAGAAAGGAAAGAAAATGTAAGGCATACTTTAAGTCTACAGCAAAGTACAAAGACAACTTTTTTGACAAAGCTTATTTAACAAGTGAATTATACCTATGTGTATAAAAATGCTTAGCCTTTTCATTATAGGTGTGTCAGTTTATAAGATAATTACAAAGTCTGTCAGCTTAACAAAATGGTGTATACAAGTATGTTACAAAACAAAAGAAAGTAGTCTGGGAGGTGGTGCAGTGGACAAAGCATTGGATTCTCAACCATTAGGTCCCGAGTTCGATCCCCGGTAGCACATGTACAAGAGTGATGTCTGGTTCTTTCTCTCCTATCTTTCTCATGAATAAGTAAATAAATTCTTTAAAAAAAGAAAAGAAAAGAAAAAGACACAGCTATATAAACTTAGCATTATATTAAATTAGAATACAGTAGAAAACTAGAATTATGGAATTATCCAAGTTTAAAGTTCCAGCGAGCTATTTCTCTATATCAGATGATTTTCGTATTATATTGAAAAAAAGCACAACTCACTTCTTAAAGATCTTCTTTATGCTTTATAGTACTCGGTCTACACTTCTCATGTTTAAGCACTTTTCATGGAGACAGGCAAGCAAGATGGCTCACCTGAATAGTGTGCCTGCTTTGCATGCCTGCAACAATTTTGACCCTGGCATTTACCACTACAGAGGAAGTTTCAGTGCTACAGTACTTCCCTTCACCCTCTCTGTCTGTCTTTTTATCTGAAGGGCGCGCACACACACACACACACACACACACACACGCACGCACGCACGCACGCGCGCACGCACGCGCGCACGCGCGCCATCCAAATTCACTTAAAGGCATTGTTTGGGGCAGAGAATGCACTTCATATACATGTTTATGCATCATTAACACCTAGTCCATAACACCTAGCTGGCAAACGCTAGAAGAAGAAGAAGACCTAGCTCACAGCATATCAGAGAGTCTATCTCTACATAGTCTTATAAAGATCCAGACACTAGACACAACTATGAATCACATCTGAATCATGAGTTGTTACACTGATGCATTACAATCGTTCTTTTAAAAGATGTCTTTAAGGGGACAGGTAGTATAGTATACATACTACCATGTGCAATGATCCGGGTTCGAGTCCCTAGTCCCCATCTACATGGGAAACATTTCACAAACAGTTAAACAGTACTGCAATTAAACAGTACTGAAAATCAGTCTCTCTCTCTCTCTCTCTCTCTCTCTCCCCATCCCCACTTTCAATTTCTCTCTGTCTAGAAAGGGAGGCAGGAGGGAAGAACAACTGAGTGTTCTGACTGAGTGAACAACTGAGTGTCACCATGAGTGATAGATTTGTTGTGTAGGCACCGATCTCCAACAATAACTCTGGTGGCAATGAAAAAAATTAAAAATATGGGGCCAGGAGGTAGCGCACCTGTTAAGCACACATGGTGGGAACTGGTGTAAGGATCCTGGTTCAAGCCCCCACCCCCACCCTACCCCTAGCTCCCTACCTGCAGAGGGGTTGCTTCACAAGTGGTGAAGCAGGTCTGCAGGTGTCTATCTTTCTCTCCCTCCTCTCTGTCTTCCGTCCTCTCTTGATTTCTCTCTGTCTTAGCCAACAACAATGACAGCAACAACAATGAACAACAAGGGCAACAAAAGGAAAAAAATAGCCTCCAGGAGCAGTGGATTCATAGTGCAGACACTGAGCCCCAGCAATAACCCTGGAGGCAAAAAAGGTATATAGTATTTTTTCTTTGTACCTTTATATTTTCCAAATTTCCCACAATGAAGGGGAATCTTTTTTAAAAAAAAGGAAGAAGGAGGAGGAGGAGGAGGAGGAGGAGGAGAAGAAGAAGAAGAAGAACCTTTCTAATCTTAATCTAAGCTTCACATTGGAGCCTTTTTTTTTTCCTGGCAGGGTTTCACTAGGGTTTTATGCCTATACAGTTCCACCACCCCTTATTCTTATTTTCTAGGTGATAGTGGGCGAAAGAAAGAAAGAAAGAAAGAAAGAGAGAGAGAGAGAGAGAGAGAAAGAAAGGGAAAAGAAGGGAAGGAGAGAAGGAGGGAGGGAGAGAAGGAGGGAGAGAGGGAAGGAGGGAGGGAGGGAAGGAGGAGGGAAAGAAGGAAGGAGGGAGGGAGGGAAAAAGGATGGAAGGAAGGAAGGAAGGAAAGAAAAAGGATGGATGGAAGGAAGGATAGAAGGATAGAAGGAAGGAAGGGAGGGAGGGAGGGAGGGAGGAACTCTTCCTTTTGCGTTCTTCCATGTGGTAGCTGGAGGTTTGAACCTTTGTTTTCACACATGATAAAATGTGCATTCTAACAGAAGAGGTATCGCCTGGCCCTCATTAGAGTCTATTTTAAGAAAAGCATGGTTTAGGGGGAGGTGGAGGTTTACAGGAGTTGGGGTAGAGGATTCTATAATCCAGCATCTGTTCATGGAGAAAGACAAAATAGTTTAAACTCATCTTACCAGGCTTGCCAGTCAATTGTGAAAAATCAATGAAGGTTTAAAAATGACTAGTAATCCTAGTATCATGGAACAAAAATAAAGCAAGAGAACTATATTTATAAAGAACGTTGAATGTGTAACATTCATTTAAATGAAAGTTCTTTAAAATAAATCTACCAGATAAACACAAAATGAACTCCTTGTAATGAAAAAAAAAAATTTCAACTTCATACCAGTTTATTCTACAGTGCTAAAAAAGTTGAAGAACCTTTCTCATGTATGCCCATACACTAGAAACAGCAACTAACCACCAGCTCTTCTGCGTTCAAATACAAAGGCAGTTAAGATACATATATATATATATATATATATGTATATATATATATATATATATATATATATATGATTATAAATTTCACCACTACCTCTTTGCTTTAGGAAAATGTGTTTGCTGTTAGAAATGGACCTACCCTATGATCTGGCATTTCTTCTTCTGGGGATTTAGCCAAACACAACAAAAACACCTACATCAAGATATTTATGTATCCCTGTGGTCACAGCAGCCCTAGGTGTTAACACCTTAAACTAAGAAATAACCCAAATGCCCAACAGATATGTGGCTAAGAAAGTTGCGACATATGAAATATTACTATGAAATATAACTATGAAATATTACTCAGCTATAAGAAGTGACCCTTTGCCACAAGCTTGGATGGAACTTGAAGGAACTATGTTAAATGAAGTAAGTCAGAAGGACAAATATCAAATGATCCCACTTACAGGCAGAACATAAGAAACAAGAAAGAAAGGGAAAACACAGGACTTCATATGGTCTGTTGTAACAAAGTCAAGGACTGTAGTGGGAGTTGTATGAAGGGGGTTGAGAGAGCACTGGGATGCAGTGAACAGTGGTGAAGGAGGACTTAAGCTGGTTAGAGGAGTAATGTAAAGACACATCAGAGGGAGATAAAAAACTACTCATGCAACAACTGCTTTATAAATTATTATTTCCCTACTAAAACAATTTAAAAAAAACAAAAGAAAGAAAACGTTCTTGCTTATATTGCTCTAACCTGGTACAAAGCAGCTAAATGGTGAATATGATCTGAAAATGAGGTCCTCATAGCATACAGGCCTTACTTTATACTATTTGGTACTGTGAATTAATATGTAAGTAAATAAAAATGCTTTTAGTCATAAAATATTACATATCTATAAAATCATGATCACTTTAAAAAACGTTTAAGTGCTCTACACTATTTATAGACATTGTCAAGTAATAAGTTATAATGTGAGTTTTAACTGTTATTTGAAAAAAAAAAAACCTCTGAAACAGTTAGTATAATGATTCTTTCCTAATGGTTTCACCTTCAGTTTGGCAAATGTCGAATTTTCTCACTTACATTTAAAAGTAGAGCCAAAATTAACAGCTTTAAATAAAGAGTTCTATGCCAACACCATGCCCTGCTTTGCTTTTTTTTTTTTTTTTCCCATGCGAACTTATCAGCAATCTCACATTACTGGCAGGAATTTTAGTCCCTTGACTTTAAAATATTAGAACTCACCTTGGACAAAGAAAATATGACTAGTCTACAAAAATGGTAGCTAGCTAAAGTCCACAGGACTCCTTTCCCTCTCAATTTCTGGCTGTCTGTATCCAATAAATGAATGAAGGTAATAAAATAAATAAATAAATAAAGTGACATTAGTAACTGAAACTATGAGGCGTCAACATAATTAGGTGAACAAACAATACTTTTTAAAAATCTATCTATCTTGTGTTTTATACAGGACAATTCCATCTCTCTAACTTCAAATCTATCTGAAACTATAAATTGAGAATGAAACTATAGCAGAATTATAAAGCCTGAAAGGACTGACAAAGGAAGAACTACTTTGAAATTGAAAAAATGTGTGCTAATGTAAATCATAATCTTTCAAAGTTGATTTAAAACAGCTGAAAGTAATTTCTACTTTAGAACTACCAAAAATATCACACTAGCAATGAAAACTACACTTCGTCATCGAACATTCAGTCTAAAAGCGAAGCTCTAGATTGTTTATTGCGGTGCTAGAGTAACACATAGGCTATTTCACTCCTCTAATTTTTTTTCATCCTTTTTATTTTAGATGGAGAAAGAGACACCACAGCATCAGAGCTGCCCCTGGTGACATGGCACTAGCATGTTGTGCCAGTGCTAAAACCTAGTCCACATTTGAGAAGTCATGCACCCTACCAGATGAACTATCCCTCCACCTCTGAATGCTCTTGATTTCAAAGCAGAAAACAGGCCACAGAACCATTCAACAGTAACATGTTTTTTCTCTTGTTGTGAGTCGCATATACCTGTAACATATTTCAGATATACCTACCAGAAACTATATTACTGCTAATTATCTTGCCCCCCAAGGTAGCTAATGACTTGGGTACCACTGTAATGATGCTGCCACTGGTAGTTTTCACATAGGTTGCAGCTCCAGGGGTTGCAGCCATCCGACCGATTGATGGACTTACTGTTGGCCGAGTATAGGTTGCCTGTGTGCCTATAAAAACGGAAAGCCAAGAGAAAACGTGTCATTACTTATAGAAAGTTGATAGCTAATACAGTTCAACTGTAACTCAAAGTAATAAACATAGCCGTAACATGAAAATGGAATTTCAAGGTGTCAAGATATTAAGTAACAATTTATAGCCAATTTTCGATGCACAGAGGAAGAACTATTTGAATTTATTTTACATGTAAAATGCTGTAATGTGTTGCATCAAATACTACACTTCTACTAGTTTTCTGCCAAAAAAAACTTAATCATCTTTTCTGCCACAGTGTTTTAGATATTTCTGTTACAGATGTGAAGGTCTCTGTATTTTTATACTATATCAGAGCCAAATCCAATGTCAGTACTCAGCAAATGAGGCAGTATTAAACAACATTTTATATTTTTATAAATTTTTACTGTTTTGTATGCTGCTACCTGTTATATATGTCTATATTTTAAATAACTGTTCTTCATTACTAGAGATGAAAGCTGAAACTAGTAAGATTTTCCAGGAATATTTTTTTATATTTATTTATTCCCTTTTGTTGCCTTGTTGTTTTATTGTTGTAGTTATTATTGTTGTCATTGTTGTTGGATAGGACAGAGAGAAATGGAGAGAGGAGGGGAAGACAGAGAAGGGGAGAGAAAGATAGACACCTGCAGACCTGCTTCACCGCCTGTGAAGCGACTCCCCTGCAGGTGGGGAGCCGGGGATCCTTAGCCGGTCCTTGGGCTTTGCGCCACGTGCACTTAACCCGCTGCGCTACCGCCCGACTCCCCTCCAGGAATATTTCTTTTACTTTAAAATATTCTGTAACTTTAACTGACCTGTCAGAGTATATATCTTTACATCTCACAAAGAAGTATTTACAGTCTTCTTCATATTTTTATGACTTTTTCTTTTCTCAAGCAGAGTTAAAGGTTTTACTATATGAGCTTGTAGCAGTTTCTTATAAATTTGGATAACTCACAAATACTATGCCAAAGAATTATTTGTCTTAAGGAAAATGAAGAAGATAACTTCTGATGAAAAAGAATTTCTTTTATTTTAGTCATCACTAGGTCTTCACCATTACAAGTCAATTTTTTCAGAGAGACAGAAAGAGAAATAGAGATAGACAGAGAAAAAGACACCACAGCACCAAGGCCTCCCTCAGTGAGGTGGGGGCGGGCCAGGCTTGAACCTGGATCATGCCCATGACAATGCGAATGTACTATCCAAGTAAGCTACCTCTCCAGCCCCCCCCAAAAAATGGTTTTCATAGTTAGAATATCACTGTTATAACCACTTTCAAAAAACCCCTCCTCCCAATGCTGTTAGCAAGTTATACCTTTTTAGAATATAATCACTACAGAAACAGTGGAAGGAAGAACATAGAATTAGTATAAACTGCTCACATATATTTGATCAGAAAGAAAAAAAAACTAATACCAAGTATTGGGTTATCAGAAAAGTTATTACACATTTTTGTGTAGAAAAATATGAAGGAGGGGCCAGGCTGTGGCTCACCCAACTAAGCTCACATATTGCCAAGTTCAAAGACAAGAATCGGTCCCCCAACTCCCCACCTGCAGGAGGTCTGCTTCACAAGCAGAGAAACAGGTCTACAGGTGTCTTTCCCTCTCTCTATCTGCCTATCTTCTCTCAATTTCTCTGTTTTACCTAATAAAGAAATTAAAAAAAAAAAAAGGAAATAATGGCTGCTGGGTGTGGTGGGTTCATAGTGCCAGCACCGAGTTCCAGCAATAGCCCTGATGAGAAAAATAAAAACAAGAACAAAGAAAAAAATATCAAGTACTGGGAGATGGTGCACCTAGTAGAGTGTACATGTGACAGTATACAACAACCTGGGTTCAAGCCCCCAGCCCCACCGGCAGGGGGAAAGCTTCACAAACAGTGAAGCAGTATTGTAGGTATCTCTTTCCCTCCTCTCTACCTCCCCCTTAATTTCTGTCTCTATCTAAAGTAAATAAATAAAAACTTAAAAAAAAAAAAACATAGAAAAGGGAGTCCAGTGGTAGTGCAGTGGGTTAAGCACACATGGCGCAAAGCTCAAGGACCGACCTAAGGATCCCGGTTCAAGGCCCTGGCTCCCCACCTGCAGGGGAGTTGCTTCACAAGCGGTGAAACAGGTCTGCAGGTGTCTATCTTTCTCTCCCCCTCTCTGTATTCCCCTCTTCTCTCCATTTCTCTCTGCCCTATCCAACAATGATGATGACAACAGCAATAACTACAACAATAATAAAAAAATAAAACAAAGGCAACAAAAAGGGAAAATAAATAAATATAAAAATAAATAAATAAATAAACATAGAAAAGTATGTCATGACTTTTCCAACAACCTAAAAGATATGCTAGAAAGGTATATAATTTGAATCTACTGATTACCAAGGCTTTTTCAATTTAAGCTATTGTTAAAGAAAAAAAGAGGAAACTCATACTAGTAAACAAGTGCTTAAGTATTAATTCATCAATAATGATTTATTTTCCACAGCTTTCCCTAATAGTGAGGAATCATACACACACACAAGTACATGTATGTATATGTATACACAAACACACTAACTTTGTACCAAAGGGGAAAAGCTTGTGGGGAAGGTTATAGTAGACTTAATAACAAATTATTTTAAAGAAAAGGTTTAGCACAGAGACTGAAAGTAAAATAGTGGTAATCAGAGACTGAAGGATAAGAACTCAATTACTGTTTAATAAAATGTCTCAGTTTGGCATTTTGTCCTGCTTCCCAGTGTACGGCCTTTCAGCCACCAAGTTGTAGATGCTGCCATGATTCCATCCTGACTACCCTGAACAGATGACCTCAACCTAGAACCTCACCTCTCCAGAGCCCTACCTCACTACAGAAAGAAACAGGCTGGAGGTTTGGATTAACCTGCCAACGTCCATGTCCAGCAAAGAAGCAATTATAGAAATCAGAACTCTTGAGTGAAGTGCAAGAACTGGCGTAAGGATCCCGGTTTGAGCCCCCGCCTCCCCACCTGCAGGGGAGTCGCTTCACAGGAGATGAAGCAGGTCTGCAGGCGTCTATCTTTCTCTCCCCCTCCTCTCTCCATTTCTCTCTGTCCTATCTAACAACAACATCAATAACAACAATAACTACAACAACAGTAAAAAACAAGGGCAACAAAAGGGAAAGTAAATGAAAAGAGAAAAGAAATCAGAACTTCCACCTTCTACATCCCAAAAAGAATTTTGGTCCATACTCCCAATAGAATAAAAAATAGGGAAGTTTCCAATGGAGGAGATGAGACACAGAACTCTGGTTCAATAGTATCAATTCCTTGGGCACTGGCTGTCTGCTCTACTATCTGGGGAAAATGCATACTGAACTTCTCTCAATCTGTGTTAAAGCTTACAATGCTGTAATGTAGTCTGGTAAAACTCTGAGAGCTCAGTGACAGAATCCATGGTTTGCACACCTGGTTGAGCACAAATGTTACGATGTGCAAGGACCCCAGTTCAAGTCCCTGGTTCCCCACCTGCAGGTATGTCTCTCCTTCCCTCTCTATCTCTCGCTTTGCTCTCAATTGGTTTGTATACAAAAGAAATAAATAAAATCAAAAAGAAAGAGAGAAAGGAAGAAGCAGAAAGATAAAGAAAGAAGGATGAGAACAATAAAAAAAAAAAACCTAATTTCCATTGTGAGGAGTGAGTCAAGAAAGATGAAAGAATTATCTTTGGGGCCAGATAATTGGGGCCACCCAACAGAGCACATGTTACCCCGTACAAGGAGCCAGGTTTGAGGCTCTGATTCCCACCTGCAGGGAAGAAACAATGAAGTAGTGCTGCAGTGTCTCTATTTTCCTCTCGATACCCCACCTCAATTTCTCTGTCTCTATTAAAAAAAAAAAAAAAAAAAGACCACTAGAGGAGTAGATTCATCTTATAGGCACCAAGTCCCAGTGATAACCCTGGCAACAATCAAAAAAAAAAAAAATCTTTAGACAGAATTATCAAATTCTACAGCCCTAGTGTCAAGCACATTCCTGGTTCAAATAAATTATTGATGATGTATGCATATGAAGAATGAATGGACTGACACTCAAGAACTTACCAGTAGGAGTGGTTACCAGTTTCGTTGTCATAATTGTGCCATTACTGCTAACCACCATAATAGGGGAATTACTACTTGTGGGAAGAGTTGCTGTCACTGGTTTGGGTAAGATTTTACTTGGTTGAACTTGCTGTGTGATGATTTTAACACCTTTAAAAAAAAAAAAAAGAAAAAATGTCAAAATAACTTATTTAAAATATGTCCCTTCCCCAAATGAAGAAAAAAAACAAAAACAATAAACTGTGTGCTGTACCAACCCAAGAGGTCAGTAGTTACACACATTTATTCAGTTTTACCTACAGAAGCTTTTCTCCAAAATGATGAAATCCATTACATTTTCACTACTAAAATTGCTAGCTTTCCTAATTTTTCTCATTTGGAATACAATTAAAATAATATAGAAGCTATTAACAAGTTCTTAAAAATGTTGGGTTTTATTTTACTATGATCATCTTACATATGAGCATTCAAATAAAATCAGTTAAATAAATGGCAAACGCTAGAAGAAGAAGTTAAATAAATACTTTGGATGGAAGAAGTAGGATGAGAAGTAAAAACTAATGTCACTTTTCTGTATTACCAACTACACCAAAGATTTTTCTAAAAACTATAAAGAGCGGGAGTCAGGCTGCAGTGCAGGTGGCACAAAGCGTAAGGATCCAGGTTCGAGCCCCCGGCTCACCACCTGTAGAAGAGTTGCTTCACAAGCAGTGAAGCAGGTCTGCAGGTGTCTTTCTCTCCCCCTCTGTGTCTTAGCCTCCTCTCTCCATTTCTCTCTGTCATATCCAACAATAATGACATCAATAACAACAACAATAAAACAACAAGGGCAACAAAAGGGAATAAATAATAACTATAAAGAGCAAGAACATTCTCTTTTTTACTTTTATTCTTAAACTCTTTAAAAAATGTTTTACGGAGTCAGGCTGTAGTGCAGTGTGTTAAGCGCACATGGCGCAAAGCGCAAGGACCTGCGTCAAGATCCTGGTTCAAGCCCCCTGGCTCCCTACCTGCAGGGGAGGTGCTTCATAGACGGGGAAGCAAGTCTGCAGGTGTCTATCTTTTTCTCCCCCTCTGTCTTCCGCTCCTCTCTCCATTTCTCTCTGTCCTATCCAACAATGATGACATCAACAACAACAATAACTACAATAACAATAAAAAACAAGAAAAACAAAAGGGAAAATAAATAAATAAAATATATATTTTAAAAAGTGTTTTAATACAAAAACACAAGTAGACCATGAAATGGAATTGGCATATCGCACCAAAGTAAAAGACTCTGGGGTGGGTGGGTGGGGAGAATACAGGTCCATGAAGGATGATAGATGACATAGTGGGGGTTGTATTATTAAATGGGAAACTGGGGAATGTTATGCATGTACAAACTACTGTATTTACTGTTGAATGTAAAACATTAATTGCCCAATAAAGAAATAAAAAAGTGTTTTAATAGCTCACTTTATCAAATACAGAATATAAAATAAAAGATACATGTGTATTTGCACCCAATTAAATATGCAAGTCAACAAAGATTTGAAGGCAGTATATAAATTTGAAATGTTAGGATAGTGGTAAAATGATTTTTTTTTTATGTTTTTTAGTTTGTTTTTGTTCCTTGTTTCCCATTGCTTTTATCTCTCTCTCTCTCTTTTAATCTTTTTACTTGAGGGGAGGAAGGGCCTTACAGTACAGCTGTTGGACATGGGTACAATTTCTCATCTTCCTGGGACAGGTGTCTACAAAACCTCTCTTCTCCAACTTAGCTCCTATTCTATCATCATACACCAAGACTCTAACGCCCTTTCTACCCCTCCCTTCCCGACTTCGTCCAGAATCCTTCGCTTTGGTGGAATACACCACACTCAGCCCAAGCTTCACTTTGTGTTTTCCCCTTCTATCCTTAATTTAAGATCGACCTATATATGTGAACATACAGTATTTGTCCTCTTTTTGATTTATCTCACGTAGAATGACTCCTTCAGGAGGAAACCATGTTTTGCAAGCCTAGAGCAAAGATTCAATTCCAACAGTTATACTGTTATCCCTCATAAAATAATTAAATCTGAATTTAAAAAGAATAAAATTCAACTTAAATCTAATAGCTATTACACTGAATCTCCAAATTTAAAAAATCCAATATAAAAGAATTTTTTCTTGTACTAGCTATAAATTCCAGCACAAATGATTGCAGAGTAAAGAAAATTTTGGTGATATATTCTGCATATTTACTTCACTGAAATGCTTCATGGGATAGACTACATTGTCATATATAACCTAAATGTATTATTTTTAGATGATTGAAATTAAGGCACTAGGAAGCAAAAAAATACATTCAATAGTCTTAAATGACTTTAAACCAGAGCCAGGTGGTGGTGTACCCGGTTGAGCACATATATATAGATTTTTTTTTAATTTTTTGATTGGGGAATTAATATTTTACATTCAACAGTAAATACAATAGTCTATACATGCATAACATTTCCCAGTTTTCCATATAACAATACAACCCCCATCAGGTTCTCTGTCATCCTTCTTGGATCTGTATTCTCCCTACCCACCCAGCCCAGAGTCATTTACTTTGGTGCAATACACCAATTCCAGATCAGGTTCTACTTGTGTTTTCTTTTCTGATCTTATTTTTCAACTTCGGCCTGAGAGTGAGATCATCCCATATTCATCCTTCTCTTTCTGACTTATTTCACTTAACATGAATTTTCCAGGGTCCATCCAAGATCAGCTGAAAACGGTAAAATCACAATTTTTTATAGCTGAGGAGTATTCCATTGCATATATATATCACAACTTGCTCAGCCACTCATCGGTTGTTGGACACCTGGGTTGCTTCCAGGTTTTGGCTATTACAAATTGTGCTGCTAAGAACATATATGTACACAGATCTTTTTGGATAGGTGTGTTGGGTTCCTTAGGATATAATCCCAAGGAGAGGAATTGCAGGATCATAGGGTAGGTCCATTTCTGGCCTCCTGAGAGTTCTCCAGACTGTTGTCCACAAAGGTTGGACCAATTTACATTCCCATCAGAAGTGCAGGAGGGTTCCTTTGACCCCCCACCCTCTCCAGCATTTGCTGCTGTTACCTTTTCTGATGTATGACATTCTCACAGGAGTGAAGTGGTATCTCATGTTGTCTTTATTTGCATTTCTCTGACAATCCAAGACTTGGAGCATTTTTTCATGTGTTTCTCAGCCTTTTGGATCTCTTCTGCAGTGATTATTCTGTCCATGTCCTCTCCCCATTTTTGGATGGGGTTATTTGTTTTCTTATTGTTGAGTTTGGCAAGTTATTTATTTTGGTTATTTGCCTCCTGTCTTATGTATGGCATGTGAAGATCTCCCATTCTGTGAGGGGTCTCTTGGTTTGGGTAGTGGTTTCTTTTGCTGTGAAGAAGCTTTTTAATTGATGTAGTCCCATAGGTTTATGTTTGCCTTAGTCTTCTTTGTAAGTGGATTCATTTCACTGAAGATGTCTTTAAAATTTATGCGGAAAAGAGTTCTGCCAATATTTTCCTCTAAGTATCTGATAGTTTCTGGTCTAACATCCAAGTCCTTGATCCACTTGGAATTTACTTTTGCATTTGGTGAAATTTAGTGGTTCAGTTTCATTCTTCTGCATGTTTCAACCCATTTTTTCCAACACCATTTGTTGAAGAGGCTCTGCTTTCTCCATTTAATAGTCTGGGTACCTTTGTCAAAGATTAAATGTCCATAGGTGTGGGGGCTTACTTCTGGGCTCTCAATTCTATTCCACTGGTCAGTGTGTCTATTCATCTTCCAGTACCAAGCAGTTTTGATGACAATGACCCCATAATACAATTTAAGATCTGGGAGTGTGATGCCTCTGGTTCTGTTCTTTTTTCTCAAGATTGTTTTGGCAATTCTGGGTCTTTTCTGGTTCCAGATAAACATTTGTAGCATTAATTCTATTCTCCTAAAAAATGTGCTTGGGATCTTGATGGGGATAGCATTAAATTTGTAGATGGCTCTCAGTAGTATATTCATTTTGATGATGTTAATTCTACCAACCCATGAACATGGAATATCTTTCCACTTCTTTGTGTCTTTTTCAATTTCCTTGAGTAGTGACTCATTAATTTTCAGTATACAAGCCTTTCACTTCTTTGGTTAGGTTTACTCCTAGATATTTTATTGTTTTAGTTGCTATAGTAAAAGGAATTGATTTCTGGATTTCAATTCCTCCTAGCTTAGTGTTTGCATAGAGGAATGCCACTGACTTTTGAATGTTAATTTTGTAGCCTGACACCTTACTGTATTTCCTGATGATTTCCAAAAGCTTCTTGCTGGATTCCTTAGTTTTTTATGTATATTATCATGTCACCTGAAAATAGGGAGAGTTTGACCTCTTTTCTTCCAATCGGTATCCCTTTAATTCCTTGCTCCTGCCTGATTGCTATGGCAAGAACTTCCAACACTATGTTGAATAGTAACAGTGATAGTGGGCCGCCCTGTCTAGTACCTGATCTGAGGAGAAATGTTTCCAGTTTTTCACCATTGAGTATGATGTTGACTGTAGGGATGCTATTTATAGACTCCACTATCTTGAGGAATTTATCATCTGTTCCCATTCTTTGTAACGTTTTGACCATGAAGGGATGTTGTGGTTTGTCAAAGGATTTCTCTGCGTCTATTGATATGACCATGTGGTTTTTGGTTTTGCTTTTGTTGATGTGGTGGATCAGGTTGATTGATTTACATATATTAAACCAAACTTGCATCCCTGGGATAAACTCCACTTGGTCATAATCAACAAACTTTTTAATATATTGCTGTATCCAGCTGACTATAATTTTGTTCAATATTTTAGCATCTATGTTCAACAGAGATATTGGTCTGTAGTTTCCTTTTTTGGTTGAGTCCCTGTCTGCTTTTGGAATCAAAGTGATGTTGGCTTCATAGAAGCTAGAAGGGAGTATTCCAGTGTCTTCAATCTTCTGGAAGACTTTTAAAAGTAGAGGTATTAGTTCTTCTTTGAAGGTTTTGTAGAATTCATTTGTAAAACCATATGGTCCAGAACTTTTATTTTTTGGAAGATTTTTGATAACTGTTCAATTTCATTATCTGTGATGGGTCTGTTTCTGTTATCTACTTCCTCTTTACTTAGTTTTGGAACTTGGTAGGTATCTAGGAAATCGTCCATTTCTTCCAGGTTCTCTAGCTTGGTGGCATATAGTTGTTCGTAGAAGCCTCGTATGATATGTTGAATTTCTGCGGTGTCTGTTGTGATATCTCCTCTTTCATTTATGATCCGATTTATTTGAGTCTTCTCCCTTTTTTGTTTTGTGAGTCTGGCTAAAGTTTTGTCGATTTTGTTCACATTTTCGAAAAACCAACATTTACTTTCGTTGATCTTTTGTATGGTTGTCTTATTTTCAATGTTATTGATTTCTGCCCTAACTTTAGTGATTTCTGTCCTCCTGGTTGCTTTAGGGTTCCTTTGTTCTTCTTCTAGGTCTTTAAGATGTGCAATCAGGCTGTTTATTTGTGCTTTTTCTTGTTTCCTAATGTGTGCTTGTATGGCTATGAACTTCCCTCTCAGTACTGCCTTAGTTGTGTCCCAAATATTTTGATAGCTTGTGTCTTCATTTGCATTGAACTCTCAAAACATTCTGATTTCAGCCTTTATTTCCTGTTTGACCCAGTAGTTGTTATGTGGTGTACTGTTGAGCTTCCACATTTTGGGACTATTACTAATCTTTTGTTGATTGTTAAGTGTTAGTTTAGTTCCACTGTGGTCTGAGAAGATACTTGGGATGATTTCAATGCTCTTGAATTTGCTGATGCTGTCTTTGTGGCCTAACATATGGTCTATCCTTGAAAATGACCCATGTGGACTTGAGTAGAATGTGTATTCCAGTTTCTTGGGGTGAATGACTCTGAAAATGTCCAATAGTTCTAGTTTATCTATCTTCTAATTTAGCATCCTCATTTCTTTATTTATTTTCTGCCTGGTGATCTGTCAAGTTGAGAGAGTGGGGTGTTGAAGTCCCCTACTATGACTGTGTTGCTGTTAATATATTGCTGTAGATCTTTCAGTAGATGTTTGATGTATTTAGATGGCTTCTCATTGGGTACACAGATGTTAATAATTATTAAGTCCTCTTGATTGATCATCTGAGCATTAAGAAATGACCATTCATATCTATTTTAATTTTATCTATTTTAAAGTCTATCGTGTCAGATATGAGAATAGCTGTTCCTGCCCTTTTTTTGTGGGCCAATGGCCTGTATGATAGTTTTTCAACCTTTTACTTTGAGTCTGTGTTTGTCTTGTTGAGTTAGGTGGGATTCCTGTAGACAGCATATTGTTGGGTTGTGTTTTCTGATCCATCTTCCTACTCTGTGTCTTTTAATAGGTGAATTCAGGCCTATGACATTTATTGATACTGTAGACTGAAGATATTTTAAAGCCATTCTTGTAGATTTTTAGAGTGTTCTGATATATGGCATATTTATGGTGGTCTGACTATTTATAGGAGACCTTTCAGAACTTCTTTCAGAGCAGGCTTGGTGATAGTTGATTCCTTTAACTGTTGCTTGTCTGAGAAGGTTTTTATGCCTCTATCTAGTCATTATGACAGTCTAGCAGGATACAGTATTCTTGGTTGAAAGCCTTTCTCACTAAGTACTCTATAGATATCTTGCCATTCTCTTCTGGCCTGTAGTGTTTGTGTGGAGAAGTCTGCTGCTAATCTTATGAGTTTTCCTCTATAGGTGACTATTTGTTTTTTTCTTGCAGCCTTCAGGATCCTTTCTTTATCCTTATTCCTTTCCATTCTAAATATGATGTGTCTTGGTGTCTTTAAGTCTGGGTTTATTCAGTTTGGGACCCTCTGGGCTTCTTGAACCTTTATGTCTTTGATATTGTCTAGACTAGAGAAGTTCTCAGCTATTATGGTCTGAAGAATACTTTCTTCCTCTGGCAATCCAATAATGTGTATATTGTTTCTTTTGAAATCATCCCATAGGTCTCTGTTGTTGTTTTCAGTATCTCTTAATCTCTTTTTGCAGTCTCTTACTTCTTTTTTAGTTGTCTCTAATTCGTCCTCAATTTTGCTAATTCTGTCTTCAGCCTCACTGATTCTATTCTCTCTGCCCTCTACTGTTTTCTGGAGTTCACCTATTTTGTTACCCTGTTCTGATACTGATTAGTATTGTTTAGCTAGTTGTGTTCTTAGCTCAGCTATTTCAGCTTTTAGCTCTCTAATAACCTTAGATAATTAGTGTTTTCCTCCAGAGTCTCATTTGTTGTTTCTACATTTCTGATGACAATTCTTTCAAACTCTTTACTCACTCCTGTGTCTATTTCCTTAACTATATATATATATATACACACACACACACACACACACATACACAAATATTAAAAGAGAATAGAATAAAATCAGTTTACTGAAAACTTTAATCCCGGAGCCTGTGGTAGAGGTGCACCCAGTTAGGCCCACACATTACCATAACAGGACCCAGTTCAAGCACCACTACCACCCCCACCACCTGCAGAGAGACAGCTGAAAAATTAGTAAAGTAGTGCTATAGGTTATCTCTCTTTCTCTATCTCTCCTTTCCCCTCTCAATTTTTCCTTGTCCTATCAAGTAAGGGACAGAGGGAGTAACCTCCAGAAAAGGTGATTCATCATGTAGGTATCAAGCCCCAGAGATTACAGTGGTGGCAATATAAAAAGAAAAGAAGATTTATTCCAACTGTACAAACAGTTTATTCTCTTCCTTTATTATTCCCAGGCTATAGCAGGTCTATGTATCTATATCTAATAGGAGGGTCTTAAAATATATTTTGTAATTAAAACTTCAGTGCTCAAGAAAAATGTACATAAACTTAATTCATATATGTATTAACAACAGCCTTCATAGAACTTGAGGGAAATTACCATATATTGCAAAACATTTCCAGTTACCTGATTCCTGTTTGATTTGAATGGTAGGCTTAATACCAGGTGGCAAAGGAGACTGCTGAGGTTGTTGCTGATGAGACACTGGAGAAGGCTGGGCTACCTGCTGCTGTGTCTGCTGCTGTATTTGATGTAACTGCTGCTTAGGAGACTGTTGATGCTGTTTAGGAAACTGTGCAATAATTTGAGTTGGGGCACCCACTAAGCTTTTAGGTGAAGGAAGTCTGGTTGATGCCATCTTGATTGCTGATGTAGATACACCTATAGAAGAGTTAAGGGGAAAGATAACTTAATAACAAGGCATAATTAAGGCTACTTCTAACTTATGTAATAGCTAATAGCTTAAAGACTGGGTAAAACAAGAGAAACAATGATTTATTAAGCACCGAGTAAATGTCAAGTATGTTGTTATCTACTTCAAGTTCTCAAGCTCTGTAAGGATGACATTATTTCTCTCAGATTTAAAACAAAACCAAAAACCCTGGTTTTCCTTGGTGAAGTTAGCGCAAGAGAAAGTATGAGCAGGATACACACAGAGATCTCTCTCAACAGAGGTTTGGAAGAAAATATAGGCTGTTGATGTAACTAGTGTTAGAACAAAACAAAATAAATTCTGTTGGAATTATTTTGGAGCACTGCTCATTTCTGGCATGTGTTATTGCTGGCGAATGAAACTTAAACTATGGCATCTCAGGTATGAGGATCTTTTGCAGAATCATTAAGCTATCTTCCCAGATCACAAAGTTTTAAATCTTTGCAAACACTACATTTTAGACTGTAGTGAGCCAGCTTAAATATAACGTTAGAAAACAACTCACAGAGAACTATTCATTTTAACAATTATATTGACGGGAGTCAGGTGGTAGCACAGCGGGTTAAGTGCACGTGGCTCAAAGCTCAAGGACCGGCATAAGGATCCCGGTTTGAGCCCCCAGCTCCCCACCTGCAGGAGCGTTGCTTCACAGGCAGTGAAGCACGTCTGCAGGTGTCTTTCTCTCCCCCTCTGTCTTCCCCTCCTCTCTCTATTTCTCACTGTCCTATCCAACAACGACGACATCAGTAACAACAACAAAATTACAACAATAAAACAAGGGCAGCAAAAGGGAAAGTAAATAAACATGAAAAAAATATATTTAAAAAAACTATATTGACTTTTTTTTTTTACAATTTAATTTTTTAATCGAACTAACTTTGGTATATGTTTCAGAACTGCTTTTTCACAGCTCTTCAAAAGTAAGTACTCCCCTGGGGGCCGGGCGGTGGTGCACCTGGTTGAGTACACATGCTACAAAAGTAAGTACTCCTAAGTACAGTAGCCAAGGCATGGAACTTAATGTCTATCTATGGATGACTGTATAAAGAAATTATAGGATATATATTCAATAGAATAGTACTTTGTAATTTTAAAAGATGATACTGTGTTCTTTGGAACAAAATGAATGGAACTGGAGGTGACTGTGCTTACTGAGTTAAGGACACACAAAAAAAACAATTAAATAAATGATAGCTACCAAGTAATTTTGTTCATATTTGGAAAACAGAGAATTGAAACACAAGAACTTGTAAAACCTTAATAATAAATAAAATAAACAGTATAACTGCAAACTGTCTCTAAGACTTTTTAAAATAATTTTTTAATATTTATTTATTCCCTTTTGTTGCCCTTGTTGTTTTATTGTTATAATTATCATTGTTGTTGTTGATGTCATTGTTGTTGGGTAGGACAGAGAGAAATGGAGAGAGGAGGGGAAGACAGAGAGGAGGAGAGAGAGATAAGACACCCGCAGACCTGCTTCACTGCTTGTGAAGCGACTTCCCTTGCAGGTGGGTAGGCGGGGGCTCCAACCGGGATCCATACGCCAGTCCTTGTGCTTTGCACCATCTGTACTTATCCTGCTGCACTACACCTGACTCCCTTCTCTAACTATGGTAATTATGGTGGTGGGTGAGAAGAGAGAGCGAGACAACTCAATGAAAGATACCAAACTTTGGTAGTGTGTATGATATGGAACTATACCCTTGTAATCTTATAAATCACTATTATATCACTAATAAAAAAGAATTTTTTATGAATAAATGTTTAAGTGCCTCACTACACCCACTGCCAAAGTAGCAATGATGGAAATATGTAGTGGGAGATGTAAGATAATCTGTGTACCTGATAATCAGACTACTAATTTATCAGTTTCTTCTCATTATTTCAACAGTGCTCAAAACATTGACATGGTGAGTGAAATCCTAATTCTCTCTGCTAGAAATATGAATTCATTTAAGATAACAGCCCTGAGGACCTAGTGGGGGTTGTACTGTTATGTGGAAATGTTATATATGTACATACTATTATATATTTTTTAAAGTTTTTATATTTATTTTCCCTTTTGTTGCCCTTGGTTTTTGTTGTTGTGGTTATTGTTTTTGTTACTGATGTCATTGTTGTTGGATAGGACAGAGAGAAATGGAGAGAGGAGGGAAGATAGAGAGGGGGAGAGAAAGACAGACACCTGCAGACCTGCTTCACTGTCTGTGAAGTGACTCCCCTGCAGGTGGAGAGCCGGGGGCTCGAACCTGGATCCTTAAACCGGTCCGTGTGCTTATCCCTCTGCACTACCGTGTGACTCCCCATATTATTATATTGTGCTGTCGACTGTAAACCATCAGCCCCTCAATAAAGAAATAAAGTTAAAAAAAAAAAAAGATAATAGCCCTGCAGGGGAGATAGCATAATGGTTATGCAAAGAAACTCTCCTGCCTGAGGCTCCAGGTTCAATCCCCCCATACCACCATAAACCAGAGCCTAGAAGTACTCTGGTAATAAACAAACAAACAAACAAACAAATAAATAACAGCCCTATTGGGTTGTTGATTATACGATTACAGGTGAAAAAAACCTAAGAATTTCTCTCAAGGTCATATATCAAGTCAATGGTATTTCTTTTCCTATGCATGCATGCTTTCTAGTATGAATGGAAATTCTAAACTTCTGAAAAGAAATACCTTAAAGCTTTATATCAGAATAGTTTTGCTACAAATATTGAGTATGACCACTTGTAACTTTTCTCATGATTATTTAGTGACCCAGTTAGAATTCTCAAGATATGACTTTAGTTTATAGATTATTGAAAAATGAGATGCAGAATTTTTTTGCCATTCAAAAACTAATCTTTCCATGTGAATCATTTTTAATGGCATGTTTAAACTAACTCATTACAATCTGAAAAGTAGTATTTGGGGGGAAAAGTTACAAATAAGGTTTAATACTTGCATAGAATTCAGTCAGGTGAAGAGGGAGGTGGTAACCTTTCCTGTTCTAAGCCTTGAAGTTACTGATAAATTTGGATCATATTTACAACCAGTATTTTTAAACAGACTTTCTCTATAAAAAGGATTTATTTTTGATAACACTATATTATTTTACTGTTACACAAATGGTTTATTCATTTTAATTATCTTTACTTATTTACTGGATAGACAGTGAGAAATCCAGAGAGAAGGGGGTGATAGAAAGGGAGAGACAGACACCTTCATCACTGCTTCACCACTTGCAAAGCTTTCTCCTGCAGGTGGGGACCAGTGGTTTGAACTTGGGTCTGTGTGTACTGTAACATGTGCACTCAACCAGGTGAGCCATTGCCTGGCCCCCACAAATAATTTTTTAAAAATACCAAAGGTACAAATAAAGTTTCAGGTCTGTTGTTGACGAAAACTGTTAAATGGGTATTACAGCCAGAAAACAGCAGGTACTCTCACAGCCTACCACCACAACTAGAGTCAAGGAATATAGAGCACAGACTCATCTGTATAATGTCTTCTTTACTAATGAAGTTATACAGAATACATTAAACATTACTAAAGCAATTATAAAAAATATTGTTTTTCATAATTCAAGTACTTGCACTCACTACTAGTTCATAAACCAAGATATTTCCAAGTCCTGCTCTATCTAAGATATGTATTGTTCAAGTAAAATTTAATGAAAAAAACAACACAAAGCACTGTTCTATGCTTCAGTGTTCCCCATGACACACCATAAATAGTATGAGTCTTGTATAATGAATGCATCCCCCTGATCACAGTCTTAAGGCTTATCCAAACTGTAAAAAATTAAATTAAATAAATAAATTTCTAACTGTGCTATTTGTTGCTCTCATAGAAAGAAGATAAAGATAAGGAAGAGTGCTAAACTGATCTAAGCTTGGAAGGGAGGTCTCCACATTTCCTTTTCTTTGCTATTAAGCAGCAAGTTAGACTCCATTCCTCTCACACTGTCTCCCCACTGTACACCCAACAGAAAAGTTTGAGGCTGAAAAGACAGACACACGATATGCTTTTTAAATAATCTTCTTTCACTACCTTCTACCATTAGGTGACTTATTTTGAAGAGGTTGTGCACTCAGTGTTTGTTCTGGAGAATTTATAGTAGCTTTAAGTTCCTTATTAATCAATGTCAATACAAAGATATTTGCATCCCCTTTCAAATGTAACAAAATTTAACCTACATGCTGTGAATGTCAAATGACTAGGTAAGTAGACACTATACATCTGAAAAGACAAAGTAAGCATATTAACATAGGAAAGCAAAGTAACTCACTACCTGAATCCATATAAAGTGGAAGGGGGTGAGTAGTGATTTCTGATAGAACTGAGCAGCAGAAAAAACACTCTCAAGAGTTTTCTTCAGAATTCCTATGCAGCACAGGGGCAGAATTAAATGGCAACTACTTACCTTGTGCTACTGTTGACATGACTACAGATGGTGTGGAAGATACCACAGCTGTTACTGCAACTGTACTGGGAATAGGCGAAGGTGTAGAGCTGCTGCTGCTGCTACTACTAACCAGAGAGGACTGTGAAGCAGTGATAACTACTGGTGGCTTCTGGGTTGTAGAAGCAATAACTGAGGTTGGTACAAGCTTAGTGACTGCTGCATAGTTATGGGATTTGGAGAGAATATTGGGCACGAACGTTGAACTTGGTGATGTGGTCACTATAATAACCTAAGGAAGGAAAAATACGTTATTTTCAGGTACCTATTATACTATTAAGAAATCTAGACAGTTATTATTTTTTTGCAATTCAAAAAAAGCTTATGAAACATGAAGAAACCATTTAACAAAAAGGAATGTACAAGTAAAAATATATGAAAACCTTCCCTTCACTAGCAGCCACCAAAACTGTATATACAAGAAACAATTTTTACCAATCAAATATTTTAAAAGACAATATGCAATGTTGTGCAAGGTTAGAGTGAAGTAAGCATTTCATTATACTGCTCAGAGGGTATAAATTGGCACAATCTTTCTTGAAAGTAATTTAGATAGTTGTTCATTTACAAATATTTGTTGAGCATCTACTATGTGCCGGCATGATTCTAGATGCTGAAGATAATGGAATGAACTAAACAAAGTACATACTTTCCTGGAAGTCCATTCTAGTATGGGGAGAGAAACAATAAAAAAAAAAAAAAAGTTAAAAAGTAAATATAAATCATATAGAGATAAATGGGAGAGACAATAAAAGGGGTAAGAAATAACAGTTAATGGGAGTGCTTTATGGAATTTTTTGGAAAATATTTTTTTAAAAAAATCTGACAAGATAACATTTGAGTAGAAATAAAGAAATAAATGGGGTTATGAATCATGGTAGAAAAGCATTCAGTGACACAAGGAGCAGCACCTGTAAAGGCTCTGAGGCAGGAAAAAAGCTTGATATATTCAAGAAACTTCAAGGCCATAATAAACAGAACTAGAATTTACAAGAGAAATAGAAGATAGGTCGAGAGAAGAATTGGGGGGCGGGTGGTGCGCTCCTGGTTGAGCACACATGTTACAATGCACAAGGACCCTGGTTCAAGCCCCCAGTCACTAGCTGCAAAGGGAAAGCTTTGAGAGGGTGAAGCAGGGCTGCAGGTGTCTAGCTCTCTCCCTTCTCTGTCACCCCCTTCCCTCTTGATTTCTGGCTGTCTCTGTCCAATAAATAAATAAAGATAATTTTTAAAATTAAAAAACAAATAAATTAAAAGAGAGAGAAAGAGAGAGAAGCAATGGAAGAATAGAAGATCATGCTGTCTGACAGTAAACAGAAAATAGTACGTTTATCTCTGTGGCCTTCCTTCCAAAATTCTTTAGCACAAGTCTAAACATGAGATAGACATCAGACAAATTCCAACAGTGGGGCACCCTCAGAATTGTCACAGTCATTAAGTACAAGAAAAGTCTTAAGAAATTTTCACAGTCAACAATGTCTAAGGACACATGACAAGTAAATATGAAGTGGTATCCTGAAACAGAGAAAAGCAGCAGGTAAAAGATAAAGAAATTTGAATAAACTGGGCTTGTGTTAGTAGTAATGCTTTGATGTCGGTCCACCAATACATTTATCATTTTATAATTTATAATTTAAAATGTTAACAGGGGAAACAGTGTATTTAAGAACTCTCGACTACCTTCTCAATCTTTCTGTAAATTTAAAGCTATTCTAAAACAGTCTTCTAAAAGTTCTTATCTGTTATGTGGAAAGCACAATAAAAGAAAGGCAGAAACAGAGACAAAGTGGGTAGATCTCATAATAAACCAAGCAGAGATGATGCTGACCAAAGACTTTGTTTGAGAAGTGGTGAAAAGAATAACAATAAGTGATGAACAGATTACACACGTAAAGGTCAAACCATCAGGATCTGTTCACAGGTTGGCAACGAACGGAGAGGGAAGGAACAAACAGGGGAAAGACGTTAAGGTCAGCCAGTATAATTACAATATTGTAGGTGGCTTAAGAAAAAGCACTTCAAACAGAGAGGACAAGATGGAGCAACAGACCTCAGGTGGGAATTAGTTTGGTGATTTTAAAAATGAAAATCACCCCATTGAAAGCATACAATGCAAGGAGGGGTTGGAAAAGTAAGCAAAGCCAAATCAACTCTGTAAGTTAGTGTAAAGGATTTAGATTTCATATTAAGTATAATAGAAAGCCAGAGGAGGGTTCTATGTTAAGGAAACAACAAAATTTGATTATTTATTTTAAAAGGTTATTTCTAGCTCTATGTGAAAACTGCCAACAATAGAAACAGTGAGATTCATATAGAAAACACTGCAATAGACTAGGAAGAAATGATAGAGGCTGCCTACACCAGGGTGTTGGTGGTACAAATAAAAAGAAATTATGAGATTCAAATTGCTTTCAGAGGTAGAGTCAAAAGGACTCACTGATGTATGGAAATATCAAACTTAAGGAAAAGAACAGATTCAAGATTTGCTTCTAGAACCAACATGCACTGACTTATTTATAGTATCTCGGAACAACCCTGTAACAAATACTATTATTATCCCCATTTTATAACTGAAAATATAAATAGTATCAGAGTTTTAATTGCACTGAGAACAATGGCAGTATAGTGATACCCAAAACAGAGCAGTATCTTTTTTATATTTCACCAATATTACTTATACCTATCTCAAACAGAAGATTTTTCTTAAAAAAATTTTTTTCAAAAAATATAAGGGAGAAATTCTTTTCTATTTTTGTATCAGTCCTAAAGAAGGCTTGAAGATAAAACTGTTAAAATGTAATAAATACGTCCATACTCAGTAACTCTATCTCAAAGAAGCTTTGCTGATATCATTCTTAATATATATAGTCAGTGTTACAGAAAAATATAAGCTATAAGTTCATGTCCATGACTTTCAGGAGTTTGTTATAAAAGAGTCAAGTGTGAAGAACAAATCTTGACCAGCAAATAGCTATTTAGCTCGACAGCAAACTTCTATTTAGACTTGATCAGCAAACACCTATACAGCATTATTACAAAAAGCAGCCACCCATATAAAGAGACATACTAGACCTATCCGAACAAAGAGACTAGATGTGACTCAGATGTCTGAGTCACATGAAGCTGAGTTCACATCCTATCTCTGTCATGGACTAGTGGCAGATTCCTGGAAAAATTAAAAAATCTCTGTGCTCTGTTATCTATAAAATGGGGATAATACCTGCCTTTTAAAATCATTACAAGAATTAAATGAGCTAACAGTGTGAAGCATCTAACATAGTGCTAGGCACATAGCAGGTGGTCAATAGTTGGTAGTCAACAAATGGTACTAGTAAGCAATTTGTTATTACTACTTAAAGAATGTTTAAGGGTATCAGTAACAGGTCAAGTCAATCTTGAAATACATTTTAATGTACTCTTTTTATGTTTTTAAATTATATATTTTTCATCAATTTCTGATACCCCTGAGAGTCCAAAGAACTCACAGCTACTATCACATCCAACTAAATAAAAGGAGAATGGCATTAGATATCTTATTTGCCAATTATAAGCTAGTAATAGTAGCAGCTTTCCTGGAACACAGTGTATGTTAGTAAAGATTCTGAGACACAGTTGAGGATTCAATGAAGGCCTCAACAAAGACAGGAAAGCATGCCAGTCAACTAGCAGTGTTTGTCATGGGCAAAAGAAAGGGAAGTATTTACACTCATGTCAAATACTTGCAATTTCAGAACTAGAAATAAGCATCTAGGCTTCTAACATTAAGAAAGCAAAATAAATCTAAAGTTTTTAAAAGTATATTCTAGGCTAAAGGTACAAATGATAAAACATTTGGAGATTTCAGTCTACAACTTGACTTCTGATCTGAAAAGGGGCTATCCAAAATTAGATGTCCACTTTGAAGAAAATCTACTTGTATTTGTAAGTTACTTACTACAACAGGAAAATTAAAGGGATTCTGAAACCAAGTGAAACAAGCATTGTTTATTCAGGCCATAATTCAAATTACTGACCTTCTAGCATTCACAAAAACTCCTTAAGAGTGCTGGGACTTGCACCCTAAGGATAAAATGAAAAATATCAATCAAGCACAAGAAAGCATAAAGCTATATTTTGTTGCTTTGTTTATAAGTGCTGAACCAATGTTATACTTAAAATGAAGGCACCACAATAACACAGGTGGAAGTTTTGTCTACCTTGAAAATATACAATGTATTTGAATTTTAATCAAGTCCACGAATTCAAAAATAACTTTAATTAATGTAAAAATCATTTTCTCTAAAATAATTCCTCAATTGACTTACATAGGATTTGGAGAAATTCAAGGTGAATGCAATACTGGTAACAATCTTACAATGATTTCTTGAAATCCAATTACCCACCAGAAGGAAAACAAAAATCACATAGAAGCTCCAAAGATTATCTAGCAGTCCAACCCATACACAATGTGTTCAAGAAACAATAAATCTAATGGCACTGAGTACACACTAAGTAAGAAAAACTTTTGCATCTAGAATACAATTCTCAAATATTTGTGGAATGAGTGAGTCCTGGTTTTGTTTTAAATAGTTATTGTTTAAAACACAGTATAAGAAACAGAAAAGTTCTGAGCCTCAAATGTCATGTTATGAGTCTTTATGACTTTGGAGATAAATAGGCTTCTTATAATGAGCATTAAAATCTGACAATCTCAACTACTCCCAATTAATGAGGAAAAAAAAAACATATATATATATATATATATATATATATATATATATATATATATATATATATATATATATGAAAACTGGTGAACCAAAAGAAAAGGTTTAGGTCTACCAACTTCCTATTAGATGAGTTCCCATCTAGTCAAGTATTATGATTTAAGCCTCCCAAGGAAGACTGGAGAGCTGATCAAGTCAGACGACATTTCCTAAGTATTCACCATATATACATTAAGCATTTTCCATGAATCGTCTCATTAAATTAGTCTGATAACTCTGGACTGCATGTACTATTATAATCTGTTTTATAAAGATATTCATAGTCCAAAAAATAATAATGGTAAAAAAGCAATTTTATTCATTTATCAATTAATGTATTTAACAAAATTACTTAGCAACTACTAACATGCCAGGCACTGTACTAAACACTACATAATGCAGTAATGAATATGACAAAGTCTCTACTCATGGCAAATTTTAGTCTACAGGAAAAATGGAGGGAAAAGCATTCAGTATAATGTCACCTAGTTATACACACAGTAAATAAAAAAGAGAGTTGAAGGCAATAGAAGGGCATGGATGGGAGATACTTGCTCTTTTAGCTATATAACTTTGCTACATTACTTCTCAAATACCAATTAGAAGAGTATATAAGCAGATAAATTCACTTATCTGGAAAAATTCATTCTCAACAGTATAAACAAACACTTCTATTGATAAAATACCTGCTAAGGAGGGGAGCTAACTTAAAAAAAATTTTTTTTATCTTTACTTATTTATTGGATAGAGACAGCCAGAAATTGAGAGGGAAGGGTGTGACAGAGAGGGAGAGAGACAGAGAGACACCTACAACACTGCTTCACCAGTTGCAAAGCTTTCCCCTTGTAGGTGGGGACCAGGAACTCAAACCTGGGTCCTTACACCTTGTAACATGTGTGTCCAACCAGATATGCCACCACCCGGCCCCCCTTTTAAATTTTTTTATTGTATTTATTTATTTACTGGATAGACAGCCAGAAATTGAGATGGAAAGGGAGACAGTGGGAGATAACCAGAGAGACACCTGCAGTCCTGCTTTACCACCTGCAAAGCTTTCCCCCTGCAGGTGGAGACCCAGGGCTCACATCTGGGTCTTTGCACATGGTAACGTGCGTTCAACAAGGTGTGCCACCACTCAGCCCCGAGCTAACTTTTTTTAAAAAATATTTATTTATTTATTTACTTATGAGAAAGATAGGAGGAGAGAGAGAAAGAACCAGATATCACTGCCAGGGATTGAACTCGAGACCTCATGCTTGAGAATCCAGTGCCTTATCCATTGCGCCACCTGCCGGATCATAACATTTGTTTATACATGCTGTAAGCTTCGCTTATGCTTCACACCTATCTCATTTAATCTTGAGAATACTTTGCAAGATTAGCATTGTCATTTCACAGATGGGTAAACAGATATAGAAAGGTTGGTCAATTTACCTCAGTTCACACTAGAAGAATCGGGGGTTTAACTCAAGCATCCTTGACCATAAAAATTACTGCTTAATTTTAATATTACATCCTAAGACTGAAAATAGAGCTATAGTCCATAAATCAGTTCATTATTACTCTTGGCTTATTAAGAAAATAGCATAATAAAAAAAAAAGAAGAAGAAGAAGAAAGAAAAAGAAGAAAATAACGTATTAATGATACATAATCACTTTCCCAGGAAATTCAAGGAGTTTTTGTTTTGTTGTCATGTGGCTTTTTTGGTTTTTTTTTTTTTTTTTTTTTTTTACCAGAGCACTGCTCAGCTCTGGCGTATGGTGGTGCAGGGGACTGAACCTGGGACTTTAGAGCCCAGGCATGAGTCTCTTCGTAAAATCGTTATGCTATCTCCCCTTTCTCCGAGGAGTTGCTTTTTTTTTAATAAAACCAACCATGGGATTGAAGTTGAATGTGTAAATAAAAAACGAATATATCACCATTACCTTCCCCTTAGCTCTTTTAATCAAGATGAAGGGAATTAAAAATGAATGGCGGGAGGTAAGGCCCATACGTTCAAAAGGAAGACACAGCTATAAAGTATTGGAAACTGGAAAACAAGAGACTAGTATTTACTGATCAAGCATACCCAAGAATGCAGAAACCTACAATGTCACATAGAATAAACACCAGTCGGTATGAATGAAAGAACCTCAGAAAGACTGCTCTCAAACTGAAAACAACAATTATTTCTGAAGAGAGGGTATAAGTAGGTCTAGAAAGAGAAAAACTATTTAAAAACCTGTTTAATAAACATTTTTTAATTATATTTATTTATTGGATAGAGACAGTCAGAAATCAAGATACAGGGGGGGATAGAGAGGCACAGAGACAGAGAGAGACCTGCAGCACTGCTTCACCACTTGTGAAGCTTTTCCCCTGCAGGTGGGGACTGGGGGCTCAAACCTGGGTCCTTGCACATTGTAACAGGTACGTTCAACCAGGTGCGCCACCACCCGGCCCGTAATAAACATTCTGCTAGCTAGCTATCCTGTCCCATGAAAGAAAACTAGGAAATATCTCTGAAGGAGAGACTGACTCTAAGGGAAGCCGATGACATCACACTGAAGGGTCAGGTACTATGCTGAAAACAAAGAGGTTAAGTACATACAAATGATAAGACCACCCAGCTCTCTATCTTATTCATTCCCTAAATATTGGCAAATTGACTTACTACTCTAGGCAATGGGAAGATTCTTTGCTAAGGAATCTGACCAGTTCATAAAAAAAAAAAAAAAAAAAAAAGTCCTAATGAGAACAACAACTGTTGATGGTAAAAAGGGAATGAGTGCTTCTCAACAAAATAGCCTAGCCAGGTCACCCTACAATGCACCAAACACAGTTGTCTGTCAGCTGTTTAGTGTTTACTTTAATACATAAGTGAACAGCCAGCATTTAAGGAAAATCTAAAATAAAAGATCTAAACAAATAAAAATTAAATAAGAAATATGTTTTCTTTCTCACTCTGTACACGTAAGAGAGAAAATATGCAAGAAGAAACCATCCAAAAAAAAAAAATTGTGATGGACATCATGAGGATACTACAGCCTGAAAAAACAAACTCTCACCCCTCACCCCACACCCCCGAGCTAGGGTCTCAAGAACATATGATTTTACTGCTCCCAGGATAATTTTTTCATTCAGACAAAGAAAAAGAGAGACTGACCACAACACTGGGAATTTATTCCTGGTGCTATGCTGCTCCCAATATGGTGCTAGGCTAGAATCTAACTGGGCTGCATGTGCCTTACCCTGTGAGCTATTATCTCTGACCCCTAAAACTATTTTTTGAGAAAAAGAATTTTCAGAGACAAGAAAGTTACCAGAAATTAAAAGTATAATAACACAAATGAAAGTAATCCATAGAAGTACTGGAGGATGTGAACATACACACATGCGCACAATGCTTTCAGAGCATTTATGGTACATAAGTTCTAGAACAGTCTTACATTTGTTGTCCCATTTATGTAAACACCCAAACTCTACAAACATAGATAAATTTGTTCTGGCTACTTACTTTTTTTTTTTTATTAGTTCTGTTTGGTAGGAAAGAAAGAAATTGAGAGGAGAAAGGGAGGCTGAGAGGGAGAAAGGGAGAGACACCTGCAGCACTGTTTTGCCACTCATGAAGCTTCCCCCTTGCAGTGGTGATAAGGGGTTGAACCTGGGTCCTTGCACATGGTAATGTTTGTGCTCAACCAGGTATCCCATCACCTAGCAACTGGCCTACTTTACAATAAGAAAACTCAGGTCTAGAAATACATTTTTGCAAAGTCACATAGTAAAAACTATTGAATAGCACTGGAATTCAAAAAGTCTATTTCCAAAATCAGGATGTTAATCACTATAGAATAGAAAGAAAAAAAAAAATGGAAAACGGAAATGAGAAAAAGTATAAAAAGTAAAGGATCAACCCACATGATTCAACACCCTAAGTAGTAAGTGATCCAAAAAGAGAAACAGACAAAAAAATCAAATAAATAATTCAGTACATCTCCCTGAACTGAAGGACTTAAGTGTCTAGAATAAAAGGGCACTGAGTATGGAATCCTATGGATAAAATGAAGCCTGACATCATAGAAAATATCAGAACCCTGAAAGTGACTATAAGTCTTTAAAAAGAAAAATAGTGTCTGAAATTAAACAGGCAGTGGGCTTCTGAAAAACAATAACAGAAACCAAAAGCTTCTACAAAATCTTACTCAAACCATCAAGAAAATAGGTGAACAGAATAAAGAAAACTTTAGTTCATTGGTAGCCTCAAAAATATAATTTCTCTCTGCCCCTTCACCAAGAAGCTGCCAGATGACGTCCTCTAGCAAATGAATAAGCAAACCAAGAAACAGGAAGCTCTGAAAGATGACGATAGGAGATCCCAGAAATATAGGTGTGCAACACATCTAGAGTCATCAGCATCCAGATAAGCATGAGAACTTTTTTTTTTTTTGTAATAACACAAAATAGATGATTTGAACATGCTGAGATTCGAACAACCTAAACTAAGTTTAGGAATGAATTGATGAGTACATGCAAAAAAAAAAAAAAGACAAGAGTCGGGCGGTAGCGCAGCGGGTTAAGTGCAGGTGGCGCAAAGCACAAGGACCAGCGTAAGGATCCCAGTTCGAGCCCCCAGCTCCCCACGTGCAGGGGGTTTGCTTCACAAGTGGTGAAGCAGGTCTGCAGGTGTCTATCTTCCTCTCCTCTCTCCATTTCTCTCTGTCCTATCCAACAACGACGACATGAACAACAATAACAACAGTAATAAAACAAGAAGGGCAACAAAAGGAAATAAGTGTTTTTTTAAAAATTGAAGAAGAAAAAAAAGACAACTATTCCCATAATCATTACCCTTACACTTCCTCCTATGAAATACCTAACACTGAAAACTCTGCCACTCCAGACAAACGAAAACTGAGTCATTTTTTTCCTAAGTGGCATCATAATTATAAAATAGGAGAAAAGACTTGAAGATAGTTCTAGTTGTGTCCTTTAAGGCCAAGTCATCTGACACCCCTGCATCTCATCTTCAATAAGTGAACTATTAACACCTATCACAAGTTTTATGTGCAGAATTAAAAGAAATGAGAACATCACCAGTATAACGTCTCGCATGTAGCAGATATTCAATGTGTCTGTGGTAAGTCTGAATCACTGAGATGAAGACAGTCATTGTCAAGAAGGGATTCCCTCTACCACATACCTTCTGGGTTGTTGTGTTTGTTGTTTGTGTTGATGGTTTGGTGAAGGTTATTTTCACAGGAGACATGTGAGGTGGTAAGGAGTTGGCAATGCTCTGCATGATGTTGCTCATCTTGGGACTGCCACTCACAGGCACAGTGATTGTCTTTGAGACCGGAACAACTGCCTTTGGAACTTCCTTTAAAACAACAGGCGAGGAGCTTGAAGAATTTGTCCGCCTTCGTTTTCTGGGTTTTTCATCTTCGTCTGAGCAGCTAACACCTGAAAAGCAAGGACATTACTATGTTTATACCAATCTAAAATCTTTGCATCATCAATCATTCTTGACCTCTCCCTTTGTATCATGCCCACCAGACAGTAAATTTCATCTTTCTCTCCTCAGATGATTTGTTTCTATTCCTTTCTTTAGCCCGGACAGTTAAATCAGGTCTTATCACTTCCAATGTGATTTCAGTAACAACTTTTAAAAACATGCTTCCAATCTCACTGTTTCTATTCTCCCCTCTAGTCTACTGCCAGTTACAAATTTTCACATCAAATCATGCCAATGACTTTTCTCAAATTCGTTGGTAGTTTTTTTGTTGTTGTTCTTTTTTTTCCCCTCATTTTTTATTTGTGATGAATAGTGGGATACAAGATGTGAAATTACAGTGCCTTTGAATTTTTAATTTTCTTACAAGATGAAACACAAAATCATTCCTAAATCACACAACATCCTGTACCCTGTTTTACCCTTGCCAGTGCACCTTGGCATACTGACTGTTAACCATTCCCCCAAGTTACATTACCACATCTGAGCTAGGCATCTAAATGGACTCTAGCTACTATTCTTTGGGGAATACCACATCGCCCAGCAATGACCTCTTCTTCATTCTGCAGTCAGCTTGTACATCATTTCCTCAAGCCTCTGAGCAAAGTTAACCTACATCTTCTCTAAGCTTATAATCATTTTGTGCCTTCTCTCCTGTATCACTTACCCTGTGACAACGTGGTTTGTTGGTCTGTACTACTCCTATTATAATGGGGTTCCCAAAGGACAATGATTAAATTTGATAGGTCTGTTTTCCTGGTAGAGTACTGTACACACATGAAATAATGTAAATACATGATTCTACCTCAAACCAATATTGCCAGTGTGACTTGAGAATGAAGCAATATACTCTCTGCTGTTTTAAACTACATATTATACAAGCCCATTTCCCCATATTTGGGGCTCATTTTCAATGCTTTTGAAAAGTTATTTGAAAACAGGTCTCTACAGTTACTTTAAAAGATCTTCTTGCAGGTCTGTGAAATAGCTCCCTTGGATAGTGTGCGGCTTTGTTTGCCATGTGTGGACCCAGGTTCAAGCCTTGCCCCTACCACATTAAAGGAAGCATCAGTGCTGTGGCCTCTTTCACTTTGTCTCTATCTGACAATAAATAAATAACCAATCATCTTGCCAAATCCACAGAAATCAAGTTTTATAAATACACTTTTACTTTTGCTTATTTATTTGATAAGGCAAAGAGAACGTGAGAGAGCAGGGGAGATAAGAGAGGAAGAGAGACTTCTGCAGCACCGCTTTATCTTTTGTGAAGCTCCAAGACATTTCTTTTCAGAAGGGCCCTTGCACATGATTCCAAGTACACTAAACCAAGTGCACCACCACCCAACCCCTGAAAGCAAACTTTACTAACAGTCCTAGATTCTTGGGGTTTTTTCTTCCTTATGCCCCAAAGTCTCAAGTGTCTTTGTAGACTTTTAGTCAAAAACAGCAAATTCCACTGTTAAGGTTGAAAAGAAATTAAGTTGAGAAAAATGAAAATCATGTAAGCTTCAGCTGACAATAATAAATTTTAAAAAAACCAAAAACACTAGCATAACAGATACTTTAAAAAATGAACCGAAGATGAATTTGCTTCTTTCCAGGGTAGAATCAAGGAGTTTAAAACTGCAAGTAAACTTCAAAAGATTACTATTAACCAGAAAGAAAAAAGGATGGATTCGACCGAATGCTTTACTGAATCTAATAGTTGGATGTTATGTTATATACAATAACTTAAGGAATACTTCAAGGCTTCTAATCATCACAGTGAACACTAAATAAAGCAACAGTAAGTACAACTCCTTTCACTTCAGTCACATTTCTATTCCATGACAATCAAAAAGAAGTGAATATTTGAAGGGCAGCTCTGTACATGACAGACTCCTAACAGAACAAAAATGAATTAATTCCTCATCCCCCAGAATTAATTACAAGGCAATATATAGCTAGTCAAGTGTAAAGGAAAGAATTCTTTACTCTTCAAAAACTACTACTAATAACCAGCAGACCAATGAATTAATCTAGGAAGACAGACCTAATCATAGCCTATGCTGCATCATTTAGCCAAGATAGCCCTAATAACACCGAGAATATCACTTACTTTTGACATAAACAGTACTTCCACTTGGCAAGACAACTACATTGGAGGCAGGGCTGGCAGGTCTTGGAGACTTAACCGTTGCTATGCTGCCACTTGGAACAGGGGTAGAGGTTGGGGTTGACGTGGTACTTGTGTAGGAATAGCAAACCACTACTGAAGGAACGATAAAAAAGTTTGCTGTTAACTTTCACCAAAACTCTCCACACTTACCGAATAATTATTCCTTTTTATTGCAGGCCATTTTTTTAACATTTTTATGTGATCAAAAGTTAAAGGCCAGTATTAGATAGTACAAAGGTTAAAATGTATTGATAATCTTTTCCGAAACCACCACATAAGTAAGTTTCCCTAAGTATTTAACAGCTGTCTACAAATGGTATTGCCAATGGAGAAGAGCACAATTACAAAGAAGTCAAGTTTAAAACTACACTGAGGAAAATGAAAGCCATTTCTCATTCATAGCAGGAGTCGGACAATAAATAAACTTATATTTCCACTTAATATGAGTAGCAGCACAAGTGATGAAGTGATATTTTTTCTAAGCAACAGCAATTTCCAACCTGGCTATTGGGGGAAGCAAGACAAGGTTCCTTTAATATAAACCAACTCACTAGTCACTTGCTATCCGAGCAGTGCAGTAATAACTCAGCTAATATAATGACAGCATCATATTTCAATTTCTTGAATAGAATAAGAATAACTCAAAGATACCATTTGTTGAGTACTATGAACAGTGCTAAATTCTCTCCAGACGTCACTGATTCTCACAACAACACACCCTCATTTTAGAGATGAAGAACTAAAGGCTCGCAGAAGCTGAAAGAGTTGCTGGAGTTCACATAGCTAGGAACTGACAAATTAAGATTCAAACACAGACTGGACTACTAGAAACCCCATATTCTTTCCATTCAACCAGAGAGTTGATGAACAACAAAGGTAAAAGTGAAAGAGGAGAAAAAGATACCTCTCCAACAGCAAGCAAAAACTCAAAGGAGGCCAAGTTTGCACACCGGTAACTATCTCTCTCTAGATGAAACTTCCTTCAGCTTAAAACAGAGTCTGGCATGCTTTATAACAAGAACATCTCATTCTACTCCACAGGTCACTGCCAGGAAGAAAAGACAATTCCACAAAATGATCTGCCAACTGCATTGTCATCACTCATGCAACATCAAATGAAGCTTGAAATATGCACTATTGAATTTAAAATGACTCTTGGTAATTACAGAAGAATTTATAACACTTGCCCATTATTACACTAAATGGTAACCACAAGGCCTCTCCACCTACCAAGTACTCCCTAGTAGACTCAACACACTGACTAGAACATAGAGAGGTCCTAGCATATACCACTGATTCCTGAAGACAAAAACAGTTTTTATTTTCTCAAGTATCATTTCAACATTTTTCTCCAATAGGTAAACGATTTGTTGCCTTATTTATTTTCCTAGTCACTCATTAAGACATTGTATCCACTTCTAACACGATATGCTTACATTAAAAAATTAATTCCAAGAGGTGGCACAGTGGCTGGAGCCTTGGACTTACAAACTTAAGGTCCTGAGTTCAGTCCCTAGCATCGCCTCTGCCAGAGTAATGCCCCGGCTCTTTCTCTTCCCTCCTTCTCATGTAAATAAGTACATCTCTTTTAAAAATAATCCTTTTTTCATTTTTGTGATTATTATCAATATAGTTCACACTTTGAAAGAACAGGAGAGTCAACTTTGGCTGACTCTGAAAATATGATAGTGTCTAGTTTCAGAGTAAGAGCTGCCACTATGTTTTTCAACCTTTAAACACATGAATAAAAACAGATAAAAAAAATAATAAAACAACTTTTTTTGAAAAATCTAAGAAAAGTCATCCCTACAGATAGAAATTACTTTTTTTTAACTCACCTTCCTTGCTTCCTGTTTCTGCAGGCACTGGAAGAGATGCATTGTGCTGGATAGCTGCATTGGCAACAGCATTGGCTGTAACAGTGAAGGCAGTCTGGGGAACCAGTCGGGGCATCAGTGGCACCAATCGGCGACCTTCAATGGACCATTCTGAAGAGCTATTAGGTCCAGACATACTAAATGAAAAAGAAAACGATGCTACAAGGGTTCTTGATCACTAAAAATAAATCAAATATATTTTTTCAAACAAATATAGCCTTTTCAATCATAAAAAAACACCCCGGCTGAATAAGAGACTTTATTTTAAGCAAGCAAGATCAAAATTATGAATAATCAGAATTCAAAGAATTTCACACTTAGGTTCTCATAATCTGAATAGTCTAATGAACATAATAATTGAGACTCTGAAAAAAAACTTCTACACCATCCAAATGAAAAACAGTATTAGTTTCATTAGATTAGATCCAGGTTTACTGCTAATAAAAACTAGTATTTCTAATTTTTAGAAAGTAAAAATAAGTGATAATTTAAAAAAATCAGATTTTCTTTAATAATTAATGATGAAATTCACTGAACCTACATTAAATTAGATAATTGCCTGCATGGCCAGAGGTTCTAAGGCTTTCAAACAAGGGAAACTGAGGCAGTAAACGAGGGAAACCAGGTACTAAGGATAGGAAATAAATATTTATATCACTTCATGTGTCACTGACAATGTGTTAGAGTATCGTCCTGTTAGAGTATATGTAAAGGCACTGGGAGAAAACTGTCTAAATTGTACTTACTTATAAGTATTGGCTATTAAAATCTTCTCCTAAGTAGACACTATTTCCAGTTTCAAAACCAAAGACTTGACAACCTGACTTGGCATTTAAGACAGATTTTCCAGACTTAGAATTGATAAAAGCCTCACTAGTACCTACTGGGAAAATGATAATGATGATGATGATAGGGATGATAACAATTAACATCTAGCACCTTCTATATTCCAGGAATTGTGCTAAACATTTTACATGTATTAACTCTAATACTGTCTCAGCAACCCTATGAAATTGGTGATATTATTACTTTAATTTTATATATAAGGAAGCTGTGTCATTAAGAAGGTGAATAATATGCAGTTATTAAATGCCTCCTTCAACAAGCATACCTCATGCTACTGAAATTATCTGCCGCATCACAAGTGAAAATATTTAAGACCAGGAAGGTGGCTCAGTGGTAGAATACAGGGTTTGCATCTGTGTGTCTCAAGTTCAGGACTAATACTTGGATTCTCTCCCTCTTTCAAAAAAAAAAAAAAAACCTTTTAGAAGCCCAAGAGGAGCAGTGAATAAAGCACTGGACTCTCAAGCATGAGGTCCAGAGTTCAATCCCCAGGATTACCTGTGCCAGAGTGATGCTCTTTCTCTTTCTCTGTTTCTTTTTCTCTGCCTCTCCCCCCTCCATAAATACTTTTATAAAAATAAAGAGAAAGTATAAAATGTTCTTAATGTGTTTTATATCTAACTGATGTCTATTGATTTATAGTAATTGGGCACTGCTCTTTAATTACCAACTGTCACTAAATGGAATTAAAAAATTACAACTTGAGAAAGATTCACATTCAACTTAGAAAGGGATTTTTAGGTGTTGATATTGCATTAGAAATCCTATTGGATTACATATGTATAATATTAACACCACTACTACTGGAATCTGTAAGTTTCCTTTCAACTTATGAAAATCCTACTAAAGCAAGGGAAAGAAGAGTTCCTCAGATCCCACTGTTTTATTACATAATCTTCACATTGATATTACTTCTGAAAAAGATAATGATAAAAAAAAAAAGACTAGAAAATGCTATAGCTATTTGCCAAAGGAAAAAATTCTAATAGCTATTCAGCATTACCTTGACTTATTCCTATTTAACTACCATTTTATTAGAGTATCACTAATTTTCACTTGCATGCCGCATTATTTAAATGGCAGCAGAAATTATGTAACATTAACTATCTGAAAGAATATATGCTATAGAAAAAGACTTTGCAGTGTAAATGATATAGCCGCAACTTTTTTTTTTTTTTTTTTTTTTTTTTTTACCAGAGCACTGATCAGCTCTGGTTTACGGTGGCGCAGGGGATTGAACCTGGGACTTCGAAGCCTCAGGCATGACAGTCTGTTTGCATAATCATTATGCTATCTACCCCTGCCCAGCCGCAACTTTTAGAAAGAAATCTATAAATCTTCCAAATTTCTGATCATGGAAACAGGAACTTTTTGGAGCTAGAAATTAAATATTATACTACAATTTTGATCAAAACTCCCCCTTTGCCTAATAAAGATGATACAGATGTGCATTAGCTGTACAACTTTAAAATGTTACAGGATTTTCTAAATATCTTGCTCCAGGGCTTTCATAGGATGGCTAAGTTTCAAACTAAGACTATCTGTTTATACTGAGTATGGTAAAAGAAGGTAGAAATCTTGCTTTAGCCCCTTTTCAGAGAAATCTAACATGAAATTAATGAAACTACCTTAGCTCTTATAGGATCCTTGCAGAGCACCAGCAAGAATCCTCAAACAGAAATGAATGTTTAGCTAATGAGGAAGGGATTTTCAAGAACAGTAATTCCAAATAACTACTTTCTTTGAACTCTAGTATGCTAAAGTGGCCCAGTTAAAAAGGGAAACTCCTTGACATTCCAGGCTTTAACACTTAATAATATTCTGACATGTTTCAAAACTTGAATTAGAGTATGAAGCTTAATAGGAAAAAAAAAAAATCTGGTGCCAAATAATATATGCTATGCTTCAAGTCACATGCAGGGCTTTTCTTATATCCCAAGCACTCCACTCCTTTTGTGTCCACCTCCTTTGTGCGCAACCTAGGCTTTCTCTTCAATTTTCAACCACATTCCTTCTGGTCTAAGCTGCAAGTTTTGAGTGGGGGAGGGAAGGGAGAGAATGCAGTCAGTTTATATGCATTCCTCCTTGGCTGGGGGTTACTTTTCATTTTCACACACTCAAGAGTATGAAGCCTTCCTATAGAAAATCTTTGGAACTAAGTTCTATTCGCACTTGGGGGGGGGGGGAGCAGAAGAGATGGATACAATGAGGGAACTAAGCTGAACTCACTATTCCCCACTCACTGTCCTTTAGGCTCAACAAGTAAACACAACATCTGGCCAAACTAAAACCACAGTATAAAATATTGAGATAGGAGTATGGAAAGATCTAAGAAGCTTAAAATTATACACTGAAGTAAATTCTTTTCAAAAAATCAGATTCATGTACTAAAGAAATGAAGAAATGAGAGAAAAACAAAGAGAAAACACAGGCAGATAAAAGCCAACTCTCAATTATCCATGCTAATGGAGAGGAGGGAAAGGGAGAGGTCAAATTAAAGAAATCCTCTTTTTATCCAAAAATACTTTGTCAAATTCTTATAAATTCTTCCACCAAACCTTTTTCAAGACAACTGTTAAATAATAAAATGACTACAATTTTCACCTCCTCTCCCTTCCCACCCTCTAACTAGAGGTACTCCCAAGCAGCAAAATGGCTAAAGGGCGGGCAGTATTAGGAGAAGATGGAGGGAAAGAGAAAGAAAAGCAAGGGGCATGGTTAATTGATAAATGAAACATGTGCCCCTGAATAATTGAGAGCTTAAATTTTGAAATAAATACAAAAAAAAAAAGCCTGAAATAATAATAACCTATTTGCATACCTGTAACTTGGTCTTTCACCCAAATATAAGGATAAATTCATTCTTTAAAGGGGAAAAAAGGAAAAGGAAACTAAATAAATGTTATCCTTTAAGTATGAAACCGAAGCATCAACGTACAACTAATTGCCCCACCACATTGTTCCAGTGCTTTCTTTAAGTGCTGATTTTGTTTCTAAGTGACTCTGAATGCAAGCTACTATTCACTATTGAACATGTACATTTCCTATTACCAGTTCTCAAATAAGAATTTGTCTCACTTATTATTTTTAGAGCACCCCAATTCAAAAGTCAAATTAAAGAACACAATATTTGAATTTTTAAATGACGTTGACCTGACAATTAAATACTTAGTCTCGAATCAAAAAATATATCAAACTTTCACAGTGCATAGATACCTACCATTGAAGAATCTCAAAATTCAAATAGCTAAGCTTTCAAACTATCCAGTTAAAAAGGTAGCACCTCATTTTATAAGTTAAGAAAAATGAGGTATAGTGAAGCAAAGCTGAAGTTAGTGAATCTTAAGAGTTAATTCAAATACTGCTACATGGTTTAAATAACATTGCTTAATGGAAATTCACTAAATTTTGCCTTTAGCTTTATTTCACATTAAAACAGAAATTAAAAAAGGATTATCATATACCATCTTTTTTTAATGTTCCTATCATCTTGCATTAAAATGTTTAAAGGATAATCTCAATTCCTTTCTTCTCGATAGGAGGCACTGTCTCCATACACAGTCTATTAATATTTGATCCCTGCTCTGAGTCTTCCACCACCCACACACAACCCACTACCCTCCACTCCAGCCATCAAATATTTATAGTGATCTAAAAAGAACTTTATAAGAATCCCTTATAGCCTTATTTTTCTGGTCTTTTCAAAATATTTCCTTAAGGTTGAACATATATTTTTTCTGAATCTAGAAACATGAAATATGAGTCAGTTATGCAACAATTAGATGCCTATTTATAAGGCAACATATATACATATAAAATATAATTACAATGAACCTCTAAGATATTTTCAAATTTTAGGAGCACACTGCTTTGTAACTAAACCTTGCTCTAAGTGAGTCTAAGTGCTTAACTGAGTGTCCCTGTAGGTATAAAGATTACTTTGTATAAGGATTTGGCCTGAGTACTTAAAAGTTTACCTCACCAAATGCAAAAACATAACCAACTGAATAAGCAGTTAATATCTCTATAGTCAATACTCCTGAGTATAGAGATATTTACTCTTTAGATAAAAAGAATCTGGGAATCTGCTACACAATAGGAAGACTGTTTCAAAATTATGTAATACTATGTCATAAAAAATCAGGGGTGTATGACTAATGGCTTACTTATGTGCAATTGTTGTTAACCGTTCATCGTTTACTGCTCTCCGAACTTCAGCACGGTGGCGCTCTGTTGAGATGCTATGAAAAAAAATAGCCATTATAGAACTCTGCCAAGCAGGCAGTTCTTTCTATACTTCATTAATGTTTACGTCAACATTTTGCTTGGGGGTAGGTGACAAAATTGATTTGTAAAAAGAGACAGACAGGATGCTAGTATATATCGTCAAGTGCTTTCATTAAGGTTATAAAAAAGGATTCACATTGCCTGTGTAACTGCAGGGAAAGTTGCAAATTAAAAATCACAGGAAGACAAATGCATCTTGATATCAAGTCATTACTTCCAAAACTCAGAAATGTCAGGCCCCTCAGGTCAAAATTTGTTGAGGTTTCTGTTTATTTAAATATACAGACACTGAATGACCCCTAGCCATGGTTACCAAGAAAAGAATTCTGGCACTCAGGAGGAAGTCCTTTCTAAAGGTTGGAAAATTATAATTTTATGTTCAGTACATATAATAAAGAAAATAAAGTAGCAATAAATATCATCCACTTCCTGTGGCTCTGCTGTGAGACTTAATGGCAGAGCATTATTCCTTTATTACTCAACATGTCAGTTGTGTGTTGTCTACAATATATCCTGTTAGTACTATGGCAAAATATGCTTATACTGATCCTAATTAAAAACATGTAGCCCTAAAACAAATAAATGTATGTGATCCTATTCTGAACAAATTAAAGAAAAAAATTCCATTTATAAAGACAGTTCTTTCAATGGTAATCTCTAATGTTTATTATATACACACACATACCATGGACTAGAATGTTGAAGAGGCTGGAAAGCAGAATTTACAAGAAAATATAAACAGAAAAAAAAAAAAACATTAATAGTTAAATATAGAAAGGCAAGATGAATGAAGAGTTGGCAGTCAAAGACTTGCATGCCTGAAGCTTTTGCTCGAAACTTTCTTTCTCTTATAAATAAAACTTTAAAAAAGGAGGGGTTATCAAAAGAAAAGTCAGCCCTAGTAACAACAACAACAACAAATCTTTAAAAACAAAGAAAGAAACCTGAGGAGCCAGAGAGCTAGTTCAGTGGGTTAGGCACCTGCCTTGCCATGCATATAGTCCAGGTTCAAGTCCCAACACCACATGAGAGAGGCCACTGGCACCAGAAGGTCTAGTGCTGTGGTGTGTCTCTCCTTCTCTGTCTCTCTATCTGAATGGGGGGTGGGGGAGAGCAGTAAGAGTTTGCATATGCAAGGCCCCACAAAAAAATAGAAAAGAAAAGACAATTGAGCTTCTTAATAATATTACTAATTGTGGTCCGGGAGGTGGCACAGTGATAAGACTTTGGACTCTCAAGCATGAGGTCCTGAGTTCGATCCCCGGCAGTACATGTGCCAGAGTGATGTCTGGTTCTTTCTCTCTCCTCCTATCTTTCTCACAAATAAATAAAATCTTTAAAAATAATAATATTACTAATCACAAATCAATATTACCATTACTGTAAGAAAAGCCTCTTCCCTGTTTTCACATAATAAAAAGAATATGAGGCAATGGTTTTCAATGTGAAAAGAAAACCAGTTAAAACAGAGGGTTTTTTTCCTTGAGAAAGGCTGACAGTATTAGAACAAATCAAGGCAAAATACCACTAGAAATTTTAAACTAATTCAAATGCCACTCTACTGAGAAACTAAAGGGGTGAACTATGAGTAAGATCACCACTATATAACCAGCATCTGTATCTATTAAGACAATTTCCTAGTGTTTCCTTTCTCATCCTCTACCAAATACCACTCTCTAAATTCATATCCAGTTGCTGTGACTCTTCTTTCCTTAAGTCATGTTAAAAAAAAAAAAAGCCTTTCCTTTTCCAGATAGCCCACAACTAAAATAACCTGCCTTAAACCCTTTCTGATTAGATGACAGAAATGATAAACTAGATACTTTTCTATAACAAATACACAACTAGAATGGGATAGCCAAGCACTAACAACTTGAACACTTCTGTTCTTCAACTTGAAAGTGAAAAGTACCAAAACCTCTTAAAATGAAATTTTTACAGTTACATCTCAAAACTTTTATGATAATTTACCTAAGAACTTTTGAGAGTTCTCCAAGAAGATCTTTCTTTTCCTTGGTGAGATCTCCCTGTGCCCGAAGTGCACTAATAACTCCAGCATATGCCTCCAATTCTAGAAAAAGAAAAGTTAGTTTATCAAGATAAGCCTTTAATATCTTATTACTAAAGCTACTGCACATACAGTGAAACTTAAGAATAAGAAACCTGGAGATCACTAAAAATCAATAAGCAAATGTTTTAAATTCCTCTCAAAATACTTTAATCTAGCAAATTAAATTATACAGTGTTTACAAATTTTCTTTCATTTTTCTTTGTCTTATAGAAGTCAGGTAGCTACATAGAAAAACCTAACAGTCATTATTTTATCTCATATAATTACTGAAGACCATTTAACTCAATTGCTACCAACCAGTTGGAACAGGTTCCAAATAATAGAAGAAGGCTAGTAAGGAACTATCTTAGCACTGTTGAAAGGTACCAATCTGGTGGTCCGGTGGGTGGTGTAGTGGATAAAGCACTGGATTCTCAACCATGAGATCCTGGAGTTCAGTCCCAGGCAGCACATGTACCAGAGAGATGTCCAGTTCTTTCTCTCTCTCCTCCTATCTTTCTCATGAATAAGCAAGTTCTTTTTAAAAATAAAGAGAGAAAGGAAGGAAGAAAGGTACCAATCTGATATATTTCCTTAGGTCTATATAATTCAAACTATATTCCATATCTCTCCCGAACAACTAAAAGTTCAAAGAATGCCATGTAACTAGGCTAAGGAAATAACATAATGGTTATGTAAAAGATGTATGAGGCTCTGGAGTCCTGGAGTCCTAGGTTCAATCCCTAGCCCATCATAAGCCAGAACTGAGCAGTGTTCTAATAAAAATAAAAAAAATTTTAAAAAGTGTAACCAAAACAGCACTAAAACGAGGTAAAATTTCAACACTGCCACTTTCTAGTTGTATGAACTTAGCCATGTCCTTTCTCATCTCTGAGATGTCCTTTCTCATCTTTATCCAGAAAAGTATCTGATTGTACCTTTTCATATCTATGATTCTCTACGTCTATAAAAACCACCATCAAAATAACTAAAATTGGCTAGGAAATATGGAATATGCTTAAAGTAAAGAGGACAGGGGCCGGGCAGTACTATAGCAGATTAAGCACATATGACGTGAAGCACAAGGACCGGTATAAGGATCCCGATTCAAGCCCCTGGCTCCCCACTTGCATGGCGTTGCTTCACAAGCAATGAAGCAGGTCTACAGGTATCTATCTTTCTCTCCCTTCTCTCTCGATTTCTCTCTGTCCTATTCAACAACAATAACAACAAAATGGAAAAAATGGCCACCAGAAGCAAGGGATCTGTAGTGCAGACACAGAGCCCCAGTGATAACCCTGGTGGCCTAAATAAATAAACAGGACAGAATATACTGAATCCTAATAACAGACAGCTTTATTTCATTGTCTTGCCAATATAGAAACTATTATGAAATGGAAACATTAGACCTTAGTACTAGTTAAAATATAAAACCAAAAAGTTCTCAATGCTTCCCAATGAACCATGCCTGCCTACCAGTATACCACCTACCAATCTGCACTCCTTTCTACTTCCCTTGAATAGTCCCTTCCATACTAACTTTGAGACTTTGCCTGTGACCAGGTTAGGCCAGTGGAACATCAGCCCATATGAAGCACTTTTTGAGTACAGGGCCTTAAACAGGATCTTGGAACCCTAAGAAAGATCACCAAGCTGTGAAGAAGTCAGGGCTAAAAGGTCACATGGAGAGAGACTACAAGTCACCTTATCTGAGCTCAGTCAACCAGCTAAGCTACCAGCTTAAGACACCACATGATGTGAGCTTAGGCAAGACCAGAAAAAAAAGAATCAAGGAAAACAATAAAACAACTGTATTAAAACATTAACATGATGAGACAATTATATCTGAGCAAAGCAAAATGATGGGAAATAATTAGGAAAACTTACTGTCTTACTGTGTTCAAGCTGCTACTGGTATTTGTAATTTGCTATAAAGTGACACATAACAGACACTCAGTGCTGCTAGCCAAATAATGGCTTTTTTTGCACACTAGGTAATACACCAAAAATAAACTTCATTCAGCTCGTATTCATTATTCACAGTTTTGTCAATAAAAAGTTTTATGTAGAAGAGTAAATTGATAAAAATGTGTCTGAATTGTGTGTGTAAACATCCTGCATGTGCTGTATTCTATGCAAAATTTCATGGGGTATTTCTAGAAGGACAAAGTCCTGCTGCTCTAGAGTTCCAGGAAGCATTTGCTTCAGCTTTTATCAAGAATCAAAGAAGGTCTCAGCTCTCCAGCTACCTTTACAATTGGAGACTACCATTTTGAAATTTCCTTTATATACAGAAAGGACTGACTATAAACAACTAAGTCACTAAATTCTAAATGTTCGTGCCCCATTTACAGAAAAAAGCCATATTGAGGCCTTCTACATATACCAGCTAAACCTAGAAATTCATTCTAGAACTATAGTGAAAGGAATCATGAGGCACTTATGATACAGTTTACAATACACTGGGAAAGACACAGAGGAGAAACACATCATCTAATATGGATTTATAAACTTAAATCAAAAAGAGAATCAAACTCTAGGCAGGCAAGGGGAAAAACTGTAAATATACAGAGTGTAAAAGAGCAGGCAGTGCTTCATACAAATTTCCAGCAGTAATCAGTGACTATTGTGAGTTTTCCACTAGGGTAAGTGAAAAAATGTCTGTAATTGGATAGCCACAAATCAAAACAGCTATTTGAATATTACCACTACAAGGTACTGTGAAGAATATTTATACAAAAAAATTAAAAGGTCCCTATCTCCAACATGATTAAAGTCTAATCAAGAGACAGGTAAGGGGGGAAAAAAAGAGAAGAATAAAAATGGAAAAGTATAAAGAACTAATAAAAACAATGAAAAATTAAAAAAAAAAAAAGAAAATTAAAAAAATAGTTGGGAGCCAGGCTAAGAAAAGCCTCTAATTTCATTACTAGATCCTGCTCCCTCCCCCCATGAAGCACTTACCATTTCTATTTTATGTAAATTGTATGTTCAGTACATCATAAGAAAATTTTCAAACCCTCTTCAAATTTAAGTTTAGCATTGTAGATTAAAGTGATTTGTAACTTTAAAAGAAAACAACTTTAATCCTTAAAACATTTTAAATTCATTCTTTAATATTATAGTTCCTTTAAACTTTGAACCAAGAACTAGTATTGAAGACAACTCAATGGTTTTATTGTCATAATAATGAGCAGAGAGGTAGGGAGGAAGTCTTTCTCCAAATCACTATTAAGGCTTACCTCCCAAAGTGAAGGGTCACATAGGATGACCTTACCCCAAAGGAAGACTGTTCTCTTGTGTGAAAAAGCAGCTCTCCACACAGGTGACTAAATTTAGAGATCAATCTGAATTTAAAGGTTACTATTTTATATTGAACCCAATACCCCAAAGCACAAAACTCAATCCAATCTACTACAGTTGTGACACTTCCTCTGCAATTATTTCACTTATGAAATAAATAAGAATTCAACTTATACCTGGCAGTTAGCAAGTTATAGTAATTACCAGGTAGTGTGTAGAAAAATCATCCTCAATACAAAAAGTTTGGACAGTGGTCTGGGAGGTGGCGCAGTGATAAAGCTTTGGACTCTCAAGCATGAGGTCTGAGTTCGATCCCCGGCAACACATGTGCCAGAGTGATGTCTGGTTCTTTCTCTCTCCTCCTATCTTCCTCATAAATAAATAAAATCTTTAAAAAAAAAAAAAAAAAAGTTTGGACAAAGGTTAAAGGAAAATTAGCAAATGGAATAACTGGCTTAAAAAACACTTGTAGGCATATTATTGATGAAATACAATAGCTAGTAAATTAAAATAGAGATACTCATTGTGACCTGAGGGGAAGTGTAAAGGGTAGATTATTTCCACAGAATTAAAAAAAGAAAGAGAGAAAGATTTCCTTTGAAGAAAAGATGCTGTCTAAAAGCAATTGTTTTAAAGCACTATACTCAGATATCAGACACTACAATAGCTCTTTTTTATATATAGTTAATTCACACAGCGAACTTATGAGGCAGGTAATTCTCCTTGAGAGCTTGTTTGGAGGTTCTAACAGGGGAATGCAGCTACCTCCACCAAAGACAGGTCTGTCTCTATTCAGGGAAAGTTGTCCTCTTCCACAGAACACATGGTGTGGTGAGAGAGGAAGGGAACACACACACACACACCCCAGCCAGCCAATTCAGTAGAATCAACCCTGGTAATCAATGGGATGTCAGATGGCACGGCCAGATCACCCTCACATTCTTATCCTTCTTTTATAAATGTGTGAACCAATATAGTAAGATAGAAAAAATACGTCCTTCATCAGGTGAGTCATTAATAATAGGACCAAGACTCGAGATCTGTCTTTTTTTCAACACTTTCTCCTGAATTATTTGTATCATTTTATTTCATTGTTTACCCAGCACTACACAGCTTTGGTTCACAGTGGTGCAGGAGACTGACACTGGAAGCAGTGTCTCAGGCATAAAAGCTTTCTGCATAACCTCAGCTCCAGTTCTGTCTGAATTCGAGGTCCATACCTTCCCCTTTCAAATCAGATTATCTGTAGCTGAGGTGGCACAGTGGCGGAGCACAGGACTTGCATGTGTGAGGTGACTTCCATGCGGCCCCTGGAATGATGCTGATTCATTCTCTCATAAATAAATATATCTGAAAAACTAAAAATAGAACCCTAAATACCTTAGCAATTTGTATCCACTGTCAAAATAATGTTCTCTCAAAACTACTGTTTCATTTCCTAAGCACCTATTATGTGTTAGTTAGCCTGTGATGGCAGTTGTAATAAGACAAGATCCTTCTTAAGACCACAAACTAGCTGGGTAGACAGCATAATGGTTATGCAAAAGACCCTTGGGCCTGAGGGTCTGAGACCCCAGGTTCAATCCCCAGCACCACCATAAGCCAGAGCTGAAAAGTGCTCTGGTTTCTGTGTCTTTCACTCTGTGTATCTCTCATTAAAATAATAAAACATTCTTTAAAAAAAAAAGATTACAAACTAAGGCAGTCTTTCTCAGCCAAAGATCCTCATTAGGACCACAGAACACATAAGAAACTCTTTTTTAGATTTTTTTTTTCTATGATCTTGATTTATTTATTGGATACAGATAGCCAGAAATCAAGAGGGAAAGGGGTGACAGAGAGGGAAAGAGACAGAGACACCTGCAACATTGCTTTATCACTCACAGAATTTCCCCTTGCAGATGGGAGCTGGGGGCTCAAACCCAGGTCCTTGAGCATCGTAAGATGGGAGCACAACCAGGTGTGCCTCAGCCCCCAAATTCCTTTTTTAACTTTACCAAGGATAATACATAACCAGTACCAGTGCAGGTACACAAGAAGTTTGTTCATTACATACAATGTATGCTTTAGCATTTGGGATGAATTCTCTTTCTAAATGCCAGATAAGAAAGGTTGCTCTAAAAGAAACGAAGCACTGAATAATTCATACAAGCTTAAAGAATGATTTCTTACTGAGAGTAAAATGTGATCTGGGGAAGATAGCACAGCTATCATCAGCTCAGAATCCAGAAGCAGTAAGCAATGAATACATACATTAATGCAGGTTCAAGTGAGATGGGAATCATATTCCCTGGGTTGATATTCTGACCCCATGACTTACTGTTGGTATCACCTTGGGGGGGTGGGCTAAGCTTTTAATTCTGTCATCCATAAAATGGAGACCAAAGGGGAAACCATACCTACCTTTTCAGTTTAAGTGAAGATTAAGCCAGCTGCTGAATGTAAAAAATTCAGTCCAGCACCTCTCAAAAACTTCTAGCTGCTATTATTATGATGATGATTCATGCATCTGCTATGTGCAAAGCACTGCGCTAAACACGGGAGGGGAGAAGGAGGCAATAAGGCAGGGACTATATCCCTAAAGCATTTCTACTTTAGCCTGGTAAATGAGATCCATGCCGACAGCCATGGCAACAATACAAAGGGGAAATTATCACAGAGAAAAAGAAGGAAATAACACAAAGAAGCCTAAGACATCAAATGTAAATCATACCCAATTTTCGAAGAATCCTTTTGCACTCATCCCTGCTGAGATCCAAAAGGGTTGGCCACACAACAGGCATTGCTGCTTCTTTTTGGTAGCCCCAAAGAGCTTGTCTTCCCTATCAACACAAAAACCGAAAACTCAAATTACCAAATATTTAAAGGGTCACTCACCTGGAGTTTTCTATAATAACAAGAAAAGGCCAATAAAAGTATCTCCAATCTTATTTCACCACCACACTTGCCAACCTCTGACCAAAAGAAGAATTAAACAAGCACTAAAGAGCTCACTACCACAGTTTATGGCACTGGGAAAAAGCTTTCAAATCAAATACCCTATGTTCCAGTTCCAACTTTCCATTTACTAGCTGTGTAGTTCTGGGTAAACTGACCCAAGTTTAAGGTATACACATCTGTTAAAATGGAAGTCATATAGCCCAGTTTGTTGTGATTAACGGTTATGGTATGTGATGTTCTCATCATAATGGCTGGCAGGCAATTTAGTAAGTAGGTGCTACCTACCTGTGTAACTGGGCAAGCTACTTTTCTTGGCTTTCTCACTTAAAAGCTACATGGAGATAAAAATGTGCAAAGCTTCTAGCGTGGCATGTGAATGAACAAAACACAATAAGGAGCTTTCTCCTCAACTCTTAACCGTGAAAGATGAGTTCACATGCTGTAATCTTTATACACAATCAGTCATCAAAAGTCTAAATGTCAGGAACTCACTTCGTCCTAGGAATGAATTCTCTGGTGTCGTGGTCAAAAAGGCGACAGCACTGCGCTTGCACAATACCTGCTTAACGCACAGCAAATCTGCGGTGCTTGTTAAATGGACAAGTGAATAATAAAGGCAAAATGAATGAGTGAGTGGGGGGGGCGTCAATGAATGAGGTGCAGTGCAGGAGTCAAGCTCCGAACCATCATAGCTGCTGGATCCCGCTGCAGGCGCTGGGGCTAAACTCCAACTCAACACCCAGAGTTGAGTCCCCCTCCCCCCTCCTTCCCAGCGTCCCCGCAGCCGAGAAGCAACCCGGAGCCAGGAGAACCGGACTGCGCGCCCTGGCCCTCAGGATGACATAAAGAAAAGGGGTGGGGAGGAGGAAGAAGGGGCAGAGCCGAAGGAATCCGCTCCCTACACCAGCGAGTCCCCGCCTCCCGAGCAGCTCCCGAAGGCGGCCGGCGACCGCCCCAATCAGGCACCACGTCACTGCATCCCGGCGCGTCCCCGCCGGCGGACCCCACCGAGGGGCTGCACCGGGCGGCAGTGGCCGGGACCCCCAGCCACCGGCCCGGCCCGGCCCGGCCCGGCCCGGCTCGGCTCGGCTCGGCGGGGAAGCCTTCTCCCCAACTCAGTGTCAGGGGGGTGAGCCCGCCCCGCCCCCGCCTCCAACACGCACTCTCTCGCAGCACCACAACAAGAGCATCCCGCCACCCGGCTCCCCCGGGCCGCCGCGCCCAGCCCAATGTCAAGCCCGCGACCCCAGCCCGTGGGGACGAGCAACCTGTGTGTCAGGGCATCATGCCGGCATCAGCGCCTCGCCCGCTCTCAGCCCAGAGGACACTGGAGAGGAGGAGGCGCAAAGACAGCCGGGCAGACGACCCAGACGCGGTGGGAGGTTCCTGGAACGGGAAGCCCGGGATCCCAGCACTAGGTCTGCCGGAGCCCCCTTCGCCCAGTTCAGGGAGCCCCACGATCCCGTTAGGAGACAACGGAGGATGGGGCTGGGCGCCCCGGGCCGGGCTCCGGACACTTGGTCCGGCGCTCCTCCAGCCTGGTTAACCTGCCAGCTCTCCCCAGGACCCTGTCAGAGAGTCACCCACCTGCCCGGCCTTTCGGGGCTCATCTAAAAGGCTCCTCCGCCAAGACTAGGGGACACCAGGAATTGGGTTTGTTTGCTGTGCCTCAGAACGGGCAAGATGGCGACAGGTATCAGAGCGCAGGCGCAAACGCGCGCTGGCCGTCGGGAAGTGTAGTTCGCCTTTCCCGCCTTTCTGAGAACGGACACCAGGAGGCTTCCATTCTCCCGGTCCCTCTTTTCCTCCGCGTTTTGAAAGGAAAGGCGAGGTGTCGCGGGGTGTGCTGGGAGGTGTAGTCTGAACCTACACTCCCTCCTCTTTCGCTTTTGGTGGGCAGTCGCACGCGCGAGGAAGGCTGGGGCTGTAGTTTCCGTGGGTTCTGCACACCCTCCTCGCTGCTTTTGCGCGCCTCTCCTCCGGCGCCGGCTCCCAGCCAATCACTACGCTCTCTGCTACGTGTGGCGTCACGCCCAGCGACCAAAATGGCGGCGTCCCGGAGCTGAGATTTTTGTCACGACCTTTATTCTGTGTGAGATTAGGGACTGCAGGAAAGCGGCTTCGTCTCTGAAGCGCAGTAGGGGATTAGGATCTGATTCCTCAGAGATGCGACTGCTTATCGGCAGCCTCCAGCACCCCAGACGCATCAGAAAGAATCCACGTTGTAAGAACCGACTGAGTAGATTCCGCAGCTGATGGTGCCCATTCTGGGCCGGGGTGGGGGTGGGGGTGGGGGGCGCTGCGGACTCGCGAGTAAAGAAGGAGGGGCCCTAGTATTCTCGACTTGGGGTTTCTGCGCATGTACTTGGGAATGAATGCTGTCTCGTGTTGGGTCTGTCAAAGACAAGAAGTGCTTTGAGGCCTTACGACGTGGTAGGTTCATCATTCAGCCTTTGATCGTTTTGGGAAGAAGGTATAATTGACCCTAGTTAACAAATGGAAAAAAGGACCCAGTATACTGATACTCGTGGCCAGTTACTGAATTCGCTTATTGTTAAGGCCTGGTTGAAGAATCGGTCAAATTTTGATTGTCCGCCCTCTAAGTTTTCTACTTTTGGAATCAGCAGAGCAGAGCTGGTTTTAAATGAATACTCAAGTCAAAAGAGGTTTTAAACATACTAGCTAATGTGAAAGTTTTCTAGTAAAGTGGCGTTAGCGCTGCGAATACTGTGATAATGCACCATAGGGAAAAAAAAAAAAGGTTATTTCTAAGTTATGAACCACTAGACTCTTCATATTCTAGAGTGGAGCTGTAATAACGCCATTAAAGTTCCCAACTGTTTACCCTCTAGTTTCCAGGAAAATGTATTGTTGAAATCCAAGCCTACCCCTTTGAAAAGTTGAGAAATACAAAAAATAAATCTACAGGACTTCCCTCAATGATCTCCTTCTGCACTTTTTCCCCATATTTTTCACACTGAGTTGAGGGTTACCTATTTTCAGATAAGTTATTTTTAAATTCCTGGGGAAAAAATGATAAATGAAGATATTTAGCTTATTATAAATTTTCTGACCCGAGCTTCACAGCATGTCAGTGAGGCAAGAATAATAAAGATTTCCCACAAACAGTAAATGAGAAGAAAAACAAAAGCTATTCAAAAATTCATCCAGTTTCACAAAGGTTGGAATGGAAGGAGACTGGGATGGTAACCACAAATCTTTTGATTTCTGAATGTCTTTTCTTCTACAGCAGATGTCAAAATGAGTCGAAACTGCTTATAAGACAACCCTGACCATAATAAATGTAATGAGTCAAGAATTAAAGTATCCTTGTGCTTAATTGGTGCCAAGTACTGTTCTAAACTATTTACCTTTTTTTTTTTTTCTTTTCCCTTTTTGTCAAAGAGAGGAGGAGAGGAGAGAGCCAGAGAAGCACTCTGGCCGCAAATGAGTTACCAGGCATCAAACTCAGGACCTTATGCTGGGGAGTCCAACAATGTATCTATTCACTGTGCTACCTCTTGAGCTGCACATTCCACAGTTTTTATGCTTCCTAAAAAGATATGTTTCATGTATAAAATATTTACTAATAAATGAGAAAGAAGTAGTATTACTCTGTCTCATATGTGATACCAACCACTAGGGGTCAAACTCAGGACCTCAAGCCTGCCAGCCTAGTGTTTTAACCATTGCATCACCTCCTGGGCTGCAATATTTCACATTTTAGTTCATAACAACTTTATGAAGTAAAATATATTATCTCTAACTAGAAATGAGGAAATTGGGACATAGGAAGGAAGTTAAATAACCCATGCAGTCACAAATTACTATAACTACATGGTAAGGTCAAGATTTAAACCTAAACTGCCTGTGTCTTCTCTAACAGGGGTTCTCAAGCATTAGTGTTCAATAGGAGCCATCTGAGAATCTTGTTAAAATGCAAAAATAGTAAGGATAAGGTTTATTTCATTTATTACACATAAGAGTTTCACATGACACAGGGAGAGAGAGAAAAGCCAGAGCACTCTGGCACAGTAGCACTAGGGATCCTTACCAGGAGCCTCAAGGTTATAGACTCTTAAGTTTTGATTCATTAGATCTAGGCAGGACTCGAGGCCCTACATTTCTAAGAAACAAAGAAATTTGATGCTCTGTCATCAGGTGATTATACTCACTACACACCCTCTCTTTCCTATGTATATTTGTCTTTTGCAGCCAGAGCTTGCCTTATCCATGCTGCTCCGACTCATATTTCCAAATAGTCCCAACATTAAATTTTCTTCCATAAGAAAAAGACAAATTTATTTATAAGAAGCTTGCCAGGCTAGGGAGATAGTATAGTAGTTCTGCAAAAGACTAATGCCTGAGGCTCTGAGGTCCTAGGTTTAGTAAAGGAAATCTATCCCACCCTCCCATCTTTCATTCTAGTACAACACAGGCATTCCCACTTCTATTTCTACATCACTACTTTCTACCTTCCTATAGAGCTCAGGACATTACATTGTGGTCATTTATTTGGAAAAATGTTCCTGATTAGAAATCAGCTTACTGGAGCACATAGTAAGAATACTAAGCTAATATTTATCCAGAGCTTCCTGGTTTTTAGATGCTTGTACATAGATGAACCTGTTTAATCTTCACAATGACCTTATAAGTCATACCATTAACCCCATTTTTGGGGAAAAAGTCTAAGGCACAGTGAGGCTAATATAGTTTGCCCAAAGTAACATGCGAGTTAAGTGGCAGAGTAGTGGCTTCAAATAGAGGAATTCTGTTCCTAGAAAATGTGTGGTAAATAAAATGAAAACCACCGTCCACAAAAGAAAAAGCTAAGACAATATTTCTTGCTAGGCATGAAAATAACTTCCTCTAGTCTGGGAAAACATATCTGAGTGGAATACCTAGCTCAGATTTTATCCCTCTGTTGTTTCTTGAAATAAGCTTTGAGATGCCTGCCATTCGCCATTCTGATTCTGCAGGGTTATATTGGAAAAGGTCAATTTTAAGGACCTGTAAGATAGCTCACCAAGATGGTGTGCCTGCTTTGTCATATACATGACCCAGGTTGTTAACATTGCCCCCAGAGTAGTGTAGAAAGCCTCAGTGCTGTGGTGTCTTTCCCTCTCATCCTCAATCTCTGTCTCTATCTGAAAAAGTCAACCTAGAGCAGTGAAATAAAGGAGATTTTATCACTATCATAAAAAATAATTGTTAGGCCTCTGTGTTGTTGGCCAAGTAGGCAAATTGAAATGGATCTTAGAGGTTTATTTTCTAAAGGGAAAAAAAGAAAATTAAGGTCCAAAGAGGTCAAATAACCATGGCCATACAGGAATTTCATGGTAGTACTGCAATTGGAATCCAGCCCTTTTGCCTAAAAGATTGCTGCTTTTTTTTTTTTTTTCCTCCTCCAGAGTTATTGCTGGGCTCGGTGCCTGCACCATGAATCCACCGCTCCTGGAGGCCATTTTCCCCCCCTTTTGTTGCCCTTGTTGTAGCTTCGTTGTGGTTATTATTATTGCCCTTGTTGACGCAATTCGTTGTTGGATAGGACAGAGAGAAATGGAGAGAGGAGGGGAAGACAGAGAAGGGGAGAGAAAGACAGACACCTGCAGACCTGCTTCACCGCCTGTGAAGCGACTCCCCTGCAGGTGGGGAGCCGGGGGCTCGAACTGGGATCCTTACGTCGGTCCCTGCGCTTTGCGCCACATGCGCTTAACCCACTGCGCCACCGCCCGACCCCCAAGATTGCTGCTTTTTCTACTTTACTACGCAGCCCTTAGCTTTGTACCTTCAGAATGTTTTAATACAATGGTATACCCAAAGTGTGTACTAAGATGGGAGAAGCAGAATTAAACAAACAAGAAAAGAGCAAGTAGAATATTAAATAGTAGTTCAACACAATGGGTTTGGGAAAAAAAGAAAAACGAACTGGGTGTCATTGGCAATCCATATCCAGACTCAAAAGAGAATCAGAATGTTTGTGCACCACTTCAGAAGCAAGGTGAAAGATCTGTCCCCTGCCTTGCCAATTACTTCCACTCCTCTCCCTTAACTGTCCACCAAGTTCCTAAATAGCTGATCCTTTTTTTACATGGGCTAATGATGAACCCTCTGACCCGCACAGAATTTTTATCCGCTCTTCCTCTAAAGCAAGCTCCTTGCACAACTTGCCCAGAATAACAGCCATCTTGCCACTGCTGTCAGGGTGAACTTTTCAAAACCCAAATCTCATCATGTCAGTGTCCTGCATAAAACATTTCCAGTGACAGCCAAGAGCCAGCAAGATAGTTCACTTGGGAGGGTAAGAGCTTGGTGGTGTACTCTACAGAGTTTCAAAGCTCAGCCCCCACTGCACTGGGTGAAGTTGTCTTTGTCTTAGAAAAAAAAAAAAAAAGTGAAGCTCTGGCAGTGATGACCAAAGGAAAAGAAAAAAAAAAAAAAAAAGCCTGCTGCTTTGCCAATTACCCACAGTTTAAAGTTCCAGCTGTTTTTTCGTTTTCTTTTTTCTCCAACATCGATATCACCTTACTAAGGAAGTGTGGATTTACAGAATTGTCACAGAAGTACACTTCCATATTTCTCCAGGATAAGTGTCAGTGCACTCCACCCTCCAAATATTCCATCTATTTTTTTTTTTACAAGCAAACCCAGACTAATTCAAAGAAATCCTTACTTTTCTGACATTTTTCTAAAGCACTGCTGTCAATCTCTTTTATCTCCTCTAAAAATCTGATGCTTTTCTTCAAGCTCTTTCAAATGGAAAGTGTCTCCACAAGGAATCTGCTATCATCATCAGCTTTGGTGTGCTCTGAACTTGTACTCACCAGAAAAGACTCAAAATCTTTTCCTGTCACTGTCATTCAGCCACCCACTTCTGTGACTATATCCTGCACTTCGTTCTCTGGCACAGTTCCACCTCTGAAATCGGTAACCAAGATAATTGTACATTCTAAACAAAACTTTCCTTCATTCCCGATTGCTGACTCCTTCACCCTCACCAAACCTGTTCTTCCACTTCAGTGAACTGTACAGCTTGCAGTTTTCCAATTCCCCAGAGTCTATTACTCACTCTGGCTTTACTTTCTTCTTTTCCTACCCTGTACCCCATAATCTTTTCTTCTGAACTCAGTCCTATCAGTAATTCCAAGTTAGGTAGCAGTTCCTAGTAAATTATAACAAATGTAGTGGCTTAGAGCAACATATTTTTAAATTTCACACATTGGGAGTCAAGAGTGACAAGTGTTACAATGAACAAGGACCTGGTTTCAAGCTCCTGGTCCCCACCTGCAGGGGGAAAGTTTTGTGAGTGGTGAAACAAATCTGTGGGTGTCTGTCTGTCTCCCTCTCTAACTTCCTCTTCCCTCTCAATTTCTGGTTGTCTCTATCCAATAAATAAATATAATAAAAAAGTTAAATACAATTACTAAGGAGTTTTGGTTGTCTGTGGCTATATAACAAACTATTGCTGTGATTTAAGCAATATACTTAACTCTTTTTTTTTTTTTTCGGGGAGGGGAAGCCCAGCTCGGAGATGGACGGGTCGGGTCCAGCGTCCCTGATGCTTTGTCTCCGGGGGATTTCATTTCATTTCTTTCATTATTTCATTTCATTTCTTTCATTATTTCATTTCATCATTTCATTTCATTATTTCATTTCATTTCTTTCATTATTTCATCATTTCATTTCATTATTTCAGTTCATTTCATTATTTCATCATTTCATTTCATTTATTTCATTTCATTATTTCATTTCATCTCATTATTTCATTTCATTTAAATTTCATTATTTCATTTTCATTTCATTATTTCATTTCATTATTTCATCATTTCATTTCATTTATTTCATTTCATTTCATTATTTCATCTCATCTCATCTCATTATTTCATTTCATTTATTTCATTTAAATTTCATTATTTCATTTCATCATTTCATTTAAATTTCATTATTTCATTTCATCATTTCATTTCATTATTTCATTTCATCATTTCATTTCATTATTTCATTTCATCATTTCATTTCATTTCATTATTTCATTTCATCATTTCATTTCATTATTTCATTTCATCATTTCATTTCATTATTTCATTTCATCATTTCATTTCATTATTTCATTTCATCATTTCATTTCATTTCATTATTTCATTTCATCATTTCATTATTTCATTTCATCATTTCATTTCATTATTTCAGTTCATTTCATTATTTCATCTCATCATCTCATCTCATCTCATCTCATCTCATTCATTCATTCTTTCTTTTGCCTCCAGGGTTCCTGCTGGGCTCGGTGTCTGCACCACGAGTCCGCCGCTCCTGGAGGCCATCTTTTCCGCCTTTTGTTGCCCTTGCTATAGCCTTGCTGCGGTTATTATTATTGTTATCGACGTCGTCGTTGTTGGGTAGGACAGAGAGACATGGAGAGAGGAGGGGAAGACCGAGAGGGGGAGAGACAGACAGACACCTGCAGACCTGCTTCACCGCCTGGGAAGCGACGCCCCTGCAGGTGGGGAGCCGGGGCTCGAACCCGGTCCTTGCCCGGGCGACTCCGTCAGGAGCGCGGCGGCGCGGCCCCCCCCTGTGGCAGCTGAGGCGCCGCTTCCTCCTCCCGCGGTCGCTGCGCTCAGCTCCGGGGGAAGCGGGTCTCGGGGCGTCTAGAAGGGCGGTGGGGCCGGGCGCTCAGTGGTCAGCGCGGCGGCCCATTTGCTCCGAGCAGGCGCCCCCGCGGCCCGGCTTCACTGCTCGCAGAGCTTCGCCCCTGCAGGCGGGGCCGGGGGCTCGAACCCGCATCCTCACGCTCAGCGGGCGCGCCGCCGCGGCCCTTCCTCCTTCGGTCTCCCGGGTCCTCCGGGCGGAGCCCCCCGCAATATACTTAACTCTTAATTCTCTGGTTTATGTAGAATTTAGTGGGGACATGGGTTAGAAGAATTAACATCATCAAAATGAATATACTACCCAGAGCCATATACAAATTTAATGCTATCTCCATCAAGATACCAACCACATTCTTTAGGAGAATAGAACAAATGCTACATATGTTTATCTGCAACCAGAAAAAGTCTAGAATTGCCAAAACAATCTTGAGAAGAAAGAACAGAACTGGAGGCATCACACTCCCAGATCTCAAATTGTACTATAGGGCCATTGTCATCAAAACTGCTTGGTACTGGAACATGAATAGACACACTGACCAGTGGAATAGAATTGAGAGCCTAGAAGTAAGCTCCCACACCTATAGACATCCAATCTTTGACAAAGGTGCCCAGACTATTACATGGGAAAAGCAGAGTCTCTTCAGCAAATGGTGCTGGAAAAAAATGGGTTGAAACATGCAGAAGAATTAAACTGAACCACTATTTTTCACCAAATACAAAAATAAATTCCAAGTGGATCAAGGACTTGGATGTTAGACCAGAAACTATCAGATACTTAGAGCTCTTTTCCGCATACATTTTAAAGACATCTTCAATGAAACGAATCCACTTACAAAGAAGACTAAGGCAAGCATAAACCTATGGGACTACATCAAATTAAAAAGCTTCTGCACAGCAAAAGAAACTATTATCCAAACAAAGAGACCCCTCACAGAATGGGAGAAGATCTTTACATGCCATACATCAGACAAGAGGCTAATAACCAGAATATATAAAGAGCTTGCCAAATTCAACAACAAGAAAACAAATAACCCCATCCAAAAATGGGGAGAGGACATGGACAGAATATTCACCACAGAAGAGATCCAAAAGGCCCAGAAACACATGAAAGAAAATATGCTCCAAGTCTTGGATTGTCAGAGAAATGCAAATAAAGGCAATAATGAGATACCACTTCACTCCTGTGAGAATATCATACATCAGAAATGGTAATAGCAGCAAATGCTGGAGAGGTTGTGGGGTTAAAGCAACCCTCCTGCACTTCTGGTGGCAATGTCAATTGGTCCAACCTCTGTGGAGAACAGTCTGCAGAACTCTCAGAAGGCTAGAAATGGACCTACCCTATGATCCTGCATTTCCCCTCCTGGGGATATATCCTAAGGAACTCAACACACCTATCCAAAAAGATCTGTGTACACATATGTTCTTAGCAGCACAATTTGTAATAGTCAAAACCTGGAAGCAACCCAGGTGTCCAACAACAGATGAATGGCTGAGCAAGTTGTGGTCTATATACACAATGGAATACTACTCAGCTATAAAAAATGGTGACTTCACCTTTTTCAGCCGATCTTGGATGGAGCCTGAAAAATTCATGTTAAATGAAATAAGTCAGAAACAGAAGGATGAATATGGGATGATTCCACTCTCAGGCAGAAATTGAAAAACAAGATCAGAAGAGAAAACACAAGTAGAACCTGAACTGGAATCGGCATATTGCACCAAAGTAAAAGACTCTGGGGTAGGTGGGTGGGGGAGAATACTCGTCCAAGAAGGATGACAAAGAACCTAGTGGGGGTTGTACTGTTATATGGAAAACTAAGAAATGTTATGCATGTACAAACTATTGTATTTACTGTTGAATGTAAAATATTAATTCCCCAATAAAGAAATTTAAAAAAAAAAGAATTTAGTGGGGACAGCTCATCAATACTCTGGGCACCAGCTACAGCATCTTGATGGCTAAGACCTGGATTCATTCATTCATTCATTCATTCATTTCAATAGAAGTTGATGTTGACTGTTACCTAGAGTTTTTGCTGGGGTTTTCAGCTGGAATGTCTATAAAGGCATCTCCATATGTCTTGGGCTTCCTTATAACACATGGGCAGATTGTGTAGAGCAAGGGAAGAGAGACAAAGAAGTAAGGAAACTAACTTTTTGTTTTGTTTGTTTCTGTTTTTCAACTCTGGCTTATGGTGGTGCAAGGAATTGAACCTGGATCTTCAGAACCTCAGGCATGAAAGTTATTTGTATATACTGTCTTCTCTGCCTGAAACTAACATCTTTATGATCGAGCTGTGTAAGTCACAGAAGTATTTGTGGCATCGTCTTAAACAGTCAAGCCCATCTAAGGTCAAGAAGAGGAGAAATACAGTACATTTTTGACAGAAGAGTAGCACAGTTCTGAAAGTGGTAGGACCAGAAATAATGCTGTGGCAGTTTCTGGAAAACATAATCTGCTACTGTCTGCTTGAAATAAAAATAAATAGTTTTTTTAAAGCATATAACCTTTAAGATTCAATTTAATACAAATTTGTCAAGTTCCACTTTCCAAATGTAATATTAACGTATTTATTCCTTGCAAAGCATTGCTTAGCTCAGGCTTAAGGTGGTGTTGAGGATTAAACCTGAGTCTCAGGCATGAGAGTGTTTTGCATAACCACTTTGCTAGCATCCAGGTACTTCAGATACTGAAATGCTAAAGAAAGATAGGGTATAGTTCCTATCAGTGGGCTCATTGCATAACATAGGTAATAGCCATGTCAACAAATAATTATAATCTACACTGTTATGAAAATAATAAATTATACTTATAATGGAAAAGTAAAGACATAGATTTACATTCATTTGTTAAAATGCACACTAATATTCTCTTTTTAACTGTCTGGATGCTAGACACAGAAAATATAGTCACTTGGCCTCTGCTGTCAAGAAACTCACTATCTCCTAGTAGGAAAGATTGTCTCAGTACAGTCTGATAACTATCTAACGTGGCAGGAAACAGATACCTTGAGAATCTATGGGAGGAAGACTCACTCATGGTGGGGCTGGGTGGTGACACACCTGCTCGAGAGTACATGCTACAAATGTACAAAGATCTAGGTTCAAGCCCCTGTCCCTACATACAGGAGGGAAGCTTCTCAAGTAGGGAAGCAGTGCTGCAGGTATCTCTCTTCCTCTCTACCTCCCCCTTCTCAATCTCTCTGTCTCTATCCAATAAACAAACAAATAAATAAATATATAAATAAGATTAATTGATTTTTCTTTCTCATACACATATGAGAAATATATATATATATATTTTTAAATCATGACTGATGCGTTAAAGGAGGAAAAACTGACCAGTCTGAAGAACAGAGTGCTCCAGAGGGTTCTCCGGCTGCTGGTGGAGCTTCATGAGCAGTGGAGTAGTGCTACAAGTGTTTCTTATTCTCTGTCTCTCCCTATATCTGTCTCAGGAGAGAAGGGCAGGGGAAATAGCATAACTGTTATGCAAAAGGATTTCATGCTTGAGGCTGCTAGGTCCCAAGTTCAGTCCCACGCACCACCATAAACCATAACTGATTAGTGCTGTGTTAAAAAGGAGGGGTGTAGGGGCAGGGTGGTGGAGCACCTGGTCGAGTGCACATGTTACAATGCCCAAGGACCCTGGTTCAAGCCCCTGGTCCCCACCTGCAGGGGTAAAGCTTCACAAGTAATGAAGCAGTGTTGCAAATGTCCCTCTGTCCCTCTCCTTCTCTATCACCTTCTTCTCTCTCAATTTCTGGCTGTCTCTATCCAATAAGTAAATAAAGATTTTTAAAATGTTTTAAAAGGGGTGGGGGAGAGAGAAAAATATATATTTGGCTGTGTCGGGAAGTGATAACCCTGGTGGCAAAAATAAATAAATAAATAAATAAATAAAAAAAAATAATAGGTAAATTTAGAAAAGAAAATGAAAATTATAGATGACTCACTTGAGTATGCTTATAAAAGAATTAAGTGTTCAAATGTTTTTAAATGGAAAAAATATTTTAAAAGATATTAAATTTGAGTGCTATAACTATGACTGAGTCTTTTCTACCTTACTGATTTTCATTTTATTAATTAATTTTTTTATTGCCACCAAGGTTATTGATGGGCCTCAGTACCAGCACTATGAATCCAACACTCATCTCAGCCATGTCTTCCTTTCTTCTTTTCTTTCTAAAAAAATTTTTTTAAGATAGGACAGAGAGAAATTGAGAGAGGACAGGAAAATAGAGGGAGAGAAATGCACCTGCAGACCTGCTTCTCCACTTGGGAAGCTGACTCCCTGCAGGTGGGGAGCAAGGGCTCAAACCTGGGTCCTTGTGCTTGGTAACATGTGCACTTAACTGCCCCCTTTTTTACTTTGTAATCCAAGTTTCCTTTTCATTATTGTTATGATTTAATAATATGTTTTGTAAAACTCCCAGTATGTTACTAGGAATAGTTCATTTTCACAACAATGGAGTAAAGCCAAAATAAACTATTATCAGTTCTCTAATGATTCTGGTTACAGTCCTGAAACTTCAGAGTTAGTAAAGAGAATCTCAAAGATATTTAGTTCAGTCCTACATTGTATTTATTTTTTATTTTAACAACAGACTAGAGCACTGGTGCTGGGGATTGAACATGGGGTCTCTGATCATCAGAAAAAAAAAGGGGGGAGACCCAGAGAGGTGAAATAACTTGTACAAAGTCACATGAAAGGGGCCAGGCGGTAGGTAGCGCAGTGGGTTAAGCGCACATGGTGCAAAGTGCACAGACCAGCATAAAGATCTCCGTTCGAGCCCCCGGCTCCCCACCTGCAGGGGGTCGCTTCACAGACGGTGAAGCAGGTCTGCAGGTGTCTGTCTTTCTCTCCGCCTGTCTGTCTTCCCCTCCTCTCTCCATTTCTTTCTGTCCTATGCAACAACAACAACAGCAATGACAACAACAATAATAACAACAAAGGACAACAAAAAGGAAAGAATAGCTTCCAGGAGCAGTGGATTTGTTGTGCAGGCACCGAGTCCCAGAGATAACCCTGGAGACAAAAAAAAAAAAAAAAAGGGAGTCGGGGTAGCGCAGCAGGTTAAGCGCATGTGGCTCAAAGCGCAAGGACCAGCATAAGGATTCTGGTTCGAGCTCCAGGCTCCCCACCTTCAGGGGTGTCACTTCACAGGCAGTGAAGCAAGTCTGTAGGTGTCTTTCTTTCTCTCCCCCTCTCTGTCTTCCCCTCCTCTCTCCATTTCTCTCTGTCCTATCCAACAACGACGACGGCATCAATAACAATAATAATAACTACAATTTTAAAAAGTTACATGAAACTAGAGAAGGTAAGCATCCTTGTTTTATTTTTGTTTGTTTGTTTTTACCAGACCACTACTCAGCTCTGGTTTATTTATTTTTTTATTTTATTAGTGATTTAATGTTGCTTTATAAAATTATAAGATAACAGCAGTATAATTCCACACCTTTCCCACCACCAGAGTTCTGTATCCCATTCCCTTCATTGGAGCTGTATTAGTTCTCTGAGTCTGTAACTACCATATTATTTCTATAACTGTCCATCTCTCTATATATATTTGCCCATTTTTCCTATAGGCCTAACTTCCTAAGTCATACCTACTACTTCTGCGTGTCCTCCTCAACCTTTTTTTTTTCAACTGATTTATAGTTGGGGGGGGTTTAAACCTGGGACTCTGGAGCCTCAGGCATGAGAGCTCTTTTGCATAACCATTATGCTATTTACCTTCTGCCTAACATACCTAGCAGTGATTGAACCAATCAATCAAGATTTGGATTGTACAAATAGCTGTTCTCAGGCAGTCGGCGGTAGCGCAGCGGGTCAGGCACACGTGGAGCAAAGCGCAAGGACCAGAGTAACGATCCCTGTTTGAGCCCCCGGCTCCCCACCTGTAGGGAAGTCGCTTCACAGGTGATGAAGCAGGTCTACAGGTGTCTATCTTTCTTTCCCACTCTCTGTCTTCCCTTCCTCTCTCCATTTCTCTCTGTCCTATCTAACAACGACACAGCAACAACAACAATAACTACAACAATGAAAAACAAGGGCAACAAAAGGGAAAATAAATTATATATATCTCTGCTCTCCTAAAATATACCTTCAAGATCAAGTTGATATTCAAACCTCCAATACTAATACAGATTTAAGCAGTTATTATCATTATCTTGGAGAAAGGTGATAGTTTTAAAGGAATATGAAGGAAGGGAATCGGGCGGTAGCGCAGTGGGTAAAGTGCACGTGGAGCAAAGTGCAAGGATCCCTGTTAGAGCCCCCAGCTCCCTACCTGTGGGGAGAGCTGTAGGTGTCTTTCTCTCCCTCTTCTGTCTTCCCTTTGTCTCTCCATTTCTCTCTGTCCTTTCTTACACATCTTTTTTTTTTTTTTTGTAAGCAACCTAGTGAATAAGTGAAGAGGAAGCCCAGACCTGGATAAACTAAAAGGGCCAATGTAAAGTTTCTTTACTTGCTTGGGCATTGATGTACTCATTCAGTGAATGAATATCAGGACCCACGCCAGGCCATGATAAGATGATGAATAAGGTACAGTTCTTATCCTGGAGCTCACTGTTGAGTGGAGACGTTATACAGCTGCAGTTAGTTTACATACCATAGGGCACAAAGGTTAGCACAGCATGTTCATAACGGTGTTTAAGACATGCCATAGCATCTAGGAGAAGAGGAGTATTCCTGCTAGAACACTTCATAAAACAAGAGGGTTTTACCAAGCAGAGAAATGAGAGGAAGATATCAAGGGCATCATGGTTTAGGAAACTGGAGAAACAAAAGCTTAGAAGCTTAGAAGCATAAAAGGATACAAGAATAGTAAAATAAGGGGTGTTAGAATCTTAGTAGTCTTCAGCTGGGAGTACTTGTCTGAATAACTTGGGGAATGCTATCAAATTTCAAGAGATGGTGATGTATATCCTTGGCTAAAATCCTTAGATGACTGCTGAGATTTTGTCTAGTCCCTAAAAGTCTCTCAGTCTGTAACTACCGTGATACCTCATAAGGGAATATCAGACCTCATAACACAAGTTACTGCTATTTAATCCACATTGGAACTCACGTGGCAAAAATATTGTTTGTGCTCTGGATGGTGACTTGACACTGATTAATGACTTGATCATTAGAATGCCAAAAGGAGTTGCAAATGAAAATAGAAATAAAGGCATAACCTCACACATTAAGTTTTCCCTAGTTAAGTCTTAAAAAAAAATTTTTTTTTCTAGGTTCATCCAAGTGGTAAAATGCCTCAGGTGAGGAGCTGATGATAATCTGTAATTATCCAAGGTGAGATCCAAGCTGTTTCATAAAGATGGAAGTAATAACCCTGTCAGAAATGGAAATTAGCTATCATGGGGGAGGCGGCTATACATCCAAATAAAATATCCACCTTGTCTTCACCTCAGAGAGCTTCCAGCTGTTATGACATCTTGCCATGATTTGCCAGAGATAAGATGTATTTTTAAAAACTGCTCTAGTGAGATGAATGAAAAGCTTGGAGCCATATTCTCTCTCCAGAAGCGACGAGCACTTGTGAAGTCTGCAGAGAAGTGGCAGAAGATGGCCGCTTTCTTGTCAGTTCCAATGAAGGTCCTTTTCTCGCAACCCCTAGGTTGCCATCATTATTTTCTAAGCGAGCTAATAGAATGACACGGCAGGGCTCTCTTGGGATGAAAGGCCTTTGTTAAGATTCTGTAGGCTTCAAACTTATCACATCAAGGCTAGCAGTTCACATCCAAGCCTTGCTGAAGGCAGCGATAATAAAGAAACACACACTTATGCTCTTTTGGTGAGCCCAGGGAATATATATATATACATGCCCAGAAATGACTGTGGGAAGGAAATGATCCAAAGAATGCTTGTGTCAGTATGCATGCACACGCACACACATCCGCACATCCTGAGCTGAAGTGCACAGGGCAATCAGTGATGAAAGCAGTTATCTCACCAAACTAATTAGACTGGAGACTCCTGGAGAGCAAGATATGAAGCATTTTTAACAGACATGCAGCATTTGAGAAGACAGTGGTAGGGGCATATGGTCTTCCCAGTCACCCAGGACACTAAAGTCTCCTGTGTAACTTCATACCCTGCCCTGGACCACTCTCTCATTCCTCCACTGCTGGGAATGCTTTCACTTATCCCTTGTCCTACTCTCTTGCCTTTCAAAGATAGTCAAAATTTTTATTCTTCTTCTCATTTTTCAGTTTATTTTATTTTATTTTATTTTTTATATTAACATTATTCCCACCACCAAAGGTCTGTGTCCCCATCCCCACCCCCTATAGTCAAGCTGAGAATCTACCCTCTCCTCCCACTCAGCGTTTTTTTACTTTGGTGAAATACTCCAAACTCAGTCAAATTCTACTTTGGTTTATTTTTTATTTATTTATTTTTTCCTCCAGGGTTATTGCTGGGGTTCGGCCATTCTCCCCCTTTTTTGGTTGCCCTTGTTTTTGTTATTATTGTTATTGTTGTCGTTGCTGTTGTTGTTGGGTAGGGCAGAGAGAAATCAAGAGGAAGGGAAGGCAGAGAAGGAAAGAGAAAGATAGACACCTGCAGACCTGCTTCACCATCTGTGAAGCGACTCCCCTGCAGGTGGAAGCCAGGGGCTAGAACTGGGATCCTTATGCTGGTTTGTGCACTTCAAGCCATGTGTACTTAACCCACTACATGACCACCCGGCTCCCTCAAATTCTACTTTGTTTTTCCCTGTCTGTTCTTTCTCAATTTCTGTTTCTCAATTTCTGGATCATCCCATACTCGTCTTTCTCTTTCTGACTTACCTCACTGAAGATTATTTTATTTTATTTTTATATTTGATAGGACAGAGATAAATTGAGAGGGGAGAATTATATACAGAAGGAGAGAAACACACACACACACACACACACACACACACACACACACACACTTGCAGCATTACTTCAATACTTGTGGTATTGTTCCCTGCAGGTAAGGGACTGGGGGCTCAAACCCAGCTCCTTGTGCACAGTAATATGTGCACTCAACCAAGTGTGCCAATGCCTGGCTCCCTTTAAAAATCTTTATTCTTTATTATAGTTCAGCTCACATGTCTTTTGAAGACAAATTTCCAATGCAGATGGGAGGCAGGACTTGTACTTTAAAGTCAGAAAGACTGGGATCTGAACCACAATTCCACCACTTTCAAGATCTCTTTTTAAAGATGTATTAGTGAAAGACATTCAGAGCACCACTCTGGCAGATGTGCAGGGCATTCAACTTAGGAACTCAGGCACTAAAGTCCTACATTCTCCTATAGAGCCACCTCCCAGATCACTACCACTTTCAAGTTATTGAACAAGTGGCCTCATCTCTTTGTGCCTCAGTTTCCTCCACATGAGTTTTTGGGGAGACTTAGTGTGATGATGTATTATGTCACCTAGCTCAGTGACCAACTGCCCAGTATAGATGATCAATAAGTAGCTATTAGCTCTCTCCACTGGTTCTCCTTCCTCTGAAACCTGCTTCAGTCCTCCCTTTGCCTATACGTTCTTATTTTCTCCTTTATCATCACTAAGACTTTACTACTATGGGCTGGCTTTTTCACACAGGAAAAGATAGAGAGAGGAGAAGAGATGCCACAGCACTGAAGCCTCCTTCGGAGTCATAATGCTTCCACATGTTATACTGAGATTGAAACCTAGGTCACACTCCCAGCACACCAGGCATACTCCCAGGTGAGCTGTCCCCCATCCCTGTCTACACCTTCTTCCACAGTTCCCTCAGATGGCCCTGGCACCACCACCATTCCCATAGCCTTGCCCCTGCTTCCTTCCCCAGTGCTGCTCATGCCTCTTCTCTAGCACTTAGTGCAAACTGACTTGCGCTTTAACTCATTTTGAGTCCCTCCTCCTTTGGCTGAAAACACCTCTAGGTTAGTAGCTCAGTCAAACAGCATAGAGACTGTTGGAGGACAGACAGACATTCCGTAACCGGTTGTCTAATTGAAACAACATTTAATCCCACTTTCAGGAAGCAAAATGAGCATGTAACTTGTCTTCTCCCAACAAGTGCTGAATGTTCTAAGTAGCAAGGAAAAAATTCCCCTGCAATTAAGCAGTTCAGAGTTGATTGCTGTCCCTCCAGCACAAATAAGCAGAGTTTCCACTTCCAGATGTCTTTGTTTCTCCTTCTCCCCATCCAGACTGGCTAAAAGAGAATTCCCATAAGGGTAACACAATGTATCATTTTTTTTTTCCTGATCTGATTAGAATGTAAAATACTTTCTTTGGAGGAAATGCACCAGTGAGATTTTTTTTCCTTCAGTTTTTTTAAGGCACAGAAAGTGAAGGGAGGAAAATTGAAGCCAGAGGAAAGTTATATCCCAGGAGATGAACACAATTATCCATACAACAGCTCTCTTCTTTCGCCAGAACGTCATAGCCTAAGCCTTAAAGACTCCATAGCCTTGCACTGATCCTAGGAAACGACAGAGAAACAAAAGCAAAGGACAAAACCTTCTCCAGTATGTATTCTTTGTAGTGTTATTTGTATCAACAAAGAACTACAATGAAACTAACAAATGCAACCCAATTTAAGGTTTACTGAACTGCTAAATGCGGGGTGCTGAAATGATAAAGCCATCGGTAAATATCTTTAGACTTTGTCACCTTAAGCCTGTTCTCCTGGTCTGACCATTCAGTTCTTTTCATCCTCGTTAAGAGCACAGTATTGCAGTCAGTGTTCAGCTAAGAAAGCAGAACTACTACGGGTTATGGGGTGACCGATTTAGTATAGAAATGAGGCCTTTTGTGGTCCGAGAGGTGGCGCAGTGATAAGTCTCTGGACTGTCAAGCATGAGGTCCTGAGTTCGATCCCCGGCAGCACATATGCCAGAGTAATGTCTGGTTCTTTCTCTCTCCTCCTATCTTTCTCATTAATAAATAAATAAAATCTTTTAAAAAAAAAGAAAGAAAGAAATGAGGCCTTTTTCAGCTACTGTCAAAGGAGCAAGGGAAATGCAGTTCTCAAAGTGCAGAGGGATAGCCATCAGTAGACACTGATCCATTAATCACAAGAGAGCTAAGTGCTAAGTACACCAAACTGTAGTCCAGGGCTTTGAGGAGAGAACTGATGGGGTCCACATCTAATGTCTGGAGATGGGCTTGGAGCTCCTTGGAGCATGATCCTCAGTAGAAGAGAGCTGAAAGGACTGGAGAGTGAAGCAAGTCAGCACCTGGGGGCACCGCGGTGGGCGCTGTAGAACTAACCAGCCTCCACAGTCTCCAGAGAGCAATACCTCCTGAGCTCCTAATTACCTTCCGTTTCCCAAAACCACAAAATAATTATCATTTCTAGCTGTCCTGAACACAGAATCATGCCATTGCAGTTTAGCCAAGCTGACACAGATTTCCTCCAACATCATTTGTTCCTACCTATCTTCTCCCCATTTTCTACAGTGGGAAAAAAGAGGACTTCGGAATCTATGTGTCTGGGTTCTGATTGTGGTTGTGCCCCTTCCCAGATGTATTCCCTCTTTAATTACCACTGCTGTGCCCCTGTAGGCCAGGAGGCCTTTCTCTATCCTTTCTCTGTGCTTATAGTCGTTATCCATTTTTGTGGCTGTTCCTTCCACCAGACCACAGGCTTGTCAAACACAGTGATCACATAGTGACAAATAGTGCCTGGCAGAGAAGAGATGCCTAATAGATGTCACTGAGAGAAGGAACCCTGGAAATGGAGAACAGAAACTTATCAGACCATCAAGCTGACAACAGAGCCCAGCACTAAAACATTAAGATAGTGAGATCCATCTCTGTCCCAGTCACACTCAGCACCTTATGAAAATAGGCTCAAGACACTCTTATCTCATACATAGCTCTATTTTAAACTGTTCTGTTTCCCAAGCTTTTTGGACAAACTGATTCCTGACTCCTGCCTGAGTGTCTGTCACCTCTTGAACCTATTATTTGAAAATTTCAGAAATCTGGCTCTCTCACTCATTAGAGTTTTTTTTTCCCCATTTCTCATTAAACTATTTTTTTACTTGCTTGGCATATTTATTTTCATTTTCTTCCTTCCTTCTTTCCTTCCTTCCTTTTTTTTTTTTTTTACCCTGGGGTCTTGGGTTGGAAATGACGAAAGCCCCTAACCTCAGGGACTGTTCAGATAGTTAAACAAGCAAACCCAAATCACCAAGTCCAGGGTATCATGATGAGAAACAGAAAGAAAGAACAACTGATCTGGCAGAGAGAAGAGTAGCTGTCACAAGGAAATACTGTTTACTCTGAGGCTTGAGGAATTGCTCAAGAGGTTCCTAGGTAAAGAAAGGGAAGATGTACCTTACAGGCAAATGCCAGTTAGGCAAGGGTGTGAGGGCAGGGAGAGCAGAGACGGGGAGTAAGGGTGGGAGGAGGTTACAGGTGGGTGAGAGATCAAAAGCTGGGGGCTACAAGATGGGTTGGTGAGGAGAACTGGAAAATAGAGTTGGGAGATGGAAGGAAATGAATGAATCAACTTTTTTTTATTTAATTGGCAGACTTTGTATATATTTTTTGAATCTCTGGAATCCATTGAAAAACCACATCTCTCTAAGGGCTGGGCATTGTTGCATCTGGTTAAGTGTATGTGTTACCATGTGCAAAGATGGGGACTTGAGCCTGTAGTAGGGAAGCTTTACAAGCAGTGGTACAGTGCTGCACATGTCTCTCTCTCTCTCTCTCTCTCTCTTTTTCTCTCTCCCTATCTTTGCTCTCAATTTCTCTCTGTCTCTAGACAAAATAAATAAAACATTTTTAAAGGTCAAATTATATTTGAGAATAAGAAGCTCTGTCCATACCAGGCTCTTGTTCCTACGTGAACTGAGTGCTGTTTGCTCTTAGAAGCCAGGCATGTAAGCTTGGGAAATAGCCTGTTAGAGAGTCAGATTTGAGTGCCTGAGGTTCCCAGTTCAATCATCAGTGCTGTATCTACCAGAGTGATGCTCTGTCTCCATTCTCTCTCTGCCTCTTTCTCTATTTTTTATTATTAATTTATTTATAAAATTAAAAAATATTGACAAGACCATAGGATGAGAGGGGTATAATTCCACACAACTTCCACTACCAGACTTCTGTATCCCATTCCATCCATCCCATGATAGCTTTCGTGTTCTTTATCTCTCTGGGAGCATGGACACAGGGTCATTATGGGGTGCAGAAGGTGGAAGGCCTGGCTTCTGTAATAGCTTCTCTGCTGAACTCTCTCCTTTCTTGTTTCATGTCAAGCTCTCACATACATAATAAATGAAATTAATACAGTTTTTAAATTTTTTATCTTTATTTATTTGATAGAGACAGCCATAAATCGAGAGGGAAGGGAGTGATAGAGAGGGAGAGAGACACCTGCAGCACTGCTTTACCACTTGTGAAGCTTTCCCCCTGCAGGTGGGGATCAGGGGCTCGAACCTGGATCCTTGAGCACTGTAACATGTGCGCTTAACCAGGTGTGCCACCACCTGGCCCTGAAATTAATACATTTTTAAAAGAATCTAGACATGTTATATAACTCACCAGTCTCGATTACACCCTTCCATCACCTACCTCTTCCCCTTTTATTTTCTTTTCTTGTCACAAGGGTTATTGCTGGGGCATAGTGTCTACATGATGAATTTACCACTCCAAGCAGTCATTCTTCCTCTTTTTTCCCCTTTCTTTTTTAAAAATATTTTTTAATATTTATTTATTTCCTTTTGTTGCCCTTGTTTTATTGTTGTAGTTATTATTGTTGTTTTTGAATAGGACAGAAAGAAATGGAGAGAGGAGAAGACAGAGAGGGGGAAAGAAAGATAGATACCTTCAGACCTGCTTCACCACTTGTGAAGCGACTCCTTTGCAGGTGGGGAGCCAGGGGCTCAAATCGGGATCCTTACTCCAGTCCTTGCACTTTGTGTCACCTGCACTTAACCCACTGCCTGACTCCCTCCCCCCTTTTTATCATATAAGATAAAGAGAAATTGAGTGGGGAGGAAAAGATAGAGACACCTACAGCCCTGCTTCATTGTTTGTGAAGCTTCCCTCTTGCAAGTGTGGAGTGGGGACTCATACCCAGGTTCTTGAGCCTGCTAATGTGTGCATCACCACCCACCTCCTTCTCTTTCTATAAGAGAAGAAGCATTCTTTAGGACCTGTGTCTGTAAACAGAGGGAAATGGGAAGGTAGATTACAAGAGACAAGCCCTAAAATAAACAAACAAAAAAAAAAAGGTGGTGGTGGTGGTGGGGGCAACCTAAGATATCTCCCAGCCTGGTGAAGAAATGGGTGTATCTGTAGGCAGATGAAGCTTTCTGAAGAACCTATTCCTGACCACTTGCTTCTCCTATTGCAGGGCTTGCTGTGCAAAAAAGGCTGACTTCATGGGACTGCCCTGCTCTCATAAAACCCAGCTTTGTTCCCAGGCCATAATGATGGGGAGTAGGGTGGACCAGGTAGTGGTGGACCAGGAGGTGAGGACCCTGAATAAGTGCATGTGTTACCATACACAGGGTCCAGGTTCGAGCCTCCTACTCCTTACCTACAGCGGGGTCGCTTCACAAATGGTGAGGCAGGTCTGCAGATGTCTATCTTTCTCTCTCCATTTCTATCTTCCTTTCCCCCTCTCAATTTCTCTCTGTCCTATCCAAAAAATCTTAAAAAAAAAAAAATTAAAAAAGGCCACAGGAGCAGTGGATTTGTAGTGCAGGCACCTAGCCCCAGAAATAACCCTGGAGGCAAATAAATAATCAAAAAATAAAATAAAATAAAGTGGAAGAGACGTGCTCATGGCTGGCCACAACTTGTAGAAGAGAAGCCAACATTGACTCTCAGAGCTTCTAGTGGGGGATGAATCCAGGAGAAAGAAACTGAGAAGATTCAGAAAAAGGTCTGCCCGGTTCAAAGACAGACAATAGTGGGAGTTCTCTGCAGCTAGTGACTGTGTGAGAGAGCATAGCACAACTTCCAGTGAGACCCAACACCAAAAGTCAAGTTGCTCCCAGCGACTATAGAGAATTAGCTCAGCTCTTTAGTAAGAAGGCTATTGGGTCCTTCAGAAGCACTACTCCCACCCCCAGTCCTTACATCCTGGGAGGGCTCTGCAGTTGTAAAAATCTAAGACCATCAACTCCTCCCAGAGCCTACAGCTCCTGCTCTGAGTTGCTCACAGCTAGGGAAGAGGCTGCTGTGGGATCCTTGGAGGTCTCCGGTCTTCACTGATTGATTGCTGCTCAGCTCTGGAAGCCTTCCCTCCCCTCCCTATGTCCCAGTCCTCTGGCTCTGCCAGCACCTTGGCAGTGTGTGCACCTTGAGCTGGATGAGAACCCTCAGTGTGACAGAAGAGTTTCCTCCCAGGCCACTGAAGCTGCCTTCTTGCAGGATGTCAGACTCTTGGGCTCTGCTAGTGGGAAAGAAGTACTTCTGCTAGGTGATCAGAATATGTGAAACCCTCCTTCCCAGGACTTGACATCAGTTGCCCAGGTCCCCAATAATTCTGCTTGTACCTGTTGAATTAATATACATCCAAACATACAGCTACATATATTGTTTCTGATTAAAAAAATGCACTGCTCCTTGTTTGTTGTATATTTACTTATTCACTTCTTGGATAGGGACAGAAAGAAATCAGGAAGGAAGGGGGATAAAATGAGGGAAAGAAAAAGAGAGAAGGGAGTTGGGCAGTAGCACAGCGGGTTAAGCCCACTTAGCGCGAAGCACAACGACCGACCGACCGCCACAAGGACCCCTGTTTGAGCCCCTAGCTCCCCACCTGCAGGGGAGTCACTTCACAAGCAGTGAAGTAGGTCTTCAGGTGTCTATCTTTCTCTCCCCTTCTCTGTCTTCCCCTCCTATCTCCATTTCTCTCTGTCTTATCCAGCAACAACAATAGCAACAATAATAACTACAACAATAAAACAACAGGGGCAACAAAAGGGAATAAATACATATAAAAAAAAAACCTTTAAAAGAGAGAGAGAGAGAAAGAGAGATACCCAAAGCACTGCTATACCACTCTTGAAGCTTTCCCCCTGCAGGTAGAGACTGGGGGCTTGAACCCAGCTCCTTGTATACTATAACATGTGCACTCTAAGAATTGTGCCACCACCAGGTTCCATGGCCCCTCATTTCTTACCCAGTTCTGATTACTTTGGATGAACTGCCATTCCTGAACAGACCTCACTCTCTCCCCCTCCAAGCTCTTACGTGTCTATTTCTGCTGCTAGAATCAGTGCCAACCTCACTCCTGTTCTTGTCTAGAAAACTCCTCCTCATTTTTTAAGGTGAGAGTCAGGACTTCATCTCCTCTTTCTCCACCAGTTACCTACAGCTCAGGTGGTCCTAAAGTACCTTCCACTTATTTCTATCATTGCACTGAGCTCCTTCGATTGTCAACTGCTGTTTACTTCTCTGTCTTTACCACTGGGTCCTAAAGCCACACTTTGAGGGCAGAGCCCCCCAGTTTATTTATTGTTACCTCCTCAGATGAGCAATACCAAAGTATTTTATCATCCATTTTAGACTTGTATCCCCCCCCAACCATCCCAGAGTCTTTTACTTTGGTGCAATATCCCAAGTCCAGTTCAGGTTCTACTTGTGTTTTCTCTTCTGATCTTATTTTTCAACTTCTGCCTGAGAGTGAGACCATCCCATATTCATCCTTCTGTTTCTGCCTTATTTCACTTAACATGAATTTTTCAAGCTCCATCCAAGATCAGCTGAAAATGGTGAAGTCACCATTTTTAATAGCTGAGTAGTATTCCGTTGTGTATATAGACCACAACTTGCTCAGCCACTCATCTGTTGTTGGACATCTGGCTATTACAAATTGTGCTACTAAGAACATTTTGTGTGTGTGTGGTTTTGTTTTGTTTTTCTCACCAGAACACTGCCAGCTCTGGCTTGTGGTAGTGTAGGGGATTGAACCTGGGACTTTGGACTCTGGCATGAGAGTATCTTTGTATAATCACTATGTTATCTGCCCTGCTCAGCTATCTAATTTAGTTAGAACCAGCCAACCCAAACCCTTGTAGTCACAACTCCTACCAGAACAGTCTTTCCAGAAGTGATTTGGTCTCCCAAAGACTTGCTTTCTTGTTGATTATGTCAAACTCTGAGGCATTTCTGTAACTTGCCACAAAGGCAATTAAGTAGGTCAAGTGGCTACTGTGTGATTACTGCATAGCTGTTCACTCTGTAGGATAAAAAAAAAAAAAGACAGAATTATTGGCTACCTCCTCTAAAAAGGCTCTGAGCCTTTGGCTCTGGTTTCCTCAAAATGGTGCCAAGTCACTGCACTTGCAGCTGACATCTGGGCCATTGCATTTCCTCAAAGGGCTTTAAGACAGAGAAATCAGCTCTGTTGGGGTATTGCTCCTGCTGTTTGCAGTGCTGTGGAAAAAAATTTCTTCCTTTGATCCCCTGAGCCTCCTATTCTAGAGCTTATGAAGTATGTTAAGCTAACTTGGAGTCCTGTTACTCCCTGCATCTTCAATGACACAGTATCCCACTTTCCACCAGCAACGAGGCCAGCGCTGAATTCAAGCCCAGTCAGGTCATATGACAATTCCTACCTTTCAGGGTAAGTTTCTCACAGTCACTTTCCAGTTCAACTATTGTATCAGCTAGTGACCTATTAGAAAAAGTAGATCCTTCTAGATCTGTTCTGGCCAGCACAGTGGCCACTAAACATGTGATTATTCATGGTTAAATTACTAAAAATTAACTGAAATTTGAAGCTCAGGAAGTGGTTCAGTGACTGGAGTTTTAGACTTAAAAGCATGGGGGCTGGGAGTTGGCCGGAAGCACAGCGGGTTAAGTGTAGGTGGCGCTTAAGTACAAAGACAGGAGTAAGGATCCTGGTTCGAGCCCCCGGCTCCCCACCTGCAGGGAAGTTGCTTCACAAGCGATGAAGCAGGTCTGCAGGTGTTTATCTTTCTCTCCCCCTCTGTGTCTTCCCCTCCTCTCTCTGTTTCTCTCTGTCCTATCCAACAACAATGACATCAATAACTACAACAATAAACAAGGGCAACAAAAGGGCATAAATAAATAATATTAAAAATACATATTTTTAAAAAGCATGGGGCCTAAGTCCAAAATTTAGCATTGCATATACCAGCATAATGTTCTTGTTCTTTATAGCTCTAATGTTAAAAAATATTTTTATTTTTTTATAATCTTTATTTATTTATTTATTTCCCTATTTTTAAATTTATTTATGATTACTGCAACTAGTTGATAGGGAAAGGGGGCTTTGAGCAGCTGGACCTTGAAGAAAGTGTAGAACTTTCCAAAACTGTGAGTTCTGGGAGTCGGGCTGTAGCGAAGCGGGTTAAGCGCAGGTGGCGCAAAGCACAAGGACCGGCATAAGGATCCCGGTTCGAACCCTGGCTCCCCACCTGCAGGGGAGTCGCTTCACAGGCGGTGAAGCAGGTCTGCAGGTGTCTATCTTTCTCTCCTCCTCTCTGTCTTCCCCTCCTCTCTCCATTTCTCTCAGTCCTATCCAACAACGACAACAACAATAATAACTACAACAATAAAACAACAAGGACAACAAAAGGGAATAAATAAATAAAATAAATATTTAAAAAAAAACCTGTGAGTTCTATTTTTTTTTTTTTTTGCCTCCAGGATTATTGCTGGGGCTCGGTGCCTGCACTATGAATCCATTGCTCCTGGAGGCCATTTTTTTTTCTTTTGTTGTTTATTGTTGTTGTTGTTAAATTTTCTGTGATTGTTGTTGGATGGGACAGAAATAAATTGAGAGAGGAGGGGAAGATGGGGAGAGACAGACACCTGCAGACTTTACCCTGCATGTGGGGATCCAGGGGGTTCGAACCGGGATCCTTGCACCAGTCCTTGTGCTTTACGCCATGTGTGCTTAACCCACTGAGCTACCGCCTGGCCCCCAAAACTATGAGTTCTAAGGTTAGAAGATATGTTAAGGGAAATTTATTCTCCAGCAAGGGTGATGGAGAATAAAAGGATATACAGAGGCACACAAGCAAGGTAGTCTCCTTTTTTGGGAGGGTGAAGGGGGAGAATAGTAGTTGTCTCATGTGACTGCAGTGTGAGAGGAATGTTGGGAGAAGAAAATGAAGGGAAGGTGGTCCCGGAGGTGGTGCACTGGCTAAGGCACTAGACTCTCAAGCATGAGATCCTGAGTTCAACCCCCGGCAGCACATGTACCAGAGTGATGTGTGGTTCTTTCTCTCTCTCCTCCTATCTTTCTCATAAATAAATAAATAAAATCTTTAAAAAGAGAGAGAGAGAGAGAGAGAAGAAAACAAAGAAAAGTAAAACAAGAAGGGGAAGTTTGTGTCCCGATCCCAAGAGCTTATAATATAGTCCAAGTCATCTTCTCTCTCAAATCAGTGGCAGGAAAGCAGGGACAAACCATCTGAAACACTATTTGTAAATATACATAAGAAGTCATTTAGATTTTTCTAACCTTTTTCCTGAGGTTTGTTCCTAAGGAAAAAAAATAATAATGGAGTGAGCGATATACATTATGGTATATATTCCATCAATACTGGCAATAGTGAACAATTAAAACCCAACATTCCCATCAAAGGAAGATATTCAAGAAAAAGACAGCTCATTCAGCCAATGAATATGCAGATTGGTGGGATCTTTGAATCCAGGTGGGCTGGCTCAGGAGGCCTGTGAGGAGTGTGTATGTGTGTGTGGGGGGGTGTCCAGTAGACTAGCGAGGATGAGTGCGGGCAGAATGGACAGGGCACAGGAAGGAAAGCTAACTAATATTTACTAAGTACTTCCATTTTGATGTCTACTAACCTGCAAGGTAACCCCTGAGGGTGGCACTAACACCATCCCCATTTTACAGACTTAAAGAGATAAAGTGCTATGTCCAAGCCAGCCAGCTTCAGAACAGAGAAGCAGAGATTCTGGGCCATGTCTGTGATGGTAGAGCAGGCAGCACCTATCCTCTACACCATGATGCCAGTGACCACCATGCTGTCAGTAGGGTACCTCTTCTACCATGCCCTGGAGTCTTTCTTCAGTCTTGAGGAAACAGGGTCAAGCCAGTATAGACATCTGGGATTGTCAGGAAATAGAAAAATGGGAAAAGTTGTGTGTGAGAATGCTGAGTAATAAAAACAGAATGTGTAACTGTATCAGTGAGAAAAGCAGCACAAAGAACTTATTTATTTATTTATTTATTTATTTATTTATTACTTATTATTGTCATTATTGCCTCCAGGGTTATCGCTGGGGTTCGGTGCCTGCACTATGAATCCACTGCTCCTGGAGGCTATTTTTTTTTCCTTTTGTTGCCAGTGTTGTTTACCATTGTTGTTGTTATTATTGTTGTTATTGCTGTTATTGTTGGCTAGGATAGAGAGAAATGGAGAGAGGGGAGGAAGACAGAGAGGGGAAGAGAATGAATCACTTGCAGACCTGCTTTACTGCCTGTGAAGCCACCCCCCTGCAGGTGGGGAGCCAGGAGCTAGAGCCGGGATCCTTGTGCCAGTCCTTGTGCTTCACGCTATGTGCACTTAACCTACGGTGCTACTGCCTGGCCCCTATTCATTATTTTTTACCAGAGCACTGCTCAGCTCTGGCTTATAGTGGTGCAGGAGATTGAACCTGGGACTTTGGAGCCTCAGGCATGACAATCTCTTTGCATAACCATTATGATATCTACCCCACCCCCAAAGAAATCGTTTATGGACAATAGCAGGAAGGGGAAGAAGATGTAGAAACAGATAATCTGTTAGTGGGTTCTCTCTCTCTCTCTCTCTCTCTCTCTCTCTCTCTCTCTCTCGTACTTTTAGGATTTCTCATCACTCTATTATTTATTCAATAAAAAAAAAAAATTGCAGGGGCCCAGGTGGTAGCGCAGCAGGTTAAGCACACATGGCATGAAGCATACGCACCAGCATAAGGATCTTGGTTCAAGCCCCTGGCTCCCCACCTGCACGGGGGTCACTTCACAAGCAGTGAAATAGGTGTGCAGGTGTCTATCTTTCTCTCTCTCCTCTCTGTCTTCCTGTCCTCTCTCAATTTCTCTCTGTTCTAACCAACAACAATGATAATAATAACAGCAATAATGATAAACAACAAGGGGAAATAAGAAAATAAGAAAAAAAAGAAAGAAATAAAGTTTACAATGGTAAATGGAAATATAAGAATGTAGGAGTCCCTGGGGTGAACTAGGGTCATAACTGATGTCCAGCTGCAAGTCAGGGCCTTCCAAAGTCATCACAACAGCAGCACTTGGAAAGAAGAAGCTGGTTTCTTTTGAACAAGATGAAAGAAGAGAAACACAATATGTGGCCCACACCAAGAAGCAAAGAAGCATTGGTTCTTTGCCATCATGATCCAGATGTTGGTGTTATGAGATGACATCATGAGATGTCCCACATCTGTGGGGAAGGACCACATGAGTTGGGGAAGTGCAACTATGGCCAGAACATCCCAGTCTAGGCTACTTTGTACCTACTTACTGTTGCACTTTTCTATTCATCCACCATTTGCTCTCCCATTGGGGGCTTGGGCTTCACTTCCCTGGAGGAAGAGTCAAAATGAGATTGAGGGCCAGAGGGCATGGTGACCTCACAGCCAGTAGAGAGAAAAGTTCAAATGTCTGAGTCTCCAGATTTGATCCTGGCACTGCACACACCAGAGAAGAGTGATAGTCTGGTCACTCTCTCCTAAAAACAAATAAATAAATAAAATTGTATTAGTGATTTAATAATGTTTAATAAGATTGTAAAATAACAGGGGTATACTTCCATATAGTTTCCAACATCAGAGTTCCGTGTCCCATCCCATTCACTGGAAGCTTCCCAATTTTTGTAGACATATTTATTTATTTATTTTTAAAATGTAAATATTTACAAGACCAGAGGATAAGAGGGGTACATTTCCACATAGTTCCCATCACCAGAACTCGGTATCCTATCCCCTCCCCTGATAGCTTCCCTGTTCTTTATCTCTCTGGGAGTATGGATCCAGGGTCTTTATGGGGTGCAGAAGGTGGAAGGTCTGGCTTCTGTAATTGCTTCCCCGCTGAACATGGGCTTTGACAGTTTGATCTATACTTCCAGCCTGTCTCTTTCCCTAGTGGGGTGGGGTTCTGAGGAGTGGAATCTTCCCTATTGTTCATCTTTCTGGGAGTATGGACCAAAATTTTTTATGGGGTGATAAATATTTTTTTAAGAAAAAGAACTATGAAACTAGAGTTTATTTTTTAAAATATGCACCTAGGGAGCTATCTCAGTGGTTGAGTGCAGAATTTGAAGCATACCATCCTGAGTTCTATTCCCAGCTACACATGTGTTAGAGTGATGTTTTGGTATTTCATCCTCTCCTTCTCCCTCTCGCTCTCCCTCTCTCTCTCTCTAACAAATTTTTAAATTTTTTATTTACTTCTGAGAAAGATAGGAGGAGTGAGAAGGAACCAGACATCACTCTGGCATATGTGCTGCCGGGGATCAAACTCAGGACCTCATGCTTGAGAGTCCAAAGCTTTATCACTGCGCCACCTCCCGGACAACACAAATTTTTAAAAATTTAAATGGAGACAAGAGTGAAGCACTAATATTCATGTCTGGGTTTTAGAAAGTTGACCCAGACCTAGTTATTTTTCTTTTCCTTTTTTTTTTTTAACAAAATACTTAGTCAAATATTTTCTTTTTTATATTTATTTATTCCCTTTTGTTGCCTTTGTTGTTTGTTGTTGTTGTTATTGTTGTCAGATAGGACAGAGAGATATGGAGAGAGTACGAGAAGACAGAGAGGGGGAGAGAAAGATAGACACCTGCAGACCTGCTTCACCACTTGTGAAGCGACTCCCCTGCAGATGGGGAGCCAGAGCCTCAAACCGGGGTCCTTAAGCCTGTCCTTGCGCTTTGCACCACATGCGCTTAACCCAATGCATTATGGCCTGAATCCCGTGATTTTTTTTTTGTTTATGCTTGCATCTCATACCTCACTTAATTTCTTTCTTTTTTAAAATTATAATTTTATTTATTACATGAGAGAGAGAGTTTAACACGAGACAAAGATAAATAGAAAAAGACAAACTAGAGCACCAGTTTAGTACATGCGGCAACAGAAATTAAACCTGGAACCGCACACATGCACATCTGATGCCCACCAGCTGAGCTAGTTCCCTGGCTACACTTGGTTTTCTCCAGTCTTCTAGATCACCTTTCATGTCAGGATAGCATCTCCATTTATCCTGATGTTCCCTAGGTCTGGAGTGCCCTTTCTCATGCTTCCTGACAGCTAAACCCTGCCAAGTACTTTCACAGCACTTTCTTGATGAAACTTTCCCAATTTCCTTTTAGAAGAATGATTCATTCCCTCCTCTGACTTCCACAGTGCTTGTTTGTGTCTTTCTTATGGAAAAAGTATATTCTCCAGTTTGGTAGAGTGATTTAGGTCCATGTCTCCCTCCTTAAGTGATGAGCTTCTCAAGAGGGCCAAGGAACATGACATACCTAACTTTGATTCCTCACTCAGCATCTGACATATGGCAGGTACTCAGTCAATGTGTAGAATGGCAGTAAATTATGATGGTTGTATTCTTCCTCTTTCTAGGCCATAGGATTACCCGGGGAAAGCATTGAGATTATAGACAGATGATCATTTATATCAACAGCCATACCCCCTTGAACATGCCTGATCTTGTCTGATCATTTATATCTGTTTCTTCCCTGTGCATTTTGAAAGGGGTAGGTGAGGAAGAGGGTCAAAGTCATCTATGGATTCAGATATTTCAGTCAATTCCCCTTAGAGAGAATAATAATATACATTAACAGCCATCCATGAACTCTACCGTGGTTCACAAGAACACTGGGAAGGAGGCCAGGTAGGCATCATTTGGCTTGTCCCAATGTCCCAGCTAAGGAAATCAAGACACAGGGAGAAAATGAACTTTTGACCAAGATCAAATCAACTCAGAGCAGGGCTGGTATTCAAATCCGGATGTGTGAGCTCCAAACCCCACACTGTGGAGACTGATGAAGAGATGAAGGGATATGTCCTCCTTGGTAAACTCAGAGTGAGAAAGAAGGAACCCCTTGTTTTAGCCCTTGATCAAGCCCTAGGTCCAACTATCTGTCCTTCCAATACTCATGTCTTTGGAAAGCCCCATACTTCTACTGGGGCTTGGTTTCCATTACCTGGAAGGTGAAAAAAACTGAACTAACCATTGAAGGTAGGTCACATTCCCACCAGCAACATGCTGGCAACATGCACAGAGCCTGGCCTCTCAAGCTCCTAGTGGCTGACACCCAGCTCTAGCATTGGAGGCCTCCATTACTCCAGCTGACATGATGGAGCGATGGCCCTGCACGTTGCAGCCTCTTCCTGGCAGGCTGTGGAAGCCTGGCCTCCTCCAGACATCAGGGCTGCTCTGCTAGTGCTCACAGGGATGGAGCTGAGAGCCTCATTAGTCATTTCATATGACATAGGTAACACTTGGGACCAGCCCCACCAGCTCATCAAAAGCTCCTATGTGCCCGGCTCCATAGCCCACAGCTGAGGAACTACTGTATGTGAAGCCGGCAGCACATCAGAGGAGCAGCTCCAGAGCGCTTCCAAATTGGTTTTGATTAATTGCACAGACATGTCTTTAATTGGTGCCAGGGTAGCAGCCAGAGAACTTATGGGAAAGCAGGATATTATGCTTTCATTCCCTAAAGTCTCCTAAAGCTATGAAAGATGAGGAACAGAATCACTGCTCGTTGAGAATTTATTGACTGTGCAGACCCAGAAAACACAAATAACCATCTGAATAGCAACCTGCCCTCATTTTCTCAGCCCAGTGGAAGTCAAGCATGTTCCCCTCTGTACCCGTGCCACCTGCTGAGACGTACAACCCAGCAAAAGGTGTGATTTCTAAGAAATGGGGGTTTAGCACCAAGAGGGCACACTCCTCAGATGGGAGGGAGGTATCTGGGAAATCCCTCCCCTCAGAAACATCACACCCCTAGCCCATCCCCATCTGGTAAAGTGACAGGAGGCTGAATCATTTGGATGAAGACTCATTCCCACATTTTATTCTTTCTTTTTCTCCCCTTGGAGATTTAAGACACGTGCACTCGTTGGCTGCATACTAAACACAAAGTCCTCTTGTGGTGTGATGGAGACACCCAATGGAAGCACGTACTACCCCACCACCACCTAATGGCTCTAGAAGGGGAACTAGAGGACAGGTTCTTGGAATTAACACATGGCAGGGGTATCACATGGCAGTCCTGAAGCTTTCATGTGCTAGTGTAAGTAGAAGTACCCAGAGCTGGGCCTGGAACTAATTAATTAATGGCTAACAAGCACTGAAAGGGCTGGCAAAATAGCTCACTGGGATAGTGTGCAGCTTTGCCACGTGTGCAGCCAAGGTTGAGCCCTGGCCCCATAGCCTTTCTGACTCTTTGTCTCTCTCACAAAGAAAGAAGAAGAAGAAGAAGAAGAAGAAGAAGAAGAAGAAGAAGAAGAAGAAGAAGAAGAAGGGAAGAAAAGAAAGAAAGAGTAAAAATAGAAAGAAAGAAAGAAAAAAGAATGAAAAAGAGAAGGAAGGAATGAAGGAAGGAAGAAGGAAAAAAGAATAGAAGGGAAGGGGAAAGAAGGGAAGGGAGGGGAAGGGGGGAAGGAAGGAAGGAAGGAAGGAAGGAAGGAAAGGGGGGGGAGAAATTGGCAGGTGTCACCAGGAAAATTGTGATGGAGTGAGGAAGCAGTGTTTACCCATCACAGACTACTGAGCTTTGTGCTAGGCATTAGTCATTTAAACAGGAAATTTTGACCTGTATTAGATTGAGGACCCTTAGCAAGTGGCTTGCTATAGTCAGGTAATAGTGGCAAACTAGTGGTCTGGGAGGTGGCTCAGTGGATAAAGTGTTGGACTTTCAAACCTGAGGTCCCAGGTTCAATCCCTGGTATCACATGTGCCAGAGTGATGCTCTGGTTCTACCTTCCTCAAATCAATATTAAAGAAAAAATGGCAAACTGACTCAGTTGTGCTGACAGACTCAGTGGGGAAGAATGGAGACAGTCCTTCTGCCTGTGTAATTTATAAAAGATGTACAAGGAGAGGTAATGCTTCTGTTGAGTCCCAGGAGATAACAAAATTTCCATTTGCAGGGCCAACAAATAGCTCACTTGGGTAGTGCACTGCTTTACCATGTGTGCAACCCAGGTTCAAGCCTGGACCCACCATGATGAAAAAAGCTTTGGTATTGCAGTTTACTTCAAGTAAGAAAGGCTATTCCATGCATAATGTGGAGATTTCCTTCTCTCTTTTTAAAAAAAATTTATTCCCTTTTGTTGCCCTTGTAGTTTTATTGTTGTAGTTATTATTATTGTTATCATTGTTGGATAGGACAGAGAAAAATGGAGAGAGGAGGGGAACACAGAAGGGGAGGGAGAAAGACAGACACCTGCAGACCTGCTTCACCACCTGTGAAGCGACTCCCCTGCAGGTGGGGAGCTGGGGGCTCAAACAGGATCCTTACACTGGTGCGTGCGCTTCATGCCATGTGCCCTTAATCCTCTGTGCTTCTCCCCAACTCCCGATTTTCTTTTTTTTATTTCTCGAACAAGAGAAGGTTGTCTCATAGGGCCTTAGCATCAGTTGCCTTCTTTGTATGGAAAGTTCTCACCCTACGTTTTCCCTGGAACCAACTCATTGATATGTGGAGCCTGATTTTTCTTTGTTTGTTCTTTTGTTTATTGTGAGTCTCTCCCATTAAAATGGCAGCTCCCCCGAGAACCTGAACTCTTGGTTGTCTTTTTCTCCAGTCTATTACATCAGCTAGAACACTGTAGGTGTTGGGGTTCAATACATGCTCATAGCATGAATAAATAAACAGAAGCATGAGAAGGAACACTGCAGTCAAGGAACTACAGGCACACTGCCTGGCACACAGAGGGCATTGAGACTTCCTTCTCAGCAAATTGAACAATGAAGAATGGCTGAAACACAGGTCAGAGGAATGGAGGTGGGAGGTGATGGATAGTAGTTAGATAAACATGTAAATAAAAAGGCAGATAAGGCAGAGGAGAATGATAAGGTGATTTGGATGGTAAAGGAGACATCAGGAGGATTCATTCAGCCTAAGAACTCAGTCACTCTAAGAACTTCTCAGTCACTCCCAACGTGGAGCTTCTATGGGTTTCTCCCAAATAAACCAACTCCTGCCACCACTCCTGGTCCCCTCATTCACACCCCTGCTTTCTACTCCACCCTGTCTGGAGACTGCAGGGACATCTCATACACCTTGTCCTTCCAATGTAAATCTGGGGCCAGTGTGTGATGTTCATTTCTGGGCTTTTTACCGTCCCCCAGGTGGAGACAGCCTCAGCACACAGGGTGGAGGCACCAAGCAGAGCCAGCTTTTCCACTGGGTGGCAAATAAAGGAGAACTGTTTACCCACCAGCACCTTCCTGGCCCTGATCCCAGATTCATTTTATGTCCTTGGGTCCTGGATCTGCTTCCTAGTTGGATGCACCTCACTTCACTTGCTGGAGCACTGATGTGTGACTGTTTAACTGCTGCTGCTTCCTGTCCCAGGGACCCTGGGCTTTGGGGAGCATGGGAAAGAGACAAGAAAGAGAGCTTTATATGAAGTGAGCTTTGACAGTAATAATAAAGACCCCCCAAGCTAATGTAACACTTACATTGTGCTTCACCATTTACAAAACCCTAGAGAACTCCTGTTCATTCTTCAAAACCTTATAGAAATGTTACCTCTGTTCGCAAAACTTCAGTCTGCCCAGGCGGGAATAATCCTTCCCTCCATACTTTTTTCAAAAGCTTCACCAAACACCTTGTACCTTATAATAAATTTAATTTATACATCGCTTCTTGGCCTTTTGGCTGAGATCAAGTGTAGTGCCTGTTCTTATCAGTTTAACGAATTTATTTATATAGGTGCCTCAGTTCCTTCGTTAAAATACCAGCTGTTTAGGAGTAGACGGCTTCTTTTGCAGCAAAATTGTTTCTCTTTCTCAAAAAGTAACTTTTGTTTATAAGTTTATCCAGTTATTCAAGAAATGCTCATTGCTACAAAGACCAAAAATTATAGGTATAAAAGTACAAAGAAAAAATTAAAAATAAACCATTTCATCACCCAGATAAAACCACTGGCCACAAATCATGAGACATTTTAAATATGTAAGAGATTGTTAATCAAGAGGACTTAACAATTATTAACATCTACGCACCCAATGAGAAGCCACCTAAATACATCAAAAGCCTACTGAAAGAGCTACAGCAATATATTAACAGCAACACAGTCATAGTAGGGGACTTCAACACCCCACTCTCTCAACTTGACAGATCACCAGGCAGAAAATAAATAAAGAAATGAGGATGCTAAATGAGAAGATAGATAAACTAGAACTATTGGACATTTTCAGAGTCATTCATCCCAAGAAACTTGAATACACATTCTACTCAAGTCCACATGGGTCATTCTCAAGGATAGACCATATGTTAGGCCACAAAGACAGCATCAGCAAATTCAAGAGCATTGAAATCATCCCAAGCATCTTCTCAGACCACAGTGGAATGAAACTAACAATCAACAAAAGATTAGTAATAGTCCCAAAATGTGGAAGCTCAACAGTATACTTCTTAACAACCTCTGGATCAAAGAGGAAATCAAGGAAGAAATCAAAATGTTTTGAGACTTCAATGAAAATGAAGACACAAGCTATCAAAATGTTTGGGACACAGCTAAGGCAGTACTGAGAGGGAAGTTCATAGCTATACAAGCACACATTAGGAAACAAGAAAAAGCACAAATAAACAGCCTGATTGCACATCTTAAAGACCTAGAAGGAGAAGAAGAAGAACAAAGGAACCCTAAAGCAACCAGAAGGACAGAAATCACTAAAGTCAGGGCAGAAATAAATAACACTGAGAATAAGAAAACCATACAAAAGATCAACGAAAGTAAATGTTGGTTCTTAGAAAGAGTGAACAAAATTGACAAACCTTTAGCCAGAATCACAAATATGTAAGAGATAAAAATATTATATAATGCATGTAATTTCACATTCTTGTTTTACTATCTCTTCTACTGTGAGGATGTAGTTCAATTACAGTTCTTCAGAAACATTTGAAATGGCTCCAGGACTTTATTTAGTGAAATACAATTTATGTGGGATACTCAGCCATGTGTGTACCACAATTTACCTAACCATCTCCCCAATGTGTAACATCTGTGTAATTCACTTTTTTCTACCATTATTTTACAAGTAAAGTAAATAGAAATATTCACGTATCTTTGTAACTTAGACTATTTCCCAAAGAAAGAGGCCTAGAAACGGAGTCTCTAGGTCAATTGGTTTATCCTTTTTTGCTTTCTAAAAATTATCCTTACTCATTTTATGAGTGAGATGTCAGAGTCTCAGGCATGCAAACCCTATACTCTGTCTACGGAGCTATTCTCCTGGCTGGTTTAAGTTATTTTAAGATTCTTGGTGTTCACGAGAAAATTTCTCTGAGAAGGTGAGGCTGATCTACAGTTGTGCTCAGCTCACAGTGTCCTGACCAACATTTAACAGTGTCTTATTGGAACTTCACCAGCTCTGGCAGCTCCCCTCAAGTGGAGTGATTTTTTAATTTCTTTCTTTTTTAAAAAAAATTATCTATTTATTTCCCTTTTTGTTGACTTTTTTATTGTTGTTGTAGTTATCATTATTCTTGTTACTGATGTTGTCACTGTTGGATAGGACAGGGAGAAATGGAGAGAGGAGGGGAAGACAGAGAGGGGGAAAGAAAGATAGACACCTGCAGACCTGCTTCACCGCTTCTGAAGCAACTCCCCTGCAGGTGGGGAGCCAGGGGCTTGAACCAGGATCCTTACACCCGTCCTTGCGCCTGGCGCCACATGCACTTAACCCACAGTGCTATTGCCCTACTCCCTCTTTTTCTTTTCCCTCTCTCTCTCTCTCTCTCTCTCTCTCTCTGTCTCTCTCTCTCTGTCTCTCTCTGTCTCTGTCTCTCTCTACCAGAGCACTGCTCAGCTCTGGCTTATGGTGGTGGTGCAGGGGACTGAACCTGGCACTTCAGACCCTCAGGCATGACCATATGCTATAACCATTATGCTATCTACCCCTGTCCCTTAACTTCTTTTTTTAAAAGATGTTTTATTCATTCATTAATTTATTGGATAGACAGAAATTGAGAGGCAAGGGAGGTAGAGAGAGAGAAATAGAAATACCTACAACACTGCTTCACCACTCATGAAGTTCCCCCATGCAGGTGGGGACCAAGGGCTTGAACCTGGGTCCTTCCTTGTATATGGTAATGTGTGTGCTCAACTAAGTACTCATAACCCAGTCCCTGATGAGTAATTTTTTTTAAGCACAGTAGAAATTACACAACCAAAAAATAAATAAATAAATAAATAAATAAAAAAGAAATTACACAGCCAAACTTAGGCTTGTCTTCTTCCACAGTGCAACCTGGGAGGGTCTCATTTCATAAAAGGTGTTTCTGCATTTCTCATTTTAACTTGAAAGTGGTCTGCAGAACAGACAACCCATTCCTTTGCTTCTAAACTGTACTAAAAATTTGTCTTTGAGGAATGATTTTTTTTTATTTATGCCAAGATTAAAAGCAATAAGGAGGGGAGTTGGGCGGTAGCGCAGTGGGTTAAGACAAGTGGCACAAAGTGCAAGGACCAGCATAAGGATCCCTATTCGAGCCCCTGGCCTCCCTAAGTAGTGAAGCAGATCTGTAGGTGTCTATCTTTCTCTCCCCCTCTCTGTCTTCCCCTTCTCACTCCATTTCTCTCTATCCTATCCTACAACAATAAAAAACAACAAGGAAAAAAAGGGAATAAATAAATAAATATTAAAAGAAAAAGTAATAAGGAGCTCCTACTGGTTTTAAGGTTAAAAGTAAGGTGTAATTTTACAGTAATGGGATTGAACTTTTGTGCTGTTGTCACTGGGGCTTCACTGTTCCATATCAATTTTTTCAGAGAGAGAGAGAGAGACAAAGTAGGGGCCAGGCAGTTCTACACCTGGTTGAGTGTACACATTACCATGCCCAAGAATATGAGTTCAAACCCCCAGTCCCCACCTGCATGCTTCATGAGCAGTGAAGCAGTGCTGAAGATGTCTCCCCCTTTTGTTTCCCTCCAGGGTTATCACTGGGGCTTGGCACTGTCACTGAGTCTACCACTCCTGGAAGTCATCCCCTCCCCTTTTTCAGCTTTATTCAGTAGGATAGGGAAAAACTGAGAATGGAGGAGGAGATAGAGATAGAGATAGATAGAGATGGAGGAGATAGAGCTATCCTGCTGCAGATGGATAACGGGGGCTTGAACCCAGGTCCCTGCACACAGTACTAGGTATGCTTAACCGGATGCACCACCACCTCATCCTCTTTTTCTCCCTCTCTATCTCCTCTCTCCTCTCAACTCTCCTCTGCCTTTATCCAATAAAATAAAATAAAAATCAACCAGGGAAGTAGTGCAGTGGCTAGAGCATGAGGTCCTGAGTTGGATTCCTGACATTGCATGTGTCAGAGTAATGTTCTGGTTCCTCCTTCTCTCCTTCTTCCTCTGTCTCTTTCTCCCTCTCTCTCTCTCTCTCGTTAATAAATAAGTAAATAAATCTTTTAATTTAATTTAATTTATTTAATTTTATTTATTTATCTTCCTTTTTGTTGCCCTTGTTGTCTTTTTTATTGTTGTTATAGTTATTATTGTCATCGTTATTGTTGGATAGGACAGAGAGAAATCAAGAGAGATGGGGAAGACAGAGAGGGGGAGAGAAATATAGACACCTGCAGATCTGCTTCACTACCTATGAAGCGACTCCCCTGCAGGTGGGGAACCGGGGGCTCGAACCGGGATCCTTACTCCAGTCCTTGCGTTTCATGCCACATGCGCTTAACCCGCTGCACTACCGCTGAACTCCCCCCCCCCCAAATCTTTTTAAGGAGAGAGAGGGAGAGGAGCTGGGTGGGGGCACTCCTGGTTGAGCACACATGTTACAATGCTCAAGAACTCAGGTTCAAGTCAACAGTCTGACCCCACCTGCAGGGGTAAAGCTTCGTGAGTGGTAAAGCAGTGCTACAGGTGTCTCTCTATTTCTCTCTCTACCTCCCCTTTCCTCTTGATTGCTGTCTGTCTCTATTCAGTAAGTCAATAAAAATAAAAATAACAAAGAGAGAGAAAGAGGGAGGGAGAGACACCAGAGCACCAAAGTTCTCCCTTCCCCAGTGTAGTGGAGATTGGGCTCAAACCTGGACTGTACATATGGTAAAGCAGGCGCCCTCCCAGGTGAGATATCTTGATGTTCTTTTCATGACTTGGAAAAGGGAGTCTCACGGAAGTCCTGAGCAGTAATGGCATCACAAGAACAAGTGCCAGTTTTCCAGCATGCCTGTTCCTGGTGGCTGTGCTCTGTGGAGGAGTGTAACTGGGGGCCTCTCACCATGACTTCACCCCTACAGGCGCTCATTGATTTCAGAGGTGATGCTTTCCTGTTTCCTCTTTTCACCAGGTTCATGGGGGCCTGATGTGATTTCCAGGTCAGGGTGTTAGAGGGCCAGTTGTGGGGACTGGGGATTGGGGTTGGGAGTTGAGCAGGGAGAGAGGCATGTCCTTTTTAAAGGAAAAGCCTGTGGACTACCTTCAGAAAGAACTGAGGCTGAGGCCTAACTGTGCCTTTGACCAGCTGTGTGTTAAGGCTCAGTGTAGAAATATCTTACTCGGGAGTCGGGCTGTAGCGCAGCGGGTTAAGCGCACGTGGCGCCAAGCGCAAGGACCGGCATAAAGATCCCGGTTCGAGCCCCGGCTCCCCACCTGCAGGGGAGTCACTTCACAGGTGGTGAAGCAGGTCTGCAGGTGTCTGTCTTTCTCTCCCCCTCTGTCTTCCCCTCCTCTCTCCATTTCTCTCTGTCCTATCCAACAATGACGACAACAATAATACAACAACAATAAAAAAAAAACAAAAACAAGGGCAACAAATGGGAAAATAAAGAAAATAAAAAAAAAAATCTTACTCACAGGATTGTTTAGAGAAATGGAGAACATGGGGCTGGCAGGATAGTTTGCCTGGAAAGTGCATCTGCTTTGCCAGGTTTGAGCCTGTCCCCTCCTGCACTAGGGGAAGCTTTAGTTCTGTGATCTCTCTCTCTCTCTCTCTCTCTCTGTCTTTTTTATTTTATAAACTTTATTTTTTAATTAATTCTTTATTCACTGCACCACCTCCTAGATCACCCAGAATTATTTTTTAAAATATTTACTTGTTGGATAGTATGCCAGCTCCCCCTGGCTTCTGCTTAACCATATGCCTATATAGGGATAGATTTAATCCCATTCAAAGCTTTGGTCTATTTACATAAATCACTTTTACATTTACATAAAGCACTCCAGGGCATTGGTGGTTCAGTGATAGGATTCTCGCCTGCTCTGCCCCCTCCTTGTCACACTCTGATTTTCACCAGTCACTTTTCTCTCCACCCTCTCTATGTCACATCCTGTTTCCACCCTACTTGACAAGTATATATAAAGACAGCATTGTGAGTTTTACTTTACCTTGAGTTTAGCTTAGCTTGGCTTAAATTGTGCTGCGTCCTGCATGAATAAAGAGATACTGCCTACAGCTCAACCATGAGTCCCTGGCCGTCTGTTACCCGCCCGTGAAGCCAGCCCGGCGAAAACAACATAACCCGTCGAAAACAACATTTACTCATTTGTAAGTTTATATAACTCTGTTTCTAGTAATGACTGTGCTTGACAACTGGCCTTCAAAATCCTTTAGGTTCTACCACTTGTCTTTCTAGGTTAATGCACACTGGTTCTAGGATCTCACTTGTACCTCCCTCCTCCCACCTCATTTCTTTCTGAATCTGATTTTCTTCTTACTAAAAATATTCCCTTTAGTATGCTTTCAGCAACATTCGTGGAAAGCAAACTTATTGTCTTTTCTTGTCTAGAAATGTCAACAAATTGGTCCTCATTTACAAATTGACCTGGGTATAGAATTCTGGCTAGAGATATATTTTGTTTCCAGATTTTAAAGAACATCTGGACCAGATGGTTTTACAAATGAATTCTACAAAACCTTCAAAGAAGAACTAATACCTCTACTTTTAAAAGTCTTCTAGAAGATTGAAGACACTGGAATACTCCCTTCCAGCTAGAAATAATCTTCTTAGCTTTTGGCTTCCACTGTTACTGATGAGAAGATTGTTGTCTTTATAGGTGTAAGCCCTGTGGGAATCTGTCTCTTGTCACTGAGGACTTTTAATTTTTCTCTTTGTTTTGTGGATTTGCAGTTTCACTGGGGCACGACTAGTTTTGTGTTTTGTTTTTTTTTAACTTAAAAAAATTCATTTGGTGCTAAGCAATGGCACACCTGGTTAAGGACACACATTACAGTGCTCAAGGACCCAGGTTCAAGCCCCTGGCCCCTACCTGCAGGGAGAAATCTTCATGAGTAGTGAAGCAGGTCTGTATGTGTCTGTGTCTCTCACCTTCTCTATCTCCCTCCCTCAGTTTCTTTCTGTCTCTGTCCAATAATAAACTAAAATATTTTTTAAAAATCATTTATTAGGGGCCAGGTGGTGGTATATCTGGTTAAGCACACACATTACAGTGCACAAGGACCTGGGTTCAAGCCCCTTGACCCCACCTACAGGGGAAAGCTTCACAAGTGGTGAAGCAGGGCTGTAGGTGTCTCTGTTTCTTTTCTTCTCTGTCTCCCCTGCCCCTCTTAATTTCTCTTTGACTCTATCCAATAATAAATAAAATAAAATAAAAATATTTTTCAATTTTCATTTATTTAGTAATGAGAAAGGTGGAGAGAAAGATTCAGAAACCACTCTGGTATATGTACTGCTGGGGATTGAACTCAGACCTCATGCTCAAGAGTGATAAAGCTTGAGCTCTATCCACTGCACCACCTCCCAAAACTCCCTTGACTCTTTTGGTAAATTTTTTCAGTTACAGAAAATAGGAAGAATAGGAAGAATAGGAAAGCTATCAGGGGAGGGGATAGGATACGGAGTTCTGGTGGTAGGAATTGTACCCCTTATCCTATGGTCTTGTCAGTGTTTCCATTTTATATAAAAAAATAAAGAAAGAAAAGAAAATTATCAACTTTTGTCATGGTTGATTTTATGTGTTAACTTGACTGGGTCATGGGGTGCCCAGATACTCGGTCATAGTCACATTTTCCTGCATGTGTCTGGAAGGTGTTTTGGGATGAGGTTAACATTTCAATAGAACAGTTTTCCTCCCCTGTTGTGTGTGGCACTCATCCAATCAGGATGAAAAAAATGCACTTTCTCCAGAGTAAGAAGGCAGTTGTCCTTCCTGACAGTTTGACTGGGATATTCTTCTTTTCCTGCCTTCACGCTCAGACTGAAACATCAGCTCCTCTTGGGACTGGAACTTACACCATCAGTTCTCCTGATTCTCAGGCCTTCAGACTTGCCCTGGAACTATACCACTGGGTCTCGTGGCCTTCTAGCTCTCCAACTGCAAATCATGGGACTTGTCAGGTAGCCCTTAATAAATCTTCTTATATATAAATGTATATCAAGAGAAAAATAGAAAAAAAAACATAAATCTCTTAATATAATGAAATTATATATGTGTATATACATGTGTATTATATTTAACAACCAGATTTTATTTGGTGGGAAGCTTACCTCCAGAGTTAACCCTCAGGCCCTATTTTGTGACATTTGCTTATTTCTGAAGTATAAATACTCAAGTTACCAATGTGCTATCTGAATATAGAGATGGGCAGAGACTCACATAATTCCAGGAGAGGCAAATAAAGTTGCAGGTATAGGTGGTTTCAAAATTATAAAGAATTAAGCAGTGTTGGATGTGAGGGCTATCTGGCTGTGACATCTGTCACCCCATTGATCTCCAGGGTTAATTCGACTGATCTGGCTGGCTAGGTGGGTGTCCCCTTCCTCCCTCACCGCTCCATGTGCATCCCTCCTGAAGCTGCCCACTCAGTTGAAGAGGACATAGAGACAGACCGGGCTTTGGTCAAGGGTATATAAGTAGCTGCACTCCCCTACTAGAACCTCCAAACAAGCTCTCAAGAATTAAGCAGTTGTGTAATGTGAGGAGTTTGTACATGTATGCACACACATATATAGTGTGTATTGTTATATAACATAAATCATAAATACATAAGTATATGCTGATTGTGCTTCTCTGGAAAACCCTAGTATAGCTATTACATTTTTTTGTTATATTTATTTATTTTATTGGATAGAGAAAGCCAGAAATTGAGAGAGAAGGGGGTGATAGAGAGAGACAGAGAGACACCTGCAGCCCTGCTTCACCACTCGTGAAGCTTCCCCCCTGCAGGTGGGACCGGGGGCTCAAACCCGGGTCCTTGCGTACTGTAAAATGTGCGCGCAACCAGGTGTGCCACCACCCAGCCCCGCTATTACATTTTTAATAATGAATTTTTTGCCATTCCCTCTAGTCAGTCTTTCCAGAATTCTAATTATACATTTGCTCAACTGTCTTTTTCTTACCTTTATTTCTTCTTAACCTTGTGTCCAGGATTTTATTTTAATATATATATATGTATGTATATATATATATATATATATATATATGTGTGTGTGTATGTATTCTTTACACCAGAACACTGATCAGATCAGCTCTGCCTTGTGGTGGTATGGGGGACTCAACCTGAGACTTTGGAGCCTCAGGCATGAGATTCTCTTTGCATAGCCATTATGTTATCTCCCCCCATCAGGACTACGAGTCATTGTTCTTCGTGGCCATTTTTCCCTTTCTTTCTTTCTTTCTTTCTTTCTATTTTACTTGATAGGACAGAATTGAGATAGGAGGGGGGAGAAAAGAGGGAGAGAGAAAGATAGACACTTGCAGACCTGCTTCACTTCTCCTGATGCCTCCTCCCTTGCCAGTGGGGAGGAGGGGCTCACACCTGGGTCCTTGTGCATGGTAATGTGTGCACTCAACTAGGTGCACCACCACAGGGCTCCAAGTGTTCATATTTTCTATCTCTTGCTGTCACTTTATTTATTTTGGGTAATTTCCCCCAACATTTCTTATGATTCTTTCTTTAGCTAGATCTAATATGTAGTTAAACTCATCCTTTGAATTTTTTTTTGTCCCAGTGTCTATTTGTAATTCTGGAAGTTCTTTCTCTTAAACATTTGATTATTTTAATTTTATTTATTTTGTATAGAGAGAGAGAAATTGAGAAAGAAGGGTTAGATAGAAAGGGAGAAAGAGAGAAACCTACAGCACTGCTTCGCCACTTAAGAAGCTTCCCCCAACAGGTGGAGACTAGGGACTTGAGCCCAGATCCTTATACATGGTAGCATGTGCACTCAACCAGTTACACCACTACCAGGCCTTATAAATATTTGGTTATGGGAGAGAAAGAGAGAGAGACAGAGAGAGAGAGAGAGAGAGAAGGGAGGAAGAACAGGAGGAGGAGGAGGAAAAAAGGACAGTCAACAAACTAGAGAAAAGAAGGGTAAAAATAGAATAATCTGAAAGGCACTATGGATCAAATGGTTAAAACAGATAAGAGGAGTAGAAGTCATAATAAAAGAACACAACAGTATGATTAAGAGATTGAGACTTGAAGAAGAACCATATAGTAGTTCTAGAATTGTGACTGGAGAGGTGGCACAATGAATAAAATGTTGTACTATCAAGCATGAGATTCTGAGTTCAATTCCCTATCTCTATCCAATAAATAATAAATAAATAAATTTTTTTTTAAAAAAGAGAAAGATCAGTCATTTGGTCATTAAGAAACTACAAATCAAGAGAAAAAAAAAAAAGAAACTACAAATCAAAACCACAATGTGAAACTACTTCATTAAGATTGACAGAATTCTCTCTCTCTTTAATAAATGTTAAAAGGATGAGAAAAAAAAAAAGGCTGTTAAGTTTTTGCCAAAAACTTTATGGCAAAAGCATTATTATAGAGAGAGGCATATGCTTTAATGATAAAAAAAAACAAAAACTGTTCATCAAAATGATAGAATGGCCCAGAATAACCCAGTACCAACTGAAAACATTACTTCCAAACATACAGAAGAATCAGAAGAGAACAAAGCCCCATATTGGGAGATTTTAATACATCTCCCTCAGTTGTCAGCTGACAAAATGTAAGCCTGTAGAAGAGTTGAGTCGCACAACCATCAAAATCTTCTTTCTATTCTTAGGTCTTGATGGTAACCTCCTCCCCATAGCTGCTCACTGAGCATGTTGCCAAGGCTTGTGGATTCGCGCTGGTTCTGTGCCAACACTGTTTCATCCTATAGCTCATGTTTTGGCTCAGGTTCTAGATGCCTCTTGCCTGAACTATCATAACTGCCTCCTAATTAGCCTCATTTTGTTTATGGAGAATTGCCCAAATGATATGTGGTTCAGTAGTTCCAGTATGAAACTATAACTTTACCTTTGGATTAAACCAGACCAAATGGACTGCAATGTTTTAGCTGCACTGGAATGATTCACTTTTACTGAATTGAACCCTTGGTGTGAGACTCTTCGTTACCTAGAGGCCTGGTAAAAGACAAAATCCTGTGAAACTCCCTGTGGCTAGTATATTATTTCAGGAACACACAATACCATTAAAAATCTGTTTTATATATTAAATCTGAGGGAGAGAAGTCAGGGCACCACTCTGGTACACACACACAGTGCTGGGAATCAAATCAGGAGCCTCAAGCATGCAAATCTAATGCTCTACTGACTGAGTCATTTCCCAACCACCACACTATATATTCTTTATGAGAAATCTTAAAGAAAAAAATTCTGAAATCCACACTTATCCTGCAAATCAGTTTCTGTATATTTTATTTTATTGATTTTTTTAAAATGTTTTTTAAAAAAATTTTCTTCCTATACAGTAGAGAGTTTCACATGGGTTTACCCAGCAGAGCACACACATCCTTTACCATGCAGTAAGACCTGGGTTCAAGCCCCCATCACTACGTGGGGAGCACCATGCAAAGAAGCTTCACAAGCAATGGAGCAGTCTCTGGTTTCTCTCATTTTTCTCTCTGTCTCTGTCAGCAGGAGAAGTGGAATCATGCAGGTGCAAAGCTCCATTGAAAATGGCAAAGATACATAGATAGATGACTTAAAAGCAGCAAGAAAAGGAAATGACACATACAGAAAAACAAAGATTAAAAACTAGGGCAAGAATGGGAGGATAGCATAATAGTTATGCAAAAAAAAAAAAATGACTGTAATGCCTGAGGTTCTGATGCACCAGCTCCAGTACTCAGCATTGCATAAAGCAGAGCTAAGCAGTGCTTTGGTCTCTATCTCTACCTCCCTCATTAAACTAAGTAAATAGAATATATACTTTTTAATCTTGCCAGAAACCAAGTGGTGGTGCACCTGGTTGAGTGCACACATTGCTATGTGCAAGCACCTGGGTTCAAGTCCCTTGTCCCCACCTGCAGAGGGGAAGCTTCTCCAGTGGTGAAGCAATGCTGCGGTGCTCTCTCTCACTCTTTCTCTATCCTCCCCTTACCCCCTCTCAATTTCTCTCTCTTCTATGAAATAAAAAGAAAGGAAAAATGAGAGTAGGGGGTGGGTGGGAGATAGCATAATGGTTATGCAAAAAAACCCTATCATGTCTGAGGTTCCGAAGTCCAAGGTTCAACCCCTTGTACCATAACCCAACCTGAGCAGTGCTCTAAAACTTAATTAAACAGTCAAAAAATAAACCAGGGAGTGGGGGTAGATAGCATAACAGCTATACAAAGAGAATCTGTGCCTGAGGCTCCAAAGTCGCAGGTTCATTCCCCCGCATCACCATAAGCCAGAGCTGAGCAGAGCTCCGGTAAAAAAAAAAATAAATAAATTAAATTAAAATAAGGTAGGACAGACTTTATCAGATACAATGTATGCCGGAAGACAGTGTAGCAAATTCTTTAAAGTACAGACAAAAATTATAAACCTACTATTTGAAAATATCTTTTTTAAAAACTTTTTCATTATTTTTTTGAATTATTTAATTTTGGTGGGAGCTTGATTGCATTAAATTTGTATATGGCTATAAGTAGAATATTCATTTTGCCTGGGCAGACAAACCCACCAATATGTAATGGAGTCCCACCTCCCCAGACTCCTGCCCCACTAAGGAAAGAGAGACAGGCTGGGAGTATAGATAGAACTGCCAATGCCCATATTCAGCCAGGAAGCAATTACAGAAGACAGACCTCCCACTTCCTACACCCCATAATGATCCTGGGTCCATACTTCTAGAGGGATAAAGAATAGGAAATCTATCAAGGGAGAGGTTTGGATACGGAGTTCTGGTGGTGGGAATTGTGTGTAAATGTACCCCTCTTATCCTGTGGTCTTGTCAATATTTCTATTTTATAAATACAAATTTAAATAAATGTTGAGAACCAAAAAAAAAAATTCATTTTGATGGTTATAATTCTTCTAGTCCATGAACATGGAATATATTTCTACTTCTTTGTATCTTAATTGTATTTTTTTGACTAGTGACATAATTTTCAATATATAAGTCTTTAATTTCTTTTGTTAGGTTTATTCCTAAATATGTTATTGTTTTTGTTGCTATAGTGAATGGAACTGATTTCTGGATTTCTTCTTCTGACTTAGTGTTTGCATAAAGAAATGCCAATGACTTTTGTATGTTAATTTTGTAGCCTGACACTTTACTAGTCTGATAATTTCCAGGAACTCCCTGCTGCATTTTTTAGGTTTTTCTGTGTGATACTATCATATAATCTGCAAATAGTGACAGTTTAACTTTTTCTTTCCCAATATGTATCCCTTTAGTTTCTTGCTCTTGCTTGGCTGCTATGGCAAGAACTCCCAGCACTGTGTTGAATAGTAAAGGTGATAGTAGGGTGCCCTGTCTAGTACGTGATATAAATGGGAAAGCTTCCAGTTTCTCACTATTAAGTATGATTGTGCCTGTAGGTCTGCTATATATGAACTCCACTAGGTTAAGGACTTTTCCATCTATTTGCATTTTTTGTAGTGTTTTAATCATGAAAGGATGTTGGATTTTGTCAAAGGCTGTCTCTGTATCTATTAATTAATCATGTGATTCTTGGTTTTTCTTTTATTGATGTGCTGGATCACATTTATTATTTATACCTGGGATAAATCAAAATTGATCATGATGTACAGTCTTTTTACTATACTGCTGTATCCGATTGGCTAGAATTTTGTTCAATATTTTAGCATCTATGTTCATCAGAAATGTTGGTCTGTAGTTTTCTCTTTTGTTGTTGTGTCCTTATCTGCTTTTGACATTAGGGTGAGGTTGGCTTCATAGAAGGGTATATTTCTGTGTCTTCAAAAATTTAGAAAATTTAAAAGTATAGATACTAACTCTTCTTTGTAGGTTTTGTAGAATTAATTTGTAAAAACCACCAGGTCCGGGACTTTTATTGTTGGGAAGGTTCTTGATAAGTGTTTTAATTTCCTTGACTATGACTGGCCTGTTCATATTTTCTAGTTCCTCTTGGTTTAATTTTGGAAGGTTATATATTTCTAGCAGCCTGTCTGTTTCTTACAGGTTCTCTAGGTTGGCTACATATAGTAGTTCATGGAAACCCCAAATGATACTTTGAATTTCTGTGATGTCTCCTGTTGTGATATCTCTTCTTTCACTTATAATCCTATTTATTTGAGTCTCCTCTCTCTCTCTCTTTTATTTTCTTCTTGTGAGTCTGGCCAAGAGTTTGACAATTTTGTTTACCTTCATTGATCTTTTGTATGGTTTTCTTATTTTCTTTTTTCAATATTTATTTACTTATTCCCTTTTGTTGCCCTTTTTGTTTTTATTGTTGTTGTAGTTATTATTGTTGTTGTTATTGATGTTGTGTTTGTTGGATAGGACAGAGAGAAATGGAGAGAGGAAGGGAAAACAGAGAGGGGGGAGAGAAAGATAGACACCTGCAGACCTGCTTCATCACTTGTGAAGTGACTCCCCTGCAGGTGAGGAGCGGGGGGCTCGAACCGGGATCCTTATGTTGGTTCTTGGTCTTTGTGCCACATGTGCTACTGCCCAACTCCCTGTTCTCTTATTTTCAATGTTATTCATTTCTGACCTAATTTTAATTATTTCAGTCCTTCTGTTTGCTTTAGGGTTCCTTTGTTCTTCTTCTTCTACATTGTTAAGGTGTGTAGTCAGGTTGTTTATTTGAGCTTCCTTTTGTTTTGCAATGTGTGCTTATATGGCTATGAATTTCCCTTTCATAGCTTATATGGCTATGAATTTCCCTTTCATAGCTTATATGGCTATGAATTTCCCTTTCATAGCTTATATGGCTATGAATTTCCCTTAGCTGTGTCTCAAATAACTCTATAGCTCATGTCTTTCTTTTCATTTGATTCTCAGAACATTTAATTTCTTTCTTAATTTTCTTTTTGATCTAGTAGTTGTTAGGTAGTGTGCTGTTTAGTTTCCATATTTTGGGACTTTTGCTAATTTTCTGTTCATTGTTAAGTGTTAGTTTAATTCCACTGTGGCTTGAGAAAATGTTTGGGAGGATTTCAGTGCTCTTGAATTTGTTGACATTCTCTTTGTGGTCTAAGATACATTCTATCCTTGAGAATGTCCTATGTGAGCTAAAAAAAATTGAATATGTACAGTAGGTTTAGTCTATCTCTTTGTTTAATTATTTTATTAACTATCTGCCTAGGTGATCTGTCAATATAAGGAAGTGGGGTGTTAGGTTCTAGTAAGATAATAGAATAAGAGCTACAAAAGTTTACCTGGAATCAGAAAATACCTAGAATTGAATTGCCAAGAGAATCTTGAGAAAAATGAACAGAATTGGAGGCATCACACTTTCAGATCTCAAACTATACTACAAGGCCATTGTAATAAAAACTGCCTGACTCCTGAACAACAACTGACACAGTAACCAGTGGAATAGAATTGAGAGTCCAGATATCAGCCCCCACACCTATCTACATCTAATTTTTGACAAGGGGCCCAAACTATTAAATGGAGAAAGAGAGTTTCTTCAGCAAATGCTGTTGGGAAAATTGGGTTGAAACTTGCAGAAGAATAATACTAAATCAAACATTTCACTACACACAAAAGTAAACTCCAAATAGATCAAGGACTTGGACGTTAGACCAGAAACTATCAAATACTTAGAGGAAAACATTGGCAGCACTCTTTTTAAAAAAAATTTATTTATTTTATTTTATTTTTTATTTTTTGTCCCCAGGGTTATTTCTGGGGCTTAGTGCCTACACTATGAATTCACTGCTCCTGGAAGCCATTTTTTCCCTTTTGTTGCCCTTGTTGTTTATCATTTTTGTTATTATTATTGTTGTTATTGCTGTCATTGTTGTTGGATAGGACAGAGAGACGTAGAGAGGGGAGGGGGAGACAGAGAAGGGGAAACAAAGATAGACACTTGCAGACCTGCTTCACAGCTTTTGAAGCAACACCCCCCCTCCCCAGCGGGGGGGAACCAGGATCCTTAGCCAGTCCTTGTGCTTTCCGCCATGTGCACTTAACCCGCTGCACTACTGCCCGCCCCACTTTTTTCTTTTTTAAGTTTTTTTTAACTAGATTTTTTTGAAATTATTTATTTGTTTCTTTCTTTTTTTTTAAATAATTTATTTCTTTATTGGGGAATTAATGTTTTACATTCAATAGTAAATACAATAGTTTGTACATGCATAACATTCCCCAGATTCCCATTTAACAATACAACCCCCACTATGTCATTCATCATCTTTCATGGACCTGTATTCTCCCAACCCACCCACCCACCCACCCCAGAGTCTTTTACTTTGGTGTAATACTCCAATTCCATTTCAGGTTCAACTTGTGTTTTCTTTTCTAGTCTTGTTTTTCAACTTCGGCCTGTGAGTGAGATCATCCCATATTCATCCTTCTGTTTCTGACTTATTTCACTCAACATGATTTTTTCAAGGTCCATCCAAGATCGGCTGAAAACGGTGAAGTCACCATTTTTTACAGCTGAGTAGTATTCCATTGTGTACATATACCACAACTTGCTCAGCCACTCATCTGTTGTTGGACACCTGGGTTGCTTCCAGGTTTTGGCTATTACAAATTGTGCTGCCAAGAACATATGTGTACACAGATCTTTTTGGATGGATATGTTGGGTTCCTTAGGATATATCCCCAGGAGGGGAATTGCAGGGTCATAGGGTAGGTCCATTTCTAGCCTTCTGAGAGTTCTCCAGACTGTTCTCCACAGAGGTTGGACCAATTGACATTCCCACCAGCAGTGCAGGAGGGTTCCTTTGACCCCACACCCTCTCCAGCATTTGCTGCTGTTACCTTTTCTGATGTATTACATTCTCACAGGAGTGAAGTGATATCTCATTGTTGTCTTTATTTGCATTTCTCTGACAATCAGAGACTTGGAACATTTTTTTCATGTGTTTCTCAGCCTTTTGGATCTCTTCTGTGGTGAATATTCTGTCCAATTCCTCCCCCCATTTTTGGATGGGGTTATTTGTTGTCTTGTTGTTGAGTTTGGCAAGCTCTTTATATATGTTGGTTATTAAACTCTTATCTGATGTATGGCATGTAAAGATCTTCTCCCATTCTGTGAGGGGTCTCTTGGTTTGGGTAGTGGTTTCTTTTGCTGTGAAGAAGCTTTTTAATTTGATGTAGTCCCATAGGTTTATACTTGCCTTAGTCTTCCTTGTAATTGGATTTGTTTCATTGAAAATGTCTTTAAAATTTATGCGGAAAAAAGTTCTGCCAATATTTTCCTCTAAGTATCTGATAGTTTCTGGTCTAACATCCAAGTCCTTGATCCACTTGGAATTTACTTTTGTATTTGGTGAAATTCAGTGATTCAGTTTCATTCTTCTGCATGTTTCAACCCATTGTTTCCAATACCATTTGTTGAAGAGACTCTGCTTTCCCCACGTAATAGTCTGGGGCCCTTTGTCAAAGATTAGATGTCCATAGGTGTGGGGGGCTCACTTCTGGGATCTCAATTCTATTCCACTGGTCAGTGTGTCTGTTCATGTTCTAGTACCAAGCAGTTTTGATGACAATGGCCCTATAATACAGTTTGAGATCTGGTAGTGTGATGCCTCCGGTTCTGTTCTTTTTTTTCTCAAGATTGTTTTGGCAATTCTAGGTCTTTTCTGGTTCCAGATAAACATTTGTAACATTTTTTCTATTCTCCTAAAAAATGTGCTTGGTATCTTGATGGGGATAGCATTAAATTTGTAGATGGCTCTAGGTAATATATTCATTTTGATGATGTTAATTCTTCCAACCCATGAACATGGAATATCTTTCCACTTCTTTGTGTCTTTTTCAATTTCTTTGAGTAGTGATTCATAATTTTCAGTATACAAGTCTTTCACTTCTTTGGTTAGGTTTACTCCTAGATATTTCATTGTTTTTGTTGCTATAGAAAAAGGAATTGATTTCTGGATTTCAATTTCTTCTAACTTAGTGTTTGCATAGAGGAATGCCACTGACTTTTGAATATTAATTTTATAGCCTGACACATTACTGTATTGCCTATGATTTCCAAAAGTTTCTTGCTGGATTCCTTAGGTTTTTCCATGTATACTATCATGTCATCTGCAAATAAGGAGAGTTTGACTTCTTCTCTTCCAATCTGTATGCCTTTAATTCCTTGCTCCTGCCTGATTGCTATGGCAAGAACTTCCAATACTATGTTGAATAGTAATGGTGATAGTGGGCAGCCCTGTCTAGTACCTGATCTGAGTGGAAATGCTTCCAGTTTATCACCATTGAGTATGATGTTGGCTGTAGGTTTGCTATATATAGACTCCACTATCTTCAGGAATTTTCCATCTATTCCCATTTTTGTAGTGTTTTGATCATAAAGGGATGTTGTATTTTGTCAAAGGCTTTCTCTGCATCTATTGATATGATCATGTGGTTTTTGATCTTGCTTTTGTTGATATGGTGGATCACATTGATTGATTTACATATATTAAACCAACCTTGCATGCCTGGGATAAACCCCACTTGGTCATGATTAACAATCTTTTTAATATACTGCTGTATCCAGTTGGCTAGAATTTTGTTCAGTATTTTTGCATCTATGTTCATCAGAGATATTGGTCTGTAGTTTTCTTTTTTGGTTGTGTCTCTGTCTGCTTTTGGTATCAGGGTGATGTTGGCTTCATAGAAGCTGGCAGGGAGTATTCCAGTGTCTTCAATCTTCTGGAAGACTTTTAAAAGTAGAGGTATTAGTTCTTCTTTGAAAATTTTGTAGAATTCATTTGTAAAACCATCTGGTCCAGGACTTTTATTTTTGGGAAGATTTTTGATAACTGTTTCAATTTCATTAGCTGTGATGGGCCTGTTCATGTTATCCACTTCCTCTTGACTTAGTTTTGGAAGTTGGAAGGTATCTATGAAATCATTCATTTCTTCCAGGTTCTCTAGCTTGGTGGCATATAGTTGTTCATAGAAGCCTCGCATGATATGTTGAATTGCTGCAGTGTCTGTTGTGATATCTCCTCTTTCATTTACTATCCGATTTATTTGGGTCTTCTCCCTTTTTTTTTTTGTGAGTCTGGCTAAAGGCTTGTCATTTTTGTTTACTCTTTCGAAGCACCAACATTTACTTCCATTGATCTTTTGTATGGTTTTCCTATTCTCAATGTTATTTATTTCTGCCCTAACTTTAGTGATTTCTGTCCTTCTGGTTGCTTTAGGATTCCTTTGTTGTTCTTCTTCTAGGTCTTTAAGATGTGCAATCAGGCTGTTTATTTGTGCCTTTTCTTGTTTCCTAATGTGTGCTTGTATAGCTATGAACTTCCCTCTTAGGACTGCTTTAGCTGTGTCCCAAATATTTTGATAGCTTGTGTCTTCATTTTCATTGAACTCTCGAAACATTTTGATTTCTTCCTTGATTTCCTCTTTGACCCAGAAGTTGTTAAGAAGTGTACTGTTGAACTTCCACATTTTGGGACTGTTACTAATCTTTTGTTGATTGTTAAGTATACTGTTGAGCTTCCACATTTTGGGACTGTTACTAATCTTTTGTTGATTGTTAAGTGTTAGTTTAATTCCACTGTGGTCTGAGAAGATGCTTGGGATGATTTCAGTGCTCTTGAATAGGCTGATGCTGTCTTTGTGGCCTAATATATGGTCTATCCTTGAGAATGACCCATGTGGATTTGAGTAAAATGTGTATTCCAGTTTCTTGGGATGAATGACTCTGAAAATGTCCAATAGTTCTAGTTTATCTATCTCTTCATTTAGCTCCCTTATGTCTTTACTGATTTTCTTCCTGGATGATCTGTCAAGTTGAGATAGTGGGGTGTTGAAGTCCCCTACTATGATTGTGTTACTGTTAATATATTGCTGTAGCTCTTTCAGTAGAAGTTTGATGTATTTAGATGGCTTCTCATTGGGTGCATAGATGTTAATAATTGTTAAGTCCTCTTGATTGACTGATCCTCTGAGCATTAAGTAGTGTCCATTCCTATCTTTTTTAATCTTATCTATTTTAAAGTCTATCATGTCAGATATGAGAATAGCTGTTCCTGCCCTTTTTTGTGGGCCATTGGCTTGTATGATAGTTTTCCATCCTTTCACTTTAAGTCTGTGTTTGTCTTGTTGAGTTAGGTGAGTTTCCTGTAGACAACATATTGCTGGGTTGTGTTTTCTGATCCATCTTCCTATTCTGTGTCTTTTAATATGTGAATTCAGGCCACTGACATTTATTGATATCAAAGATTGAAGATATTTTAACGCCATTCTTGTAGAGTTTTAGAGTGTTTTGATATATGTCCTATTTGTGGTGGTCTGGTTGTTTATAGGAGACCTTTCAGAACTTCTTTCAGGGCAGGCTTGGTGATGGTTGCTTCCTTCAACTGTTGCTTGTCTGAGAAGGTTTTGATGCTTCCATCTAGTCTGAATGACAGTCTAGCAGGATATAGTATTCTTGGCTGAAAGCCTTTCTCATTGAGCACTCGATAGATATCTTGCCATTCTCTTCTGGCCTGTAGTGTTTGTATGGAGAAGTCTGCTGCTAATCTTATGGGTTTTCCTTTGTAGGTGACTCTTTGTTTTTCTCTTGCAGCCTTGAGGATCCTTTCTTTATCCTTATTCCTTTCCATTCTAAGTATGACATGTCTTGGTGTCTTTAGGTCTGGGTTTGAAATTATTTATTTGTTTATTCCCTTTTGTTGCCCACGTTGTTTTATTGTTGTTGTAGTTTTTATTGTTGTTGTCATTGTTGGATAGAACAGAGAGAAATGGAGAGAGGAGAAGACAGAGAGGGGGAGAGAAAGACAGACACCTGCAGACCTACTTCACCGCCTGTGAAGCGACTCCCCTGCAGGTGGGGAGCTGGGGGGCTTGAACCGGGATTCTTATGCCGGCCCTTGCACTTTGCGCCACCTGCGCTTAACCCGCTGAGCTACCACCCAACTCCCTCTTTTTTAAGTTTTATAGAAATCTTCAATGATACAAATCCAGTTGAAAGGAAAACTAAAGCAAAAATAAATCAATGGGACTACATCAAATTAAAATTAAAAAGCTTCAGCACAGCACAAGAAACCACCACCCAGAGATTCCTTACACAATGAGAAATCTTTATATGCCATATATCATTCAGGAGGCTAATAACCAAAATATATAAAGAGCTCACCAAAATCAGGAAAAAAAATCCAAAAGTGGGGAGAGGATGTGAACAGAATATTCACCAAAGACGAGATCCAAAAAGCCAACAAACATGAAGAAATTCTCCATCACTGATTGTCAGAGAAATGCAATAAGACAACAATGAGATATCACTTTACTCCTGTGAGGATGTCATACATCAGAAAAGGTAGCAGTGGGGGCCAGTTGGTGGCGTACCTGGTTGAGCACACGTATTGCAATGTGTAAGGATCCAGGTTTGAGCCCCTGCAGGGGGAAAGCTTTGCAAGTGGTGAAGCAGTGCTGCAGGTGTCTCTCTGTCTCTCTCCCTCTCTATCACCCCCTTCCCTATTGATTTCTGGCTGTCTCTATCCAATAAATAAATATAATAAAAATAAATTAATAAAAATAAAAAAATAATAAAAGAAATGGTAGCAGCAGCAAATGTTGGAGAGGCTGTGGGGTGCAAAGGAATCCTCCTGCACTGCTGGTGGGAATGTAAATTGGTCCAACTCCTGTGGAGAACAGACTAGAGAACTCTTACAAGGCTAGAAATGGACCTACCCTATGACTCTGCAATTCCTTTCCTGAGGATATATCCTAAGGAACCAAATACACCCACCCAAAAAGATATGTGTATACTTATGTTCATAGCAGCACAATTTGGAATAGCTAAAACCTGAAAGCAGTCCAGGTGTCCAACAACAGATAAGTGGCTGAGTTGTGGAGGGAGACGAGGAAAGGGGGTATGCAAACAAGGCTCACATGCCTAAGGCTCCCAGGTCCCAGGTCCCAGGTTCAATTTCTGCACCACCATAAGCCAGAGCTGTGGGGAGGTCTGGCTATTAAAAACAAAACAAAACAAAACAAAACACTGCGTTGATGGTGGCACATGGGTTAAGCATTGGATCCTCAAGCATGGGGTCCTGAGTTTGATGGCATGTGATACTCTGCTTCTTTATCCTTCTCCTTGAAGCCCTCTCAGTTCTCATAAATAGATAACAAGAAGAAGGAGGAAGAGGAGGGGGAGGGGGGAAGGAGAAGGAAGAGGAAGAGGAGAAGGAGACGCAGAAGCATAATTTACTTGTTATATGAGAATGAAGTGGGTGAGCTGTTTTGTTTTCTCAGTTCTAGATGCTGGTGGTGTGGGGAATTGAACCTGGGACCTGGGAGCCTCAAGAATGAGACTCTGTTTACATAACCATAATGCTAACTCCCCTGCCCAAGTTGGTTGCTTTTTTAAAAAGTCTTATTTTTTTCAAAAGAGAGAAAGAATCAATCACTCAATATTGAGGATCAAACTCAGGGTCACATGCTTGAGACTCCAGTGCCTACTGCCCAGCTCTGGAGTTTGGAGGCTGGCTGGTTTACTGAGGAGCAAGGAGTACAGAACAGTCATTGTAAGTGTTCTGAGCGTTGGGTGAGCACTTGCAGGGTGGACCACAGCAAAGTGGTCTAGACATCATGTGTGGCTTGAATACCTCCCAATGCTGGAGGTGAAAAGCCTCTGGTGTTCAGTAAACTCCCATCCAATGAGCACAGGCAAGCAGTAATATAAGGAGACTTGAGATAATGGGGTGACCTGTAGGTGACCAACTACACTAGGTGACATTAGGAGTGCTAGCGGAGGAGCTGGAGAGATAGCTCATAGGGTAGGCTTATATTTTGTCAGACTGAGGTTCAAGCCCCAGCACCCAAGGGAGCATGGGAATGCCATGACATGGTGAGGGTGGGTGGAAGCTCTGGTGCTGTGTGTTGCCTCTTCCTGTCTGAGTGCAACCACAGCCTGGGAGCAGTGGACTCACAAGTTCCTACCTCTGCAAAAAAGAAAAGAAAAGATGTGGGGTGATCCTGCCTACGAATTTTAACAACAAAAGAAATGCAAAAAACTCAGTGTGTGGACCTAACTAGAAGAGAGGCTAACAGGAAAGGTGACTCCATGACTAGACCACTTGGTGTGCAGTGGACACTGAAGGTGCATATATTGGGCCTCATAGACTCTCTGCTCCCAGGGAGCATCCAATCAGAGTTTACATGCAAGCCAGCTTTATGCACACTATTGGTCTGTTTGTTTCATTTTAAGTAACAGTTTTTTATTTGTTAAGAAATATCAAGTTCCAGGCTGGCAAAATAGTTCCCTTGGATAGTGTGCTGGGCAGCAGAGGAGCAATGACAGAATCTAGAACTCCTTCCTTCTGCGCCCCAGAAGGACTATACTCCCAGAGGGGAAATGTTAGAGGAAGAAGACCAGAGGGCTCTGAACCCTAATCCACTGGGACCTGGAGCTTTAGTGACATGGAACCTTTGTTTTTGCACCATCATGGAGAGTGAAGAGTTTCTGGAGAATACCTGAGGAACTAGGTACCAGTTCGATTACCGGAGAGGCAAGAGGAAAATGGAAGGACAACTATGGGATGATTTTACTCGTAAGTGGAGTATAGAGAATTGAAACACATGAACTTGAGTATATATATATATACATACAGTCAGCCCATAACTGTGATCTTGGAAGAACTATGGTGGTTACCACTGGGGACAAGGGACACAAAACTTTATGAGTGGTGTAGAATTATACACTACTATCTTATAATTTTGTAAATCAATATTGTCACTAATCAACTTTTTAAAACTTAAAAAAAAAATTAGTGTGTTGTGCTGGATGATCACTTGGATAATATAATGTTATTGCTGTGTGTGTGCTCCAGGTTTGAGCCTGTTGCCCACTTCACTGAAGCCAGTTTCAGTGCTGTGGCCGGTCTGTCTGTCTATCTATCTATCTATCTATCTCTATCTCATATGCAAGTAACTAAATCCTAGTACATAGTGAACTGCTTTAACATGAAAGTGACTCAGGTTCAAGTCTGGCCTCTACTGCACTGGAGGAAGTTTTGGTGCTATGATTTCTTTCTCTTTCTCTATGTGCCTCTGTCTCTACCTGAAAAAATTAGCAAGGTGGCCAGGTGGTGATGCACCCAATAGACTGTACATGTTACAATCTGCAAGGACCTACATTCAAGCTTCTGGTCCCCACCTGCAAGTAGAAAACTTCACAAGCAGTGAATCTCTCTTTTTCGCTCCCTCTTCCCTCTCAATTTCTCTGTTTCTATCCAACAAATAAATAAAATATTAAAAAAAAAATAGGCAGAGCAGTGAAGCCCCAACAATTACTAAAACAAAAATCTCAGGATTCAAGTGCTCTCAAGATGGTTGATTGCACATACACTAACTTAATCCTAAAAACAATCATGCCTCTAATTCATCATATATATTCTAGTTTTTTATGACAGTTTTCATCTGAAACATCTCTTCTCCTTGGGCTTCGTGTTTTCCTGTTTGAAATACATGTTACTATGGAAATGTCATGGCACAGTATAGTGGCATTAACAAGTGAAGTGTAAAGACTTTTCAGAACATCTATAAACACAAGTCTAGGGTTTAGGAATATAAGCTCTAATGATGTGATAGCATTCATGCCTTCAGACACAGTGTCATAAATACAAACACCCAGAAACATGAGCCAGCACAGAGAAGACAGTTAAGAACTTTATTAGAATTTATGTGCCCAGATTTTAAAGCATATATAAAAATATTAAAAGCATGAAACCTAACAGACTACTTGGGAAGAACATCTGGAAAAAATGAAAGACAGAATGCCAACATTTACTTACGAACACACATCTCTGGAAGAAGGACCAAGGGCCTGGATGCTCCAGGGAAACTTAGAAACAGCATTGAACTGCCTTTAATGCCACAGTACGTTTCTTTAAAAGTCTGTGTATACACCAGCAACTATTGGTAAATCATATTTATCAAGTGTGGGGAGGGACTGCTATTTTACATTTATCTTTAAAATGAATAATTCAACAAAGAAAAGTATTACCTGTGAGTAATGGAAAAAAGATTCACTGGGCTGAGTGAAATTCAAGGTCCTTCATTACTATCCTGGCTCTGCCACCAACTAGACGTGTGATTCAAGAAAAGTCACTCAATATGCCTGGGCCAATTTCCTCATCTAATCAGTATTGTAACTCTGAATTTTCACTTACTAGGCTCTTATAGCAAGTTACAGTGGTCCTGGTCCAGTTTCTTCTGAGAGACAATACTTGCTGTATTCTGAATCCTGGAGGAAAGACCTGGAGCCCTTTGATATAGGAGTCATGAAGGGTACAGTTAGCAAGCCCATACCCTTGTTCCATGTCTTGTCTTTCTCTACTCCATTTTCCCATGCCCACAGTCACAAATACAAATTAATCACATATATTAAACCCTCCTCCTGGCTTTGTGTCAGTGCTCTGGTCTCCTGGGAATAATGTAAACTATGTCCAGTTCTCCAGTGTTTGGAAAAGGACTTAGGGCATACATTTTTTCTTTACAAGAAACAACCATTCTTGTCTCTTACTCTCTTTTGCTTAAACAGCAATGACACCAGGCATTTGTCTTTGGGGACCTAATACCTGCCATCAAGTCCCAGGCCAGGACCCCTGCCAACTGGCTTCAGAACAGGCCATTTATCAACAGTGTTTAGGCACCACCTCAATTCATCTGCAACACAGGAAGAACCAAATCCAACTGTAAGAATCTCTTTGTATTCTTAAGCAAAAACAGGTTTAGACCTTATTAACTGCCAAGAGACAGGAGGTGGGGACTCAGGCTTTTTGTCAGTGATCGTTATTTAGTAGAGCAATTCGGTCATTATGAAAATTAAAAGAAACAAAAGAAATTACTAGCCATTCAGTACTTACTCCATAGTAGGTCTCGTGATGAGCAGCTCATATGAATTAGCTAATTCTCACATCTAATAGTCACTATTGAAACCTAATACGTTTTTACTTGTTTATCATGTTTCTTGTCCACCTTCCTCACTTAAAATATATGTTCACCCAGAACATTTTTAAGTTTTTTGAAAGATTTTATTTATTTATTAATGAGAAAGATAGGAGGAGAGAGAAAGAACCAGACATCACTCTGGCACATGTGCTGCTAGGGATCGAACTCAGGACCTCATGCTTGAGAGTCCAAAGCTTTATCACTGCATCACCTCCCGGACCACTCATCCAGAACATTTTTATTGTGCTTATTGTCCCATATATATGAAATATCTGTTGAACACAACAAACAACTCCAGAGGTAGGTATGATTTTTTAATAGCTGACTAAGCAGAAGTGCTCAGAGGATACAAACGGACAGCCCAAAGACACTTGGCTCATTAAGAAGCAGAACTGAGAACCAAGTCTCAGTTGATGTTTCTTTCTAGAGATAAGGAGACTTTGCCTTCAACATAGATTTCGTCTTTCCTTCTCCCTCTCTTTTGAATATTTTATTTATTACTGAGAAAGGAGGAGAGAGAAAGAACCAGACATCACTCTGGTACATGTGCTGCCAGGGATTGAACTCAAGACCTCAGGCTTGAGAGTCCAGTTCTCTATCCACTGCGCAGCCTCCAAGACCTCTCCTCTCCTCTACTTTCTTCTCCTCTCCTCTCCTCTCCTCTCTCCTCTCCTCTCCTCTCCTCTCCTCTCCTCTCCTCTCCTCTCCTCTCCTTTTCTTCTTTGTTTATTTTCTTTACCAAAGCATTTCTCAGCTCTGGTTTGTAGGGTGGTGCTAGAAATTGAACATAATATTCAGGCATAAATATCCATTATACTATCTCTCTAGTCTTTAACTTAGATCTTGAAGAACATGTCCAGCTTGACAAATCTAGAGCCTATATACCTATAAAGCACGTATTTATCTTCTGTACACCTGAAAGTTTGAAACTGCACCAAGAAGGTCTATCTGGCATTTTCATGATAAACATTTCACTAGAAGTACATGTGTCTCCAAACATAACACTTGCATTATGCATAGGCACTATCTTCATCATTTCTCACTTAAAATCCCACACTGACTCTTCAGACATACATAATAAAAAAACACAGTAATTTTAGATGCCAACAAAATAACATCTGCAAAACCCTGGAGTTTCATAAGTTACAATATTAAGATGACTAATGATAAAGAATGATATTGCCTTGTGCCTCCCTGTCACTTGAGAGTCCCAGTATGAGAGGGGAGATAAACTCAGCAAATGGAAAACCATTCTCATCCTAGAGAAATACTATAGAAGGCTCAAGGACTCTTCAGAGAACCAGTTGTAATAAAATACTTCGTGAGATTAATTTTTTTTTATGAGAGAATGTTAGAATGACATCCAAAAGCTAATGTCACCCAGAAGCATAGTTCAGTCCTTTTCCATTTATCAAGTATACTTCATCCACACATAATTTTACATACCTAGGACTACATAACAGGGGCATGCTACTTCTGGTGTTTTTTTTTTTTTCCGTGCCACTCTGGTACTTTTGTAGGGATCACAAAAAATTTACAAAAGATTTTGTGGTGGAAAACCTTTTGTCCTATGAGGAAGGCAACTCTTCCATCTATCCTACTCCTGCCATCAACACACACCACATAGCATCCCTGTTGACCTAGCCAGTTCACAGTTCACGAACCAAGCTAGTAGTTTGGCCTTACTTTCTCCATTGCTAAACTGGTGCTATTCTTTTATTCTGAATAGTTTTAAAGATAAGAAATAGGAAAACACTTTATATAATTTCATAACAATCTAACCACCCCGAGTTAGAAAATCCTTTCTAGTGGCCTATGAGCTGGTCTATTAGACAAGGCACTAAACTCTCACCTGTGAGGTCCTGAATTAGCTCTCTGGCATCACATGAGCCAGAATGATGCTGTGATTCTTTCTCTCCTCCTCCCTCATTAATAAATAAATCATTACAACACCAACAACAAAAACATAGAAAAATCTTAATGATTATGTTCAGTGAAAAGAATGAGATACAAAATTGTTTATATAAATTCAACAATTTTTAAAGATTTCTCTTTTTTTACATTTTTTTAGTTTATAAAAAGAAAACACTATTGAAATAACTATCTATTGTCTTCTTAAACCTTAAGACAACAGGAATCTCCCGCTTCCTCTATAGAGTCTATGTTTCTCCCAATCCTGGAACCTCTGGGGTGGGGCTCACTTCCCTGCATGCTTCTCTCAAGTCAGGCCAAATGATATTGTTTTTGCCGATTCCTGCCTAATCAATGCAACAAGTACCATTTCAGTATGCTTCACCTCACACTGTGTACAGAGATGTCAGGTATGGAATGCCAAACCTTCACCCTCATCACTTGGGAGAGACATTTCCTTTCATGGTATGCTCTAATTCCATTACAGGAGGTTCACTTCCTAACAAAGTCCCAAAACCTAGATATATGCCAGGTCCCATTAGATAGAGCATATATTACATGTAACCATAAATTAGGGCAAAATATATACCTGAAAGCAAAAATACACAATAGTCTGTAGTGAGTCAGTATCAAGTTCATAATGAAATAGTGTCCACTTAGACTTAGATACTCTCCTCACCTACTTCCTATTACAGTTCTCTCACTAACTCCAAAGCTAACCTTATCAAAGCAATGACTGCAAAAGCTGAATAAGGGCAAGAGACTGGCATACTTTAATGATGACTCTTTAGTCACTATTAGGCCAGTCCACCAGCTGGGTCCTAATCCGGGAATCCTGAGATTCCCAAATAGACATGATGGGCTTAGACCTCAAATAAATCCCTCTCCCCAATATTACCAGTCATCTCTATCAGGAAAAACACAATAGACCCCTTTGTGGGCTCCCATAGGACCTTGCCCTCAACTTGGATCAACAACGGTAGAAAATGTTCCATCCTCCGTAGGGAGGATGGGCAACATACTCTATGCTCTACCTGAGGAAGATGAGTCCTGAAACTGGGGCAGCTTGGAACATTCCTACTCATGACCACAGAATGTGAGCTCAGATCTACAGGGATGCAGAGGTCACATAGGCTCTTAAGCTGAATATGGACCCCAGATCACATCAAATTGATGGGGTTTTCAGTCAACAACATTTATACCCCTTTCCCATATTAGGGAGCTACTCTCTTCCCTGACCCAGCTTTCTGGTTCTTTTCCCAGCCATGACATCATCTCCCCAGAAAATAACTTGGATCCACCTGCATATCAGATTTCAGGCTCAGGCAAAAACAAACAAACAAAAAACCACTAGTATAGCTACAGGCCCTTTGAAATATAACTAAAATATGCCTACTAGCTATCTACAAAATGGAGGACACCCCCCCCCAACTCTTCATCTGCACTATTCCAGCCTTTAAGTCCATGATTGTTCAACAATTTGTTTGGCTTTGTATGTTAACTCTCTTTTCAGTCACCAGGTTCCAGATGTTAGCATGATGCCAACCAGACTTCCCTGGACAGACAACCTCACCAATGTGCCTTGGCGCTCCTCTTCCCCAGAGCCCTTCCCCACTAGGGAAAGAGAGAGACAGGCTGGGAGTATGGGTCGACCTGTCAACGCCCATGTTCAGACCTTCAACCTTCTGTATCCCACATTGATCTTGGGTCCATACTCTCAGAGGGTTAAAGACTAGGAAATCTATCAGGGGAGGTGATGGGATATGGAGGTCTGGTGGTGGGAACTGTGTGAAGTTGTACCATTCTTATCCTATGGTTTTGTCAATGTTTCCTTTTTATAAATAAAAAATTAAAAAATATATATATACACACACACCAAAAATAAATATACACGTACAAAAATGCATAAATAAATATTTTAAAATTTTAAAAAAGAATATTAGATATATGGTGTTATAATTTTTATCCTTTTATATTCCTTGAATTATAGCATCATCTGTAACATTACAGAATAGTGAACAGATTCAGCATAGTCTCAAATTAAAAGTGCTATGATAGTTACTGTTTCAGATTTGGAGTAATTGTAAAGATGTTGAGCAGCAATTATGAGACAAGCTCAGTTCTCAGTGCTTTTTATAATTTATCTAAATGAGCTTTCTTCCTCTAATTACTCAAAGTCCCAAGATGGCAAACCATCTTTTAAATATCGTTCAACACAATAAAACTTACATATAAACAATGCTCTGGATATTGATATGGAAGTTTTCAAAATGGAAATTTATCTGCTATCTGGGATATTTATCATTAGCTACTCTTAAGCAATAAACATTACCTTTAATTCAAAGTCACTCAGACTCCAGGAATTAGACTGGTTCAGAGGACTCACTAACTCTGCTCTCATGATAAATGCAGAGGTCACATAGGCTCCTAAGCTGAATATAGACCCCAGATCACATCAAATCGATGGGCTTTACAGTCAACAATATTTATACCCCTTTCCCATATTAGGGAACTACTCTCTTCCCTGATTCAACTTTCTGGTCCTTTTCCCAGCCATGACATCATCTCATCTGATAATAACTTGGGTCCACTTGAATATCAGATTTTAGACTCAGGCTCAGAGGAAAAAAGAGAAAGAAAAAAAAGCTAGTATAGCCACAGGCCCTTTGGAATATAACTAAAATATGCCTACTAGCTATCTACAAAATGGAGGACACCCCCCCAACTCTTCATCTACACTATTCCAGCCTTTAGGTCCATGATTGTTCAACAATTTGTTTGGCTTTGCATGTTAACTCTCTTTTCAGTCACCAGGTTCCAGATGTTAGCATGATGCCAACCAGACTTCCCTGGACAGACAACCCCACCAATATAATCCTGGAGCTCTGCTTCCCCAGAGCCCTTCCCCACTAGGGAAAGAGAGAGACAGGCTGGGAGTATGGGTCGACCTGTCAACGCCCATGTTCAGCAGTGAAGCAATTACAGAAGCCAGACCTTCCACTTTCTGCACCCCACAATGACCTTGGGTCCATACTCCCAGAGGGTTAAAGAATAGCAAAGCTCTCAGAGGAGGGGATGGGATACAGAGTTGTGGTGATGGGAATTGTGTGAAGTTGTACCCCTCTTATCCTATGGTTTTGTCAATGTTTCCTTTTTATAAATAAAAAATTTAAAAAAAAGAAAACACTGACAAAACCATAGTATAAGAGGGGTACAACTCCACATAATTCCCACCACCAGAACTCAGTATTCCATACCCTCCCCTGATAGATTTCCTATTCTTTTTAAAAATTAGTTCCAAGCTGCCCCAGTTTCAGGACTCATCTTCCTCAGGTAGAGCATAGAGTATGTTGTCCATCCTCCCTACGGAGGATGGAACATTTTCTACCGTTGTTGATCCAAGTTGAGGGCAAGGTCCTATGGGAGCCCACAAAGGGGTCTATTGTGTTTTTCCTGATAGAGATGACTGGTAATATTGGGGAGAGGGATTTATTTGAGGTCTAAGCCCATCATGTCTATTTGGGAATCTCAGGACTCCCCTACTAGGGCCCCAGGTTCTTGTTTTTTTTTTGTTGTTGTTGTTGTTGGTTTTTAATCTTTTTTTATTATTGGTTAGAGACTGAGAGAATGTGAGAGGGTAGGGGAGATAGGGAAAGAGACAGAAGGATACCTGCCACTTTACTTCACCACTTGTGAAGCTTCCCCCCTCGTAGGTACAGACCAGGGGCTTGAAACCAGGTCATTGCTCGCTGTAATATATGCATTTAACCATGTGTGCCACTGTCTGGCCTCTCAACAATGTTTTTTACATGACTAGAAAGAATAATCTTTTAAAAAAGATTTATGTACTGAGTGGAGGAAATAGCATAATGGTTATGCAAACAGTTTCATTCCTGAAACTCCAAAATGGTAGGTTCAATCCCCCACACCACCATAAGCCAGAGCTAAGCAATGTTCTGGTCTCTCTGTAGCTCTCTCTTATTAAAATAAAACCAGTAAAATACATGTTTTTTAAAAAAAATTTGTTTATTAATATCATTCATGAGGGGCCAATGCTTGAGCCACTGTACCACCTCCTGGGTTGCTGCCAAGTCGTTTTAACTCTGTGTAGACATTGATTAGAATTACTTCACAATAGTGTATTGTATAGTTATACTGTAATTTACCTAACCAATTTCCTACTGTTGGACTTCTGGATTATTAAGAATAAATTTTGTTCATATTTTACAGTATTTCTTTAGGACAGACTCCCAGAAGTGGAATTAGAGGATCTGAAGATATAAACATTTTCAAGCTCCTGACAGATACAGCCAAACTGCTTTTCAGAAAGCTGTTGCCAATTTACACTTCTAACACTGCCAGTGTGTTTTTCTACCCATATAGATCTGTCTAAAGCATAGTAAAATCTAAATGGAATGTACAGACCTCAGATTGTTAATGCAGTTGGAGAGGCATCATGACCACAGTACAGGGGCCCGTGGGAAAGGCCATACCTACTTGCAGGTATGCAATTAACAGTGAGCTAGTGTGAGTACATGGTATAGAGGTTTTGCAAGAATACAGAGCGATATAATTAAATTTCAGACTGTCAAATCTACTGCCTATGTTTTATCCATTGCAGTACTCCCAGAACATGGGACAGTGCCTGGCACATACAGCCACTCAATAAAAAACTGTTAAATGAAAACAAAATCTCCTTTCAGATGCAAGTTTTTCAGCAGCTGTAGGATGTACTCATTTCTGGATTCAAGGGGAAAATGACTGGTTGGATTAAATATTCTGGTAAAGGTCTGTTCAATCCTGAAATTCTATTTTGATTTCAGAAAGTCAATTTAAATGAAAGTGACACAAAACAGCTCTTTTCTGGGGTGGGAAGACAAGTAAGCACATCTAAAAGGACTTACTTTGGTACTAGTTGTAAAGGTACATATATAACCCAAAATGCAATTTAGTGAGCTCTGTCATCTCAATAGTAGTCCCTTTCATAACTGATAATAAACTTCTTCTTCTCTTCCTTCTCCTCCTCCCTTGCCAGTATATTCTTCTTTTTCTTCTCCTCCTTTTTTCTCTTTCTTTTTAAAAAATTTTAAATTATCTTCATTCATTTATTGGATAAAGACAGGCAGAAATTGAGAGGAAAGGGGAGAGAGAGAGACCTGCAGCACTGCTTCACCACTTGTGAAGCTTTCCCCCTGCAAGTAGGGGGTCAGGGGTTTGAACCTGGGTCCTTGTGCATTGTAATATGTGCACTCAACCAGGTGCACCACCTCCTGGTTCCCCTACTTGTTTTTTTTTCTTCTTTTTTAAACAATTATTTTTGGATGGGCTGAGGAGAGAAAGAACCAGAGCAACACTCTGGCATTGAGATACTAGGAATTACACTCAAGACTTCATGCTTGAAAATCTAATGCATTATTCACTTCGCCATCTCCCAAGATGCAAAATTCCTTTTAATACTCCACAATTTCTTTATAGTTAATTGTCAGATACTGCCAGATCAATTTGGTAATGTTATTGATAAGAATTGATGAGTCAGTTGTGATTTTACATGCTTTTTTGGGGTCATTTTATGGGCTTCACTGGGCCAGCCTACTTTTCTAGAAAGAGAGACAGAGAGACAGAAAGAGAGGGGAAGAAACCACAGCACTGATGCTTCTTTCATGCTGTGAGGGCCAAGCTTGAATCTGAATATTGCACAAGACAATCCATTTACATACACATTTTTTATACACTAACTTACAGTCTGTAGGCCATCGCTGGCCACCATTTATTTTTATTTTTAATGTTTTATTTATTCATTTATTTAATTTTGACAAAGACAGAGAGAAATTAAGAAGCGAAAGATAGAGAGAGAGAGAGAGAGAGAGAGAGAGAGGAAAAGAAACATCTGTAGCGCTGTTTCACCACTCCTAAAGCTTCCTCCCTGCAGGGGGGTTTGGGGGCTTCAACCCAGGTCCTTGCACACTGTAATGTATGTGCTCAACCAGCTGAATCTCTACCCAGCCTTCCATTTGTTTTTCTATGGTGTCAAAGCTGAGCAATATAAGAATAGGGTTTCAAGGGCTATAAAGAAACCAAAGTTATATTGTATGACATGTAAAAAGTATAAGAAATCCAAATTCTGGCATCCATAAGTAATGTTTTTATTCGAACACAGTTATGCTCATTCGTTTCCATATTAGTTACATGTGTTACTGCAATAAAGTGTAACAGAGACTGTAAGGCCCACAAAGTCTTAGACATTTACTTTACAGAAGGGGAAAAAAAAGTGTCCTGACCTGTTCACTAGGCCCAAGTGGGTCCTATGGATTTTTTTTGTTTGTTTCTGGATATTAATCTTGGGAGAAGGGTATAAGAGAGAGAGATAGTCATTGCAAGATCTTAGAGGGTAGAGAGTAGAGAAGACAACTACACAAGTGTTGCCTCAGATAGGATATAAGAGCCTGGAAAATCTGGAAGGTCTGATCTAACTAAAGCAGTAACTGGAGAAGGCACGGCTATACACTTCCAGCAGCAAAAGATGCTTGCTAATTGAGCCCCTCAGGACCCTGATGAGACTCAGTCCCAAGGAGCTAGGCAGACTGCTGGCAATGCCATCTGCACATCACAGCCCAGCTAAGCAGCTAATGTGTGCAGTGATACACAGTTCATGATACCCTCACTCCTCTGCTATACGTCTTAAAAGTCATTTAGCATCCAGACTTATCCAGGCAGCTAAAGGCAAGTCTGAGCTCTAAATGGAAAGTGTGTAACGCAGGATGCAGGAACACATTCTCTCCAAATTAATCTTACCATTCATTTACATGGAATCATGTTCGGAGCATTCTCGATCCCTCCCCACTCCTAATAACCTGTCAAATTGCACCAAACAGAATACTACTCCTGGACTGCCGCAGGGAAAACCTGTATTTCTGAGAAGCCCTCATGACTCAGAGTACCAGAGGTGATCAAACTACCTCCAGAAGCTCTAACAGCCATTGTCTCTGGAGAGTGGAACCATGGTTGCTGAGGACAAGAGAGAACTTTTTTCTTCTTCCCTTTTGCCCTTCTGAAAGCCAACAAAACCCAGAAGACATTCCTGCATGTCACCACAACCTACTTCTTAAGGGGTAAGAAGGCATTTTGGTACCAGAGCTAGAATAATTTCCCTCTCTCTGTGTGTCTCTCTGTTTCTCTCTCCCACTGAGCCATATTATTTGCACTTGTGTATTACATCCCTAGAAAAAGAATCCCAGGATTTTCCCTCCTGTGTGTTTTTGTCTTGCTTCTTCATGTTCCACAATGCCAGCTGAGGTTGTCTGTATAGTGAAACCAAACTGAGAGGATGGGAGCAGGTTGTTATGCCATTTTTCTTGGTCTTTGAGCTGGACATCAAATCTGGGGCTAATCACTTAACCTGCCAGTGAAGTTCACAACAATTTTCCCAGCTCTGTAGTCATCAATGATTTCAGATTCACCAATGTAACCATGCTTCATCATCACAGTTAGAATCTGGGCAATGACGTTGGAGCATAGTCTAATAAGAACCTGGCATTCGCCTCTTTTTTCGGCATTGTTGATGCTCTTAAGAGCATTGGCCAGGATATTCATGCACAGCTTTACGGCGGCATGGAATGATGGCAGAAAGAGTAGAAAGATTTCTCTAGGGAGTCGGGCTGTAGCGCAGCGGGTTAAGCGCAGGTGGCGCAAAGCACAAGGACCGGCATAAGGATCCTGGTTCAAACCCCGGCTCCCTACCTGCAGGGGAGTCGCTTCACAGGCGGTGAAGCAGGTCTGCAGGTGTCTATTTTTCTCTCCTCCACTCTGTCTTCCCCTCCTTTCTCCATTTCTCTCTGTCCTATCCAACAACAACAACAAAGGCAACAAAAGGGAATAAATAAATAAAATAAATATTAAAAAAAAATTTTTAATGTAAAAAAAAAAAGATTTCTCTATTCAAGACTAGAGTGCTGAGGAGGGGAGATAGAAAAGAGATGCAAAAATCAGAAGATGGAGCTACAGACTGTGGTAAAATACCAAAGTGGCTCAAAGTATCAGTAGGTGTGGTCCAGAGTTGGAAAACAAAGCTCCTGGGACAAGAGCTAGAGCAAACTTGAGAAGGACAAGGACCGAGCCTGAGGCTGGAAGATAGGGTGGATCCCTGAGACTATAGGATCAAGAGGTTCAGGCATGGAGGTGCAGGTCAGGACAAGTCATTGGCTGGGAATAAAACAATTTGGTGGGTGAATACCTAAGGGAATACTGTGGAGACTCTTGTCTGGGGAGGATCCTATCTTATGATTCTGAGCAGTCATGTAGGAATCTTTTATCTAGATGAATGTCAAGTCAGAGGCACCCCAGAGTTTATTACCATCTTATTTTCTCAGAAGTCGTGCCTATGGGCAGTGAGTTCAGGTAAGAGTTCTGCATACTTCTCAGAAAATTACCAGAACAAGTATATTAACTCCTTTTCATTACAGCTACTTGGAATGGTTTGAATTCACTCTTTATTAACTGCATCCTATTACTGGATCCAAGTCCTGTCTGGGCCAATGTTGGGCACCCTACATTCATTCCTGCACAGTGTTGGTTCAGCATCTCTGGCAGGATCATTCCAGCCTTGTTCACAGGACATGAAAAAGTCCAGAAATCAGCTCTCTCAGAATTACTATGTTATAATTAATGGAAATAATATCTGTAGGTGCTACTGTGAAATCCTGGCCTGGGCCCCAGAGCATAGAATTCTGGAACAAATACCTCTGGGTCTCAGTAAAGAGTATTGTAAGGTTTGGCCATAAAGTTTTGATAACCAGCAGTGGAGGTTTTGTTCCAGAAGTGAGTGGGCTTGTACAGAAGTGCTAATAAGGAGAACCCAGGACCCCATCTAATGTAGAAAGAAAGACATAAAGGGCCAAAAAATGGAGTGTCTAAGAATTGCAAAGTAGGTAGAAATTTATGAACTCTTGTGTGGTTTAAGCTTTTTCTTGCACAATGCATGACTGATTGTGTATGTGTGAGACACTAGAACACCACTGTGGCCATTTTTAAAAAACATTGTATTTATTGTTTTAATGAGAGAGATACATAAAGAGGGAGAGACACCAGAATCCTGCTCACTTCTGGCTTATGGAGATACCAGGGATTGAATCTGGGACCCTGGAGCCTCAGGCATGAAAGTCTCTTTGCATAACCAGCATGTGGCCATATTCAGTGTTCTATTTGCTTTTTGTCTTTTTTTTTTATGTGGTGCTGGAGATGGAACCAAGAGTGTCATGCATGCAAGGCATGTGTTCAATCACCTCCCGCAGCCCACTGCACAGTACCTCCTCATATTCATGGGATAAGGTATAGATTCCTAGCCTCTAGGAGGGAATTTGTCATATTTTTGAAGGAGTGTATTGTGAAAGAAAAGAAGTAAAAGCAATTGGGTTGAATAAATGAGAGTTGGTATCTACTGGCAACCAACAGTTTATTTTTCATTTATTTATTCCCTTTTGTTGTCCTTGTTGTTTTATTATTGTAGTTATTATTGATGTCATTGTTGTTGGATAGGACAGAGAGAAATGGAAAGAGGAGGGGAATATGGGGGGGGAGAGAAAGACAGACACAGGCAGACCTACTTCACTGCCTGTGAAGCGACCCCCTTCAGGTGGGGAGCCGGGGGCTTGAAGCTGTTATGTATAACAAGTTTTTTTGGCAAGTCACAGATACTGGCCAATCCTGGAAAATGCTCTTACTATCTATCCCTCAGCCTCACTCTCTGACACTTCTACAAGGAAATCTGAGATGTTTCTAGTCTCTGGCATTATTTGGAATCCACTTGGGAAAAGGTGCATTCCATAAACCCTGGCAATTGGAGGGGGAGAGAGCATAATGGTTGTGCAAAGAGACTCTCATGCCTGAGGCTCCGCAGTCCCAAATTCTATCTCCCACTCATCCACCCCACCACCATAAGCCAGAGCTGATCAGTGTTCTGGTAAAAAAAAAAAAAAATCAAACAAACAAACACAAATCCTGGCAGAGAGGCAGGAAGAGGTAAAAGAATTTGAAATAATAGTGGAGGTATCTCTGTCTCTTTCCTTCTCTATCTCCCTCTTGCTTCTCAATTTCTCTCTCTCTCTATCCAATAATAAATAAATAATTTAAAAAACAACAAATTATTTTTTAAAAAACTGTAGATGCTCCAAAAACAAACAAACAAAAACCAAAACACCTGACCATGTTGGCATTAGATAATGAAAACAGGGGGCCGGGTGGTGGTGTGCCTGGTTAAACATACACATTACATACTCAAGGACCCTGGTTCATGCCCCCAGACACCACCTATTGGGGAAAGCTTCACAAGTGGTGAAGCAGTGCTGCAGGTGTTTCTCTCACTCCCTCTCTATCTCCCTTTCCTACTCGATATTTCTGTCACTACCCAAAATAAATAAACAATATTCTTGTAAAAAGTTAAAAAAAAAGATACTGAAAACACACTACCTGTGCTTTGCTCCCCCCTACTCCCCCCCACCCATTGGATATCCCCTTTGGTCCTCCAGCCTATGGGTCCAGGTCTCAAGATTGTGATATGAGGGAAGCTGATGAGAGGACACTCTACACCTGACTTAGTGCAGAGTCTGCACCTGCATGCCAATTCCACATGGTAGTGTGTTTGATAAATAAAAACAGTGCTTCTAAGAAAGGTAGGCTTCAGTTTCCAGGACAAATCCCCAGGTTCCACTGAGTCCTCTTTGTTGGAAACCTACCCTTAACTTTGCTGGAGTCAGCACGACAGTGCCCTCCATTCCACACACTTCAGGCCCTGACTGAGGATCAGGCTTGGAACTGCAGTCCACCTTTCTGGGTTCTCCCAGAAGAGTATGGACTGCAGGAAATTCAGTCCCCATCTCTCACTGGTCACGGTCCCCTGAGGCAGTGTCTGGGAAGAGAATAGGTTGGCCACAACAAACTAAGGAAGCAACTCCAATTTTTTATGAAAGAAATCAACAACAAGCAGTTAGCAGAAGTCCACAGTGTCAAGTGTTCTTCAAAGTTGCAGAGGACAGCAGGGAAGATGACAACAGCAGCCATTCGCAGCTGCACAACAATGAGGCTTCACCAGGGAGGGCAGATATCCTGGGCAATCCTGGGGGGGGGGGGCAGACTGGTGCAGAAGAAGCCCACATAAGAGGGCAGGCAGGAGGATGGGTTCTGAGGTGGGGTCTGGGCAGAGCCATGTCCCCAGAAGCTTCACATTGCAGCCGACTCCATGTCTCTGAACCTGGTGCCTTCTTCTGCACACACAAGCTATTCCTCCTAGCAGCCTTGGAAAGATCAGCCCCAAAGTCAAAACTTTCAGTCTAAACTCCTTCAAATTCCCTGAACTCACTTCCTTTCACGGTCTCCTTATCTAAATGTAACTCTTCTACCAGCATCCTCATCGCTAGCTGCCTGTTGGGTATTTGCATCTGTCTAGTGGCTGACAGCATCTGACATCTCCCTGAACAGTTTCCCGCCCTTCTTTAAACCTTTTTTCTTTTCTTTTTTTTTTTTTTTGACAGTCAAACACTCTGGCCCTGGACACGACTTTTCTCATACTCTGCAATCTTGTTCAACCTCACGAAAAAATTGATACCAAACCTTTGTTCTAGATAGCTGTCACTCATTGTGGGACTGCAGTCCAGGAGTGTGATCAGGCAACGACTGGGAGGGAGGACTGAGCCTCTACAGAGCTAGCTGCAGGGGTGACCCGGTCGCTGCTGCTGCTTCCGGAGCCTCGACAGGGAAGACCCCTTGCCTAACTGAATGCTCTGTTTCCCACCTAGGCTGGGGAGGCCAATCCTGCGAACAGATAGATGCACCACTGGGGAAATGAAGTGTCCTGCTCCACAAATTTGCGTGCTGGTCGCAGCCGCTACATCAGTTACTACGATGCCCAGACCCTTAAGAGTCTCTGATGATGTGTGCCAGAAGGGCCTAAGTGCTGGCCGCTGAGTCCAGGGCCGCGTTGGTGAAGAAGCACGCAGGTTCGCCCTCGAGCTCTGCAGAAGCTCACTCAACAAACCTGGCCCAGCTAACTCGCAGCCTGGGCTTGGAATCCCGGGACGCCAACCCGCATGCGCAGTCCCCGCCCCCAGGTGCAGACTACGCGCATGCGCACTACGCCTCCCCACCCCCCACCCCCCACCCCCGCCACACCCGGGCGGGCGCCTTTCTTTGCGCGTGCCCGCCCGCGGAGAAGTCGGCGGACGGGAAGGGGCGGGGGAGGAAGACTGAGGGAAGAGAGGGCACCCCCGGGCGCCGGAGAGCATTGTGGGAAGGAGGCGGCAGCGTCCCGGGCGGGCGGGAGGTGCACCAGCGGCGGCGGCAGCGGTAAATCCTCCCGGCCGCTCACAGCACTGTGGAGCCGCGTCCCCAGCCCGGCCTCGGACCGCGGCGCCCCTCCTGCCCCTCGCGGCTTCGCGCCCGCCCGCCCCTCCCCCGGCGCCCGGCCCTGCCGAGCCGGCCGGCCGGCCCGGCTCCCCTCCCCGGCCCGCCGGGCGGGCGGGCTGCCCTGAGGAGGCGGGGAGGGGCCGGCCGGGCCGGCCGGCGGCCGGGCGACGATGCCGAACTTCTGCGCGGCCCCCAACTGCACGCGGAAGAGCACGCAGTCGGACTTGGCCTTCTTCAGGTTCCCGCGGGACCCCGCCAGGTGAGCGGGGGACGCGGGGCGGTGCGGGCGGCGCGCGGGGCCCCAACACGTGCGCGCGGGGCTCGCCGGGCGTCTCCTTCCCGCCGCGAGTGGACCGCGGGGCTCCCGGGAACCCTCTGTGCGACCTCGGGCGCGTCGCGGGGGCTCTCTGGGCTTCAGTTTCCGCAGCTGTCAAGCGAGAGCCGGGCTTGCGTGGCGGGGGGTCCCTGGCCCCCGCAGCCCTGCCACCTGCCCTGGCCGCCCGTCCGGCCTCGGCGACCCCCTTCGCCCGCTGACATCGCCGCGGCGCGTCGGGCCGGGACCGTTATTCGCGGCGGCGGGGCCCGGGCAGCCACACGCCTGCTTTCTGCCTGGCGCGGCGTCTCACGGGCCGCTGGTCATTCACTGCGGATCCGGCCCCCTGTCTCCGGGCCGCCCGGCGGGAATGAGACCCGGAGAAAGCTCGCCATCAGTTTTTCAGCCGACGTGTAGACGGCCGGCTGTGAAGTGCCATGTTGCTCGTTAGTTGACACATTTCCTGAAGGCACACTGTGTGCCTGGCATTGTGCTGAGCGTCGGGGTTTACAGGCAGACAAGGGCTCCTCTGGCCTTTGCAGTCTTGGGGGGTTGTCAGTGCGGGGGGAGTGGATCAGGCAAGTCAGTTTCTGTCAGGCATCGAGTAGTGACCTGGTGGAAAGTAAAGCAGATGTTGGGGGTGCAGGAGCGCTAGAAATAGCTGAGGGTGGCAGCACTCTTTTCCATCTAAATTTTGTAGGCATCTTCAGTGATACAAGTCCAGTTGCAAGGAAGACTAAAACAAAAGTAAACCACCAGGACTACATCAAATTGAAAAGCTTCTGCACAGCAAAAGAAATCACCACACAAAGAGACAGACCCCCCTTAGCATGGGAGGAGGTTTTTACATGCCATACACCAGACAAGAAGGTAATAACCAAGAGATATAAAGAGCTCACAAAGCTCAGCAAAAAAAGAAAAAAAAAAAAGTGGTCTCATACAGAAATGGGGAGAGGATATGAACAGAAGATTCATCAAAAAAGAGACCCAAAAGGCCAACAAACATGAAACAAATGCTCCAGGTCACTGATTGTCAGAGAAATGCAAATAAAGACAACAGGGAGCTACCACTTCACTCCTGTGGTGTACATATAACAACGGCACACTACTCAGCTATTAAAAATGTTGATTTCACCTTCTTCACCTAATCTTGGATGGAGCTTGAAGGGGTTGTGTTAAGTGACATAAGCCAGAAACAGAAGGATGAATATGCGATGATCTCACTCAGAGAAGTTGAGAAGTAAGAACAGAAGGGAAAACACAAACTAGAACTTGGACTTGATTTGGTGTTTTGCGTCTAAGTAAGGGGGGGGGGGGGGCAGGGTGGAAAGTGTTCAGGTTCTGGAACATGATGATTCTTCTTCTAGTGTTTGCCCTTCTTCCATAGCCAGTCAACAGCGTCAGGTTGAAAGCTGTCAGGAGCTGCTTGTTGCTGGCTTTGAAAGTGACTGGGATCCATGTGGATTCAGTCGGCTAGGAAGGATCGTCAGTTTCCCCAATGAATGGGTACTCACGGGATGCACCACGAGAAGGTCGATCCAATGCATCCCGAACATGATGGTGGAGGAGGACATAGGTGGGGGGTCAGAGTGTTATGTGGAAAACAGAAATGCTACACGTGTACCAGCTACTATATTTTATTGTTGACTGTAAATCATTAATCCCCTCCCCCCATACAGGAAAAAAAAAGTAGAAAGGAAGAAATAGCTGAGGGAAGGGCTAGGAATTAGCATAATGGGGGAATCAAAAAGACTGTCATACCTGAGGCTCCGAAGTCCCAGGTTCAATCCGGTGTCTTAAACCAGAGCTGAGTAGTGCTTTGGCTACAAAAAGGAAAAAAGTCAGGGAGGCACAAATGCAATTTCAAATTGAAAAGTCAGGGAAACCTTCATCCAGCAGGTGACTTTGAGCATAGAAGAGAAACAGGTGAGGAGACAGGACATGACATATCTAGGAAAAGACTATTGCAGTCTGAAAACAGTAAATGCAAATGCAGGGTCTCAGCCTAGGTTCTGCTAAAACTGGTTTAAGAAAGGGAGGGAGCTGGAGAGATAGCATAATAGTCATGCAGAGTCATGCCTGAGACACCAAAGGTCCCAGGTTCAATCCCCAGCACCACCAATAAGCCAGAGTTGAGTAGTGCTCTAGCAAAGAAAAAGAAGGGAGGGCCTGCAAGATAACTCACTTGGATAGTATGCTTGTGTTGTGACCACCTGGGTTCATGTCGGGCTCCTGCCACACTGAAGGAAGCTATGGTGCTGTGGTATCTTTCTCTCGGTTCCTCTAGCTATCTTTTTCTAACAAAAAAAATTGAACTGGAGCAAAAGGGAAAGGGGGAAATGGGGCCCTAGAGGTGTTTGTGTGTCTATATATGGTTAGGATTGTGTAAAGCATTGTAGGACACCGAAAGTACTCTGGAGGGGGGAGATAACATAATGCTTATGCAAAAGACTTTTTTTTTTATGCCTGAAGCTTCAAAGTCCCAGGTTCAATCCCCTGTACCACCGTAGACCAGAGTTGAGTAGTACTCTGTGGTCTCTTTCTTGCTGCATCTCTCTCATATTAAAACAAAATTAACTAATTAAAATAAAAGAATACTCTGTGGCAGAAAGTCAGTGAAGGGTTTGGTGCAGAGACATTTATACTTAAAAAAGATCACTGGCTGTGAAATGGTTTTTAGGTCAGCAGAACTGAGTGCAGGGAAAACCAGTGAAAGGTGACTGCAGTAATCTTGGTCAGCAAGGAGGAGGTGGTGAATTGGTTGTGTTTGAATTGCAGTTTGAAGGCGAAACCAATGGATTTGTTAATGGTTTAGATGTAGTATGTAAGAGAAAATGACGTCAGTAGTGACTTAATTCTGCTGGGGAGATAGCATAGTGGTTATGCTGAAAGACTCTCATGCCTGAGGCTTTGAGGTCCCAGGTTTGATCCCCTGTACCACCATAAGCCAAGAGCTGAGCTGTACATTGGGAAAATAAAGATTTTTTCATCCGAGTGACTGAGAAAATGGCTCAGTGAAAACACAGCACTTGTGTGTAAGGTCTGGGGATTGATCCCTGACACTGCATGTGTCAGAATGATATGAGACTGGCCTTTTGTTCCCTCTCTTCCTCTCATTAAAAAAAAAAACCTTAAAAAAGGTTTTATGTGTCACTGGGGCATAAATCCAGGGCTTTGATGTGTGCATGGTATAACTGTGCAGCCTCTCTGTTCTAATTTTTCCTTTATGATTTTGAGAGTGGGAAAGAGAAAAGAAACCACTATACCATTCCACCACCAGGAGCTCTCCAGGTGCCATCTGGTGTGCTCCTGTGGCGCCAGGCCTTCAGCTCATGATCTCATACACAGTTTACTCAAAAAGGCATGTGCTCTGCCAGGTGAGAAATCTGGCCCATTGAGACACACACAGTAAGATATAGAAGGCAGAAAGCGAGAAAAAGTTCACAGTGTGGAAACTGCCTTAAATGCTGTGGGAGCTGGGTTTGAACCTGGGTTCAGCACTCGGCAAAACTATCCAAGTGAGCTATTTCAGTGGCCTGAAAAAAAATTTTAAATATATCATTGATTCAGATGGAAGAACAGGTTTGATGATGGAAACAAAGTTGGAAAGTTACAATCAAATCAACTTAAAATTACTAATGATAGAGAACCAGGGCATCACTTTAAGTACAAAGAATATCAGGGACTGAGCTCAGAGGCTGACATTTGTATGTTCTTAGTTTGCTTGTAGTTCCATGTAATATATATATTCATGACCACTATTCTATAGTTAGGTATGTACAGGTTACATATTCCCTCTTCCATTTTCTATTTCCATTTTACATTAAATGACATCTTTTAGTGAACATAAATTATTAACTTTAAAGTAGCCTAATTGTGGGGGTCGGTAATGGCATACCCCATAGAGCTCACAGATTACCGTGCACAAGGACCCATGCTCACCCTGGGTCCCCACCTGTAGGGGGAAGCTTCACAAATAGTGACGCACTGCTATAGAGGTATATGTCCTGTCTCTACAGCTCCACTCATCTATGTCTGTCTCTCTCTTTCTCTGTCTACTTTCCTCTGTCTCTATTAGGAAGAAAGACCAAGGGGTGGAGGTTGGGGGGAAGGCCATCAGTAACAGTGGAGTTAAAAAAAAAAAAGCCTAATTGGTATCTGGAGATGTAGCTCAGTGTTCTAAGCTCAGGATTTTCTTGGGTTTGATTCTTGGCATTGCATATGACCAGATGTTGCTCTGATTGATAACTGTCTTTTGAGAAATTATATTTGAGAGAGAGCAAGATGTGCTAGAACACCTCGAAGCTCTAGCCTGTGGTGATACTTGGGATTGAATCTGGGACCTCTGGAGCCTCAGGCATGCAAGTTCTGTGCTTTAACAATGAGCTCTCTCCCTATCCCAGTAAATAAAGGAATCTTTTTTTTTTTTTAATTCATTAAAAAAATATTTATTTATTCCCTTTTGTTGCCCTTGTTGGTTTTTATTGTTGTAGTTATTATTGTTGTTATTGATGTCGTTGTTGGATAGGACAGAGAGATGGAGAGAGGAGGGGAAGACAGAGGGGGAGAGAAAGACACTTGCAAACCTCCTTTACCACCTGTGAAGTAACTCACCTGTAGGTGGGGAGCCTGGGGCTCGAACCGGGATCTTTACACAGGTCCTTGTGCTTTGCATCACGTGCACTTAACCCGCTGAGCTACTGCCGGACTCTCAGGAATCATTTTTTAATTGTCTAACATATTCATCTTTAATTAATTTATTGGACAGAGACAGAAATTGAAAAGGGAGTGAGGAGAGAGAGACCTGCAATACTGCTTCACCTCTTGCCAAGCTTTCTCCCTGCAGGTGAGGACTGGGGGTTTGAGCCCCAGTCCCTACACATTGTAACATTGCACTCAACCAGGTATACCAACACATTTATTGCCTTGTTTAGGAAATCTTTGTCTATGCCAAGGTATAAAGGTAGATTCTTGTGTTGCCATTTAGAAGTCTTAAATTGTTTCACCATTCATATTTAGATACATCATTGACTTGGAATTTTTGTGTATGGGATGAAAGTGGGAGTCAAGATTCTAAGTATGCATGAACCTATTCCATTGTTTTCTCCTTGTGACAATACCATACTGTTGTAATAAATAAACTGTATACTGTCTTAATAACTAGTAGTATATGAGACTTGCACAAAAGAACTTGTTGGGATTGTGATTGTATTGGATTAGTAAATCAGTTTGGGAAGAATTGACATTTTTATCATTCAGTGTCTTAATTCATGAAATTGTGTGAGATTGCCCCTCTGGTTTTTTTTTAATATATTTTATCTATTTCTTTATTAGAAACAAGTCAAGAGGAAACGAAGACAGGGAGACACCTGCAACACTGCTTCAGCATTCATGAAGTTTCCTTGATGCAGGTGGAGACTGGGGTCTTGAACCCAGGTCCTTGCACATTGCAGCATGTGTGCTCAATTGGGTTTGCCACCTCCCAGCCCTTGTTCCCCTCATTTTTTTTCCCTGTTGGAGGTTCTGCATATCTTTCAGTAGACTTATTTCTAGATTTTTTGATAGAAATACATAGGTATTCTTAACTATGGAGTCCCTGCCCATTCTATTCTTTTTTTAAATAACTTATTTATTCATTAATGAGGGAGAGAGAAACAGAACATCCACTCTGGCATGTATAATACCTGGGATCAAATTCAGGACCCATTTTCTTGAGAGTTCAAAATTTTATCAATAGATAAATATCTACTGCCCAGACTGTCTTTCTCTTCCCTTCTTTTTTTTTCCTCCTCCCTCCCTCCCCTTATAGTGGGGGTAATTGAACCTGGAACTTTAGAGCCTCAGACATGAAATTCTTTTGCATAATTGTTCTATCTCCCCCACCTCATCCTTCATTATGTGAATCTGGGTGCTTTTGGCATAAGAAAACTGTTATTGGGGACCTGGTGTTGGTGTGCACATTGCCATGTTCAAGGACCTGAGTTCAGGCCCCCACTACTCCCCGCCTTGGGATGGGGGGCCCTTCACTAATGGTGAAGCAGTGCTGCAGGTGTCTCTACTTCTCTCTCTATCTCCCCCTTCCATCTTAGTTTCTTGCTGTCTCTATCAGATAAATAAAATACATTTTTTAGAAAAGGAAGGAAATTGCTTTAAACAAAAAAAGCCACCAGGGAAAGATAGAAGCAGGCTGGGGGTATAAATCAACATGCCAATACCCATGTCCAGTGGAGAAGCAACTACAGAAGCCAGAGCTCACACCTCCTGTACCCCCAAAAAGAATTTTAGTCCATATTCCCAGAGGGGCGAATATTAGAGGAAGATGACTAAAGAACTCTAAACTCCAATAACATCAGAACACAGAGAAGGAAAAAAAGTTGGTGGGGGTGGGGGTAGATAGCATAATGGCTATGCAAACAGACTCATGCTTAAGGCTCTGTCAAGTCCCAGGTTCAATCCCCCATACCACCATAAGCCAGAGCTGAGCAGTGCTCTGGTTAAAAAAAAAAAAGAAAGAGAGGGGTGAGGGAGACACACTCAGAAGTAGTAGGTGTATGACTTAGAAAGAAAGAGAAGGCAGCGCCGTAGAAAAAATAAGCACATATATTTTAATATACATAGGTAGTTAGAGAAATAATAGTCAAACCATATCTATGATCTTGAGAGAACTAATGCAGTTCCCAATGGAATGGGGACACAGAACTCTGGTGGTGGGAAAGGTATGGGATTATATCCGTTATCTTATAATTTTGTATATCAGTATTAAATCACTAATACACAAATTTAAAAAGAAAGAAAGCTGCCGCTAACCCACTCCAGAGATCATATAGATAAAAATGTTTGCTGTCTCCAGATGTTTAATAATTAAATATCTAATTATAATGTCAAGTAAATTAAATACTTATTTTACTAGAGCACTGCTCAGCTTTGGTTTATGGTAATGATGCTGGGGATTGAGCCTGGGACTTTGGAACCTCTTGTGGGGTGGGAATGTAGGCTGGGGAGGTAGCTTAATGGCTACACAAAAAGACTTTAGATGCCTGAGGCACTAGAAGGTCCAGGTTCAATCCCCAGCACCACCATAAGCCAGCGCTGAGCACTGCTATTGGTGGAGAAAACAAAATAAAAACATGGTTGTAGCAGTACGGCAAATACCTTTATAGTGAGACTGTTTTTATACCGTATGCATTGCATAGTGGTTAAAATATGGTCATCTTAGCCATCATTGCTGTATGATTAATATTTGGTTGAATGAAATGCTCCACAACTTAATTGTGGTTTTATGTTAGGTTTGATAATCAGCATTTCACTAGGGTTTTACATATTCAGAATGGAGGAAATTACATATCAGTGTATGTGGAGGGTAGGTTGTAATGTTAAGACCAAAAAACAAAAAAAATACTATGATGATGTTATAAAATGGGGTTGTTTTCAGATTTGTGATACTCTCATGGCAGAACTTGTATTCTTAGAGACCAGAGGGATGAAGGAAAGATCTAGTCTTAACCATAGCAAATTAACATTTCTATAACTTTTCTTTTTTAAAAGACTTGTTTGTTCATTCATTAATGAGAAATGAGGGATTGAACTTGGAACCTCATGCCTGAGAGTCCAACATTTTTTTTTTTAATTTTAAAAAATTTTTGTTTTTGTTGTTGTTCTCAACTTTTTTTTTCCTTTTTTTTTATTTTATTGGGGAACTAATGTTTTACATTCAACAGTAAGTACAATAGTTTGTACATGCATAACATTCCCCAGTTTCCCATATAACAATACAACCCCCACTAGGTCCTATGAATCCTTCTTGGACCTGTATTCTCCCCACCCCCACCCCCACCCCAGAGTCTTTTATTTTGGTGCGATACGCCAATTCCATTTCAGGTTCTACTTCTGTTTTCTTTTCTGATCTTGTTTTTCAACTTCTGCCTGAGAGTGAGATCATCCCATATTCATCCTTCTCTTTCTGACTTATATCACTCAACATGATTTTTTCAAGGTCCATCCAAGATTGGCTGAAAACAGTGAAGTCACCATTTTTTACAGCTGAGTAGTATTCCATTATGTATATATACCACAATTTGCTCAGCCACTCATCTGTTGTTGGACACCTGGGTTGCTTCCAGGTTTTGGCTATTACAAATTGTGCTGCCAAGAACATATGTGTACACAGATCTTTTTGGATGGATATGTTGGGTTCCTTAGGATATACCCCCAGGAGAGGAATTGCAGGATCATAGGGTAGGTCCATTTCTAGCCTTCTGAGAGTTCTCCAGACTGTTCTCCACAGAGGTTGGACCAATTGACATTCCCACCAGCAGTGTAGGAGGGTTCCTTTGACCCCACACCCTCTCCAGCATTTGCTGCTGTTACCTTTTCTGATGTATGACATTCTCACAGGAGTGAAGTGGTATGTCATTGTTGTCTTTATTTGCATTTCTCTGACAATCAGAGACTTGGAACATTTTTTCATGTGTTTCTCAGCCTTTTGGATCTCTTCTGTGGTGAATATTCTGTCCAAGTCCTCCCCCTATTTTTGGATGGGGTTATTTGTTGTCTTGATGTTGAGTTTGGCAAGCTCTTTATGTTGGTTATTAAACTCTTGTCTGATGTATGGCATGTAAAGATCTCCCATTCTGTGAGGGGTCTCTTGGTTTGGGTAGTGGTTTCTTTTGCTGTGAAGAAGCTTTTTAATTGATGTAGTACCATAGGTCTGTACTTGCCTTAGTCTTCTTTGTAAGTGGATTCATTTCATTGAAGATGTCTTTAAAATTTATGCGGAAAAGAGTTCTGCCAATATTTTCTTCTAAGTATCTGATAATTTGTGGTCTAACATCCAAGTCCTTGATCCACTTGGAATTTACTTTTGCATTTGGTGAAATTTAGTGGTTTAGTTTCATTCTTCTGCATGTTTCAACCCATTTTTTCCAACACTATTTGTTGAAGAGACTCTGCTTTCCCCATTTAATAGTCTGAGCCCCTTTGTCAAAGATTAGATGTCCATAGGTGTGGGGGCTCACTTCTGGGCTCTCAATTCTATTCCACTGGTCAGTGTGTCTATTCATGTTCCAGTACCAAGTAGTTTGATGACAATGATCCTATAATACAATTTGAGATCTGGTAGTGTGATGCCTCCAGTTCTGTTCTTTTTTCTCAAGATTGTTTTGGCAATTCTGGGTCTTTTCTGGTTCCAGATAAGCATATGTAACATTTGTTCTATTCGCCTAAAAAATGTGGTTGGGATCTTGATGGGGATAGCATTCAATTTGTAGATGGCTCTGGGTAGTATATTAATTTTGATGATGTTAATTCTTCCAAAACATGAACATGGAATATCTTTTCACTTCTTTGTGTCTTTTTCAATTTCTTTGAGTAGTGATTCATAATTTTCAGTATACAAGTCTTTCACTTCTTTGGTTAGGTTTACTCCTAGATATTTTATTGTTTTTGTGGCTATAGTAAAAGGAATTGATTTCTGGATTTCAATTTCTTCTAGCTTAGTGTTAGCATAGAGGAATGCCACTGACTTTTGAATGTTAATTTTGTAGCCTGACACCTTACTGTATTGCCTGATGATTTCCAAAAGCTTCTTGCTGGATTCCTTAGGTTTTTCCATGTATACTATCATGTCATCTGCAAATAGGGAGAGTTTGACCTCTTTTCTTCCAATCTGTATCCCTTTAATTCCTTGCTCCTGCCTGATTGCTATGGCAAGAACTTCCAATACTATGTTGAATAGTAATGGTGATAGTGGGCAGCCCTGTCTAGTACCTGATCTGAGTAGAAATGCTTCCAGTTTATCACCATTGAGTATGATGTTGGCTGTAGGTTTGCTATATATAGACTCCACTATCTTCAGGAATTTTCCATCTATTCCCATTTTTGTAGTGTTTTGATCATAAAGGGATGTTGTATTTTGTCAAAGGCTTTCTCTGCATCTATTGATATGATCATGTGGTTTTTGATCTTGCTTTTGTTGATGTGGTGGATCACATTGATTGATTTACATATATTAAACCAACCTTGCATGCCTGGGATAAACCCCAGTTGGTCATGATTAACAATCTTTTTAATATACTGCTGTATCCAGTTGGCTAGAATTTTGTTCAGTATTTTCGCATCTATGTTCATCAGAGATATTGGTCTGTAGTTTTCTTTTTTGGTTGTGTCTCTGTCTGCTTTTGGTATCAGGGTGATGTTGGCTTCATAGAAGCTGGCAGGGAGTATTCCAGTGTCTTCAATCTTCTGGAAGACTTTTAAAAGTAGAGGTATTAGTTCTTCTTTGAAGGTTTTGTAGAATTCATTTGTAAAACCATCTGGTCCAGGACTTTTATTTTTGGGGAGATTTTTGATAACTGTTTCAATTTCATTAGCTGTTCATGTTATCCACTTCCTCTTGACTTAGTTTTGGAAGTTGGTAGGTATCTAGGAAATTGTCCATTTCTTCCAGGTTCTCTGGCTTGATGGCATATAGTTGTTCATAGAAGCCTCGCATGATGTGTTGAATTTCTGCAGTGTCTGTTTTGATATCTCCTCTTTCGTTTAGTATCCGATTTATTTGGGTCTTCTCCCTTTTTTGTTTTGTGAGTCTGGCTAAAGGTTTGTCCATTTTGTTCACTCTTTTGAAGAACCAACATTTTCTTTCGTTGATCTTTTGTATGGTTTTCTTATTCTCAGTGTTATTTATTTCTGCCCTAACTTTAGTGATTTCTGTCCTTTTGGTTGCTTTAGGGTTCCTTTGTTGTTCTTCTTCTAGGTCTTGAAGATGTGCAATCAGGCTGTTTATTTGTGCTTTTTCTTGTTTCCTAATGTGTGCTTGTATAGCTATGAACTTCCCTCTTAGTACTGCTTTAGCTGTATCCCAAATATTTTGATAGCTTGTGTCTTCATTTTCATTGAAATCTCAAAACATTCTGATTTCTTCCTTGATTTCCTCTTTGACCCAGAGGTTATTAAGAAGTGTACTGTTGAACTTCCACATTTTGGAACTGTTACTAATCTTTTGTTGATTGTTAAGTGTACTGTTGAGCTTCCACATTTTGGGACTGTTACTAATCTTTTGTTGATTGTTAAGTGTTAGTTTAGTTCCACTGTGGTCTGAGAAGATGCTTGGGATGATTTCAATGCTCTTGAATTTGCTGATGCTGTCTTTGTAGCCTAACATGGTCTATCCTTGAGAATGACCCATGTGGATTTGAGTAAAATGTGTATTCCAGTTTCTTGGGATGAATGACTCTGAAAATGTCCAGTAGTTCTAGTTTATCTCTTCATTTAGCTCCCTTATGACTTTATTGATTTTCTTCCTGGATGATCTGTCAAGTTGAGAGAGTGGGTTGTTGAAGTCCCCTACTATGACTGTTTTGCTGTTAATATATTGCTGTAGCTCTTTCAGTAGGCGTTTGATGTATTTAGATGGCTTCTCATTGGGTGCATAGATGTTAATAATTGTTAAGTCCTTTTGATTGACTGGTCCTCTGAGCATTAAGTAGTGTCCATTCCTATCTTTTTTAATCTTATCTATTTTAAAGTCTATCGTGTCAGATATGAGAATAGCTGTTCCTGCCCTTTTTTGTGGGCCATTGGCTTGTATGATAGTTTTCCACCCTTTCACTTTAAGTCTGTGTTTGTCTTGTTGAGTTAGGTGGGTTTCCTGTAGACAGCATATTGTTGGGTTGTGTTTTCTGATCCATCTTCCTACTCTGTGTCTTTTAATAGGTGAATTCAGGCCATTGACATTTATTGATATCAAAGATTGAAGATATTTTAACGCTAATCTTGTAGAGTTTAGAGTGTTCTGATATATGTCCTATTTATGATGGTCTGACTGTTTATAGAAGAATTTTCAGAACTTCTTTCAGGGCAGGCTTGGTGATAGTTGATTCCTTAAACTGTTGCTTGTCTGAGAAGGTTTTGATGCCTCCATCTAGTCTGAATGAGAGTCTTAGTTGAAAGCCTTTCTTGTTGAGCACTCGGTAGATATCTTGCCATTCTCTTCTGGCCTGTAGTTTTGTGTGGAGAAGTCTGCTGCTAATCTTATGGGTTTTTCTCTTGTGGCCTTCAGGATCCTTTCTTTATCCTTATTCCTTTCCATTCTAAATATGATGTGTCTTGGTGCCTTTAAGTCTGGGTTAATTCTGTTTGGGACCCTCTGGGCTTCTTGAATCTTTATGTCTTTGATGTTGTCTAGAGAAGTTTTCAGCTATTATGGCCTGAAGAATGCTTTCTTCCTCTCCCTGTCTTTCTTCCTCTGGTAAGCCAATAATGTGTATATTGTTTCTTTTGAAGTCATCCCATAGGTCTCTGTTGTTGTTTTCAGCATCTCTTAATCTCTTTTTGAGATCTCTTCTTTTTTAGTTGTCTCTGATTCGTCCTCGATCTTGCTAATATCTGTCTTCAGCCTCATTGATTCTATTCTCTCTGCCCTCTACTGTTTTCTGGAGTTCATCTATTTTGTTACCCTGTTCTGATACTGTTTTAGCTTGTTCAGCTAGTTGTGTTCTTCGCTCAGTTATTTCAGCTTTCAGCTCTCTAATAACCTTGAGATAGTTTTCTTCCAGAGTCTCAAACTCTTTACTCACTCCTGTGATTATTTCCTTAGCTAATGTTTGGATGTTGAACTCATTTTGTGCTTCATCCTTTGGGTGGCTTTTAGCTGGACTGTTGTCCTAGTTCATTTCTCCAATATTTCTTCTTGTTGGTTTACCCATTTTATATATTATGTTATGAGTTCCCTCTCTTAGTACTTTTCAAATTACTGATCACTATTGCCCGGATTGACTTGTGTCTAAGTAAGGTAATTAATTAAAGGGTTCACAGTGGTGGAAGTTAACAGTTGTTTCAATAGTATTTTAATCCCTGAGCTGGAGCTCGGTGATTTAAAAGCCTCTATTTTTTTCCTTCTCTGTAGGCTATGGGAGCCTGAGGGCTTCTAAACTATCAGTAAGCTTCTTAGCTTAATCACTGACTCCTGACCAAGAGATAAGGCAGGGTGTGGCAGATATAGTCCAGTGGTTATACAAAGAGACTTTCACAGCTCCACAGCTATGCCACCAAGGTATAGGTCTTCTCCTGAGTTTCCTGGTTAGATCTCTGTCCCCCGGTGTCCCTCCCTGCCGCTGCTCCAGATTCTGGTGGCAGTAGCAATGGAGACTCAGAGTTGCACTTGGTGAGTCTCAGGGGAGTCCTCTCCTCCCTTCAGATGTGCCCTTATTGGTGGAACAGACTGGAGGTGGTGACTCAACTGATAAACCGCAGGACTGTTACCAGCCACTTAATCTCTCCATAGGCTCCTCTCTGTCACCATCTGCGTGAGTTTGCATTCACAGGTGATTTGGTGGGTTCCTGTAGTCGTTCTAGTCTTGTCTTGTTGTGGTCCCAGGTGGTCTCTTTGGTATTCCTAGTTGATCTGGGAGAGAAGAGGGAGAGGGAGAGGGAAGGAGAGGAGAGAAACAGATCTGCTGCTGCATGTAGCCCTGCCTCCGGAAGTCTCTGTTACCTGTCGAGTCCAACATTCTATCCACTGTGTCATCTCCTGGTTCATACCCTCCTCCTCTCCCTTTCCCTCTCTCTCTCTTTCTAAATTATTCTTGTCTTTTAAGTGCTTAGTAAAGCAGTATCTATTATTTTTTCTACAAATATTTAAGTACCTTGATTACTTTAATATCTTTATCGCCTCTATCTTCAACACCTTCTAAGTACTATCAATAGATTGTGTAGACACAATCTCTGCATATATTTTAATGAACAATATATCTTGTTAATAATAAGACAAATATGGCCCTCACTTTTCCTTAAGAAGTTCTTGCTTGCTAATTTTCTGGAATGACAGTGTGTGTGTACTTATTTCAATGAAATCCTGAAGGAATGGTAGACTATTGACCTTGTCGCACAACTTTTTTTTGCTTATACTGCTGATTGAACCCCCTTTGATATTAGAATGTCCTGGGAGTTAAAGACTTGTTTAAAACTTCTTTTGCAGGTGATTTTATAGGTGACTTTGAGCAAGTTATTATTTATTTATTTATTACCAATGCACTGCTCAAAATTGTAGTTTATGGTAGTGCTGGGGATTGAAGCTGGGGCTTCTGGTGCCTCAGGCATGAAAGGCTTGTTGTATAACCATTATACTATCTCCCCAGCCCAAAGTTATTGATTCTTAACCTTATATGTAATTGAAACGAATGTACTCAATTACTTCTAAGGTTTCTTCTAGCTCTCATTTTTCCATTAAACTTTAAATTGTGATATTTTACAAGGAACAGGAGTCCATTTTCTGTAATATGTATATGCGTGCTTTAAAACTGAATGATGAAATATGAATATTGAGCTGATATTCTATAATTGTTTTTTACCTTTTTACTCTATAGATGTCAGAAGTGGGTGGAGAACTGTAGGAGAGCAGACTTAGAAGATAAAACACCTGATCAACTAAACAAACATTACCGACTATGTGCCAAACACTTTGAGACCTCCATGATCTGTAGAACAGTAAGTTGCAGGACGACTTGCATTTTGGTGTTTTCTTTCTCTGTATCTGGTTGGAAATATAAGTTTGTATTAATTGGAGAATATTATACCCTGTCACTTTTTTTTTAAAGGTAAATACAAATTTGGAGCTAGTATCTGATTTTGAAAATCTGTTAAATTTGTGTCCCCCCCCAATTTCTGATGCCAGCTCTTCTGTATATTGTATAATTCTTTGCTCCTTTACCTGCTATTGACTTCATTTTTGCTATTCCTAAAAAACATCCAGGCACAATAAAATAGTATGGACCCTACTGTGACTCATTATAAGAACCTGATCAAATTGCCTTTCCTTTGTGGACCTCAGCTTTCTCTTCTAGAGCTCAGGTAGTGACTGGGGAGAGACTCAATGATAAAACACAGGGTATGCAGGCATGTGGCTCCAGGTTCAGTCCCAGCTGTCACATACACTAGAGTGATATCCTGGTTCTCTTTCTCCTTCATTAATAGATAAATCTTTTCTTAAAAAGATTAGGGCCTGCAGATAGCTCACCAGATAAAGACACACCTTAGCATGTACAGGGTTCAAACCCTGAAGCAACAATGGGAATATAACACCACCAGGGGAAGCTCTGTCGACAGTGAAGTAGTGCTGTGATGACTATTTCACTTTATTTTAAAAAACAGTAAAAGAAAAAGACTGGGAATGGTGGAATGGCACACTGGCATGGCCCCAGTGCTAGGTTTGTGTGTTTTACGGGTGGGTTGGGGTCATGTTCTTAAAGAAAATAAAGATCTGGCATAGAACTAGAACAAAGCATTTTCCAAAATAAAGCTATTCACAGACTAATTACCATAATGTTTGCCACTTCAGTTATAGTTGTATTTTTTCCCCTTTATTGGGGGATTAATGGTTTATAGTTGACAGTAAAATACAGTAGTTGGTCCATTTGTAACATTTCTCAGCTTTCCGCATAACACTATAAACCCCCACTTAGGTCCTCCTCCACCATCAGGCTCCAGAACCTGAAGAGCATTTGTGTCTTGCAGATTTGGTAAATTGATGGCAACACAGAACAGATAAAGTAGGTAAAACACACATGCACACACACACACACAGCGCAAATTTTATTTATTGTGCCTACTGTCAACTCAGTTCCTTAAACTATAATAAGAGTTCCAGAAGGGCAAATACAGAGTTAGAATTAATCTCACTTAAACTGATATCAGTTTTGAAGTCTCTACAATTTATAACTAGAATTGAAAGAGTACTGGAGAAGTCATTAATGTAGAATTTATGTGTAAGTAATATACATTATAAATAAATATATGTAATATACGTTCTTAATACCATCTCTAAATCAATCTATTTTTTTTCCTTTTCAGAGTCCTTATAGGACAGTTCTTCGAGATAATGCAATACCAACAATATTTGATCTTACCAGTCATTTGAACAATCCACATAGTAGACACAGGAAAAGAATAAAAGAATTGGTATGTCACTGTGCTTTCAGTCTTCCCACCCCCCACCCCTCTAGGAGAGAGAACCACAGTGCCATGAACATACTCAGGGTTTCGTGCTTGAGGGTCCACTATTTTACCTACGGTGCCACCTTCCAGACCACCATTTATACCTGGTTTTTCTACTCCATTAGTATCCTTTAAAAAAAAAATATATATATATATATATATATATATATATATATATATATTCCCTTTTGTTGCCCTTGTTTTATTGTTGTAGTTATTGATGTTGTCGTTGTTGGATAGGACAGTGAGAAATGGAAAGAGGAGGGGAAGAGACCTGCAGACCTGCTTCACTGTTTGTGGAGAGACTCCCCTGCGGGTGGGGAGCCAGGGGCTCGAACCAGGATCCTTCAGCCGGTCCTTGCACTTTGCACCACGTGTGCTTAACCCACTGCGCTACTGCCCAACTCCCTCCATTAGTATCCTTATGTTCTAATGACTGAAAACTGTTTTTAGCTAACATTGGTGAGTAAATTTACTGACTCTTTAGTCAGTGGCTTTTTGTCATCACTGTTACCAGCAAGGGCCCTTAGTTTATTTTTCCTTTTCGCCTTCTGCTATTCCATTCCTTGGTTGTTGGTATCCATGCTAGTATATTCAGTATATACAGTCATTTCAGCCCACCTGCTATGTGCTTTTTTAAAGTGAATATGTATCTGATTTCCCTCATTTGCTTCTGTACTCACTTTTTGTCTCTTGATCTTTAAACCTGAGCAACATGCTGTGAGTTTTTAATTTTTTTTCTCCTCTTTATTTTTATTTTTTATATCTTTTTTAATTTCTTTATTGGGGCATTAATGGTTTACATTATTTCTGATTAATAGTAGGTTACAAGACTGTAAGATCACAGTGTATAGTTCCACAACATGCTCAGCACTCAGTTCTGTATTCCCACACTCCCAGAGATAACCACTATAGTTCTCACACTGCATTGTTACTGCCATGGCTTTATATAACATTTTACTTGTAATTTTCTTTCTGGTTATTCCTCATAACCATTGAGCTGTCGGGGTTTCATTGTCTCATTAAATGAGTTGCATAATTACCCTCTTATTCTCTACTTAACATTGTAGAAAAACCAGGGAGTCGGGCGGTAGCACAGCAGGTTAAGTGCACGTGGCGCAAAGCGCAAGGTCTGGCATAAGGATCTTAGTTCGAGCCCCCGGCTCTCCACCTGCAGGGGAGTTGCTTCACAGGCAGTAAAGCAGGTCTGCAGGTGCCTATCTTTCTCTCCCCCTCTCTGTCTTCCCCTCCTCTCTTCATTTCTCTCTGTCCTATCCAACAACAACGACATCAATAATAACTACAATAAAAACAAGGACAACAAAAGGGAATAAATATAAAAATAAAAATAATAGAAGGCCAATATTTGTTTTTTTAAAAAAAAACTTTATTTACTTATTTTTATATTCCCTTTTGTTGCCCTTGTTGTAGCTATTATAGTTGTTATTATTGATGCCTTTGTTTTTGGATAGGACAGAGAGAAATGGAGAGAGATGGGGAGATAGAGACAGGGAGAGAAAGATAGACACCTGCAGACCTGCTTCACTGCTTGTGAAGCAACTCCCCTGCAGGTGGGGAACCGGGGGCTCGAACCAGGAACCTTATGCCAGTCCCTGCGATTTGCGCCACTTGGCGTAACCCACTGTGCTACCACCCGACTCCCAGTATCTGTTCTTAAAAGCTAGGTCAAACTTGGTAATCTTCTTTCCAGAATGCTTAGGTGTGTGGGGGATTGTTTCAGTTTACTTACTGGTTTCTCTTGTGTTTTGTGTTTTCAAAAATTTGTAAATTTTATCTATGATTTTCAAATGTTATCCCTTCTCTAAAATTTTCTTCTTTTAATTCTAAAAATGTCTATGGTCTTTTTAAAGAAACAGTATTTAATTTTATCAGTGATTGTTAGACTTGTGGGTTATTTTAATAGCTTCTTGAATTGAGCTATTTACTTTCTGATCTGCTCATTTGAGATCATATTTATTCAAAACTTTAAATATGTAAGTCTCTCTTAGTTGTATTTTGCAATTTTATACATGTGCTTTCATTGAGTTCTTTGATGTTTCTCCTATTTGTAAAACAGGATTTGTTTTCAAATTACAGGTGTGGGATTAGTTTTATAAAACAATTTTGGCTTTGTAGTTTAAAGTGCTTTTGTGATATATGATAGTTTATGTGTTTAAACTTGGAATTACTAGCATACCATTGTTCTAGTTTTACTGTCATCTGTCCATTTCAAGATGATACCCCACAAAGAAAGTTACATGTGTGAAAGGATTGAATATAATTTAATTGAAAATAAGGCTTCTTATTTGTGAGTCTATAATGATATACTACAATCAGTTTACTTAGAAATTTTCTTTTGTGTCATTTAGAGTGAAGATGAAATCAGGACACTGAAACAGAAAAAAAGTAAGTGATAGTGTTAATGACTCAACTTCTGAATGTCTTTTTGAAAATATTTATTCCCTTTTCTTGCCATTGTTGTAGTTACTGTTGTTGTTATTGATGTCATCGTTGTTGGATAGGACAGAGAGAAATGGAGAGAGAGGGAGAGAAAGACACCTGCAGACCTGCTTCATGGCTTGTGAAGCGACTCCCCTGCAGGTGGAGCCTGGGCTAGAACCGGGATCCTTAAGCCTGTCCTTGCACTTTGCACCACCTGCGCTTAACCCGCTGTGCTACCGCCCAATTCCCCTGAATGCCTTTTTAAAAGGCCTTGACCTGCTGAGGGTAAGTAACTATGTTTTTGTTTGTTTGTTTGCTTTTTGTTTTTTTTTACCAGAGCACTTTTCAGTTCTGGCTTATGGTGAGTGGGATTGAACCTGGGACTTCAGAGCCTCGGGCATGAGAGTCTGTTTGCATAACCATCATGCTATCCACCCTACACAGTAACTGTGTTTTATGTCCAGAATCTAACATGAGAATGTATGTGAAAGTGTGATAGACAGTGTAGTCTGGAACAGCCTAACAGACTAAAGTCTGACTTCATTTTGTCTTTATTGTGTGCTGCTGTGCCTTCCACTTTGCCTTGCCCCTTCAGTTGCTCTCAGTAGGGATGACAGACATATGACAGTGTCCCACTATAGGAAAGGACAGAAACACTATGTGGTAAGTTGTGGTAAAAATGTTCAAGGAATAAATGCTATGGGGACATTTAGCCTTATGGAGGATGGAAGTCACAATAGTCTTTCTGTAGGAACTGAAACCTGTGCATTGTTTCCAGAGGATGGCCACCAGACATTGTTTTGGTTTTGTCAGTTATTATAATTACTGCTCCTGTCTTCTACTTTTAGTCTTTTTTTTTTTTTTTTTTTTACCAGAGCACTGATCAGCTCTGGCTTATGGTGGTGTGCGGGGGGGGGGGGAGGGGGGGGGAGATTGAACCTGTGACTGCGGAGCCTCAGGTATGACAATATGTTTGCATAACCATTATGCTATCTCTTCCCACCCTACTTTTAGTCTTATTGACACAATTTGTTGAGTACTTAATGTGTACAAGCCATTGTTCTTAGTGCTTTGCTTACATTGGTTTATTTAATTCTCACAGTAACACTGGGATAAGTTAAGTACTGCTTTCTTTACTTGCAGGTGAGGAGACACAGACTTGGCCAAAAAACGAGGGGTGGGTATTTTGTGTAAAAACAGTGACTTGAAATAGCACGCCAGATTTGGGGAACTACACTCATTTTGTTTTCAATGTTTTAATAGAGACAGAGAGAGAACACTGAAGCTTCCATCAGTGCAATGGGGGCCAGATTCAAACTTGGGTCTCACACATAGCAAAGCAACACTCTGTCCAAAAATAATAATAATAATAATAATTATCCAGGGGCCGGGTGGTGGTGCACCTGGTTGAGCACACATGTTACAATGCATAAGGACCCAGGTTCAAGCCCTTGGTCCCCACTTGCAGGGGGGAAGTTTCTTTGTGAGTGGTGAAGCAGTGCTACAGGTATCTTTCTGTCTCTCTTCCTTCCTGTCTCCCCCTTCCCTCTCCATTTCTGGTTGTCTTTATCCAATAAATAAAGATAATTTAAAAAAATAATAACTTCATAAAAAAAAAAAAAAGAAATGGGGTCAGGTGGTAGCACAGCAGGTTATGTGCACATGGCATGAAGCTCAAGGACTGATGTAAGGATCCCGGTTTGAGCCCCTGGCTCCCCACCGGAAGGGGGACGCTTCACAAGTGTTGAAGCATCTGTCTGTCTCCCCTCCTCTCTTGATTTCTCTTTGTCCTATCCAACAACATCAATGGCAACAATAACAACAACAAGGGCAACAAAATGGGAAAAAATGGCATTCAGGAGCAGTGGATTCATGGTGCAGGCACCGAGCCCCAGCGATAACCTTGGAGGAGGAAAAAAACAAAAACAAGAACCAACAATAACAAAAGACATCATGGATGGGTATCAGTGCTTTGGGCTTTTTTTTAATTTAAAAAAAAGAAAAAGAAAAGGATAAAAGGGGTGGGGGACAAAACTAGAGCTGGCCCATAGAATGGTCTGCAGAGATTAACCTTAAGGCCTTACTTTCACCATCAGAATACAAGGAATTAGGACAAGATTTCTGATTTTTTAATATTAGCTGTAAAATTGTGTGAATATACTGTGTGTGTGTGTGTGTGTGTGTGATTTTTACTTGTATGATAAGGTAAATAGCATCAGCATGGACCTTTGTCTCAGATAAAGTTGGATTTATACTGTAACCTCTCTAGACAAAAAGTAATGTGACACATAAAATACCAGCACAGAGCTTCAGTAAATATTAGTTCTCTTCCTCTTATTCAGAGAGCACAGACTGTTTGCTTTTATTCTCTAATATGTAAATTCCCCTTAAGTTAATAGAAAAATTGTTCCTATTTCATGACATTTACATGTGTGATTAAAATACATATTTCTGGGAGTTGGGCGGTAGCGCAGCAGGTTAAGTGCAGGTGGCGCAAAGCGCAAGGACTGGCATAGGATCCCAGTTCAAGCCTCCGGCTCCCCACCTGCAGGGGAGTCGCTTCGCAGGCAGTGAAGCAGGTCTGCAGGTGTCTATCTTTCTCTCTCCTCCTCCCTCTCTCCATTTCTCTCTGTCCTATCCAACAACAATGACATCAAGGGCAACAAAAAGGAATAAATAAACAAATAAATATTTTAAAAAGATAACTTAAAAATACGTATTTCCAGTGTTTGTCTCTCCCACTGGAATGGAATGTGCCTTATTTTAATCTCTGTATCTTAGCCAGTGGTCTGGTTGGTGCCCTGTGATTCAATTTTTTTTTAACCAGAGTACTGCTCAGCTCTGGCTTATCGTGGGTGGACTGGGGAATTCCTCCTGGGACGTCAGAGCCTCAAGCATGAGAATTTCTTGGCATTACCATTATGCTGTCTAACCCCACTCTGATTTTAAATACTTAATCAATCAAAACCTTTTTTTTTTAAATGGTTCCTCATGAGTCTGTTTATACAACTAATCTTTGTTTTCCAGGTGAAGAAACTTCTGAACAGGAACAAAGACATAAAGAAATAAATAACAGCAATGCTCAGAACCCTGGTACAGAAGAGGGGAGTGAAGAACAGGATGAAGACGTTTTACCTCTAACTCTTGAAGAAAAGGAAAACAAGGAGTACTTAAAATCATTATTTGAAATTTTGATTCTTATGGGAAAACAAAACATACCTCTGGATGGACATGAAGCTGATGAAGTTCCAGAAGGTCTCTTTACTCCTGATAACTTTCAAGCACTGCTGGAGTGCCGGATGAATTCTGGTGAAGAGGTTTTGAGAAAGCGTTTTGAGACAACAGCAGTTAACACGTTGTTCTGTTCAAAAACCCAGCAGAAACAGATGCTCGAAATCTGTGAGAGCTGCATTCGGGAAGAAACCCTCAGGGAAGTAAGAGACTCTCGATTCTTTTCTATCATCACTGACGATGTGGTGGACATATCAGGAGAAGAACACCTGCCTGTGTTGGTGAGGTTTGTCGATGAATCTCATAACTTGAGAGAGGAATTTGTGGGCTTTCTGCCTTATGAAGCAGATGCAGAAATTTTGGCTGTGAAATTTCACACTACGATAACTGAGAAGTGGGGACTAAATATGGAATATTGTCGTGGCCAGGCTTACATTGTGTCCAGTGGGTTTTCTTCCAAAATGAAAGTTGTTGCTTCAAGACTTTTAGAGAAATATCCTCAAGCTATCTACACACTATGTTCTTCCTGTGCCTTAAATATATGGTTGGCAAAATCAGTGCCTGTTATGGGAGTATCTGTTGCATTAGGGACAATTGAGGAAGTTTGTTCTTTTTTCAATCAATCACCACAACTGCTCTTAGAGCTTGACAGTGTCATTTCTGTCCTTTTTCAGAACAATGAAGACAGGGGTAAAGAACTGAAGGAAATTTGTCATTCTCCGTGGACAGGCAGGCATGATGCGTTTGAAATTTTAGTAGATCTCCTACAAGCACTAGTTTTATGTCTAGATGGTATAACTAGTGACACAAACATTAGATGGAATAACTATATAGCCGGCCGTGCGTTTGTGCTCTGTAGTGCAATAACAGATTTTGATTTCATCGTTACCATTGTTGTTCTTAAAAATGTTTTGTCTTTTACAAGAGCCTTTGGAAAAAATCTCCAGGGACAAACCTCTGATGTCTTCTTTGCAGCCAGTAGCTTGACTGCAGTGCTGCATTCACTAAATGAAGTAATGGAAAATATTGAAGTTTATCATGAATTTTGGTTTGAGGAAGCTACAAATTTGGCAACCAAGCTTGATATTCAAATGAAACTCCCTGGGAAATTCCGTAGAGCTCAGCAAGGAAATGTGGAATCTCAGTTAACCTCTGAAAGTTATTATAAAGAAGCTCTAAGTGTTCCTACTGTGGAGCATATTATTCAGGAACTGAAAGATATATTCTCAGAACAGCACCTCAAAGCTCTTAAATGTTTGTCTCTGGTACCTTCAGTCATGGGCCAACTCAAATTCAACACATCAGAGGAGCATCATGCTGATATGTATAGAAGTGACTTACCCAATCCTGACACACTCTCAGCTGAGCTACACTGTTGGAGAATCAAGTGGAAACACAGAGGGAAAGATATAGGGCTCCCATCCACCATTTATGAAGCCCTCCATCTGCCAGACATCAAGTTTTTTCCTAATGTTTATGCATTGCTAAAGGTCCTATGTATTCTTCCTGTGATGAAGGTTGAGAATGAACGCTATGAGAATGGGCGGAAGCGCCTCAAAGCTTACCTGAGGAACACTTTAACAGAGCAAAGGTCAAGTAACTTGGCTTTGCTTAACATAAATTTTGATATAAAGCACGATTTGGATTTAATGGTGGACACATATATCAAACTATATACAACTAAGTCAGATCTTCCTACAGATAACTCCGAAGCCATTGAAAATACCTAGGAGACCTTAAACAAGGTCTTCTCTCATACTTGAAATTTGAATAAAATATTTTCAAAGGAATTTGAAACTCCTTACAGATGAGCTGTAAGATGTATGTAGGTCACTTAATCACTGATCTGTCTTGACCTATAGGTCTCCTATTGAGCACATTAGCCATTGATAATCTATTTCAGTGACCCAGATTTGAACTGTTAAGACTGGAGACCAACTGTTCTTCCCGAAGACAGCATTAGAAGTGCCACATTACACTTCAAAGTGATCTGTACTAGCAAGCAGCACTTCAGAATTGTTTTAGTTAAGTCATTTTAGACATAACAATTTATTATCACCGTGGATCCAATTGCCGGGTATTAAGTCATTCGTTCTTTGAAGAAATAAATTTTGAGGAGGTGTGAGAGGAAGGGGAGTATTTATGAAATGCTACAATGAAGTTCATGACTGACCTTTGACTAGTAGGGATTTTTAAGTATGCTGTTTTAAGATCTGTACCAGACAGTGAGAAATGTGTGGTTTGCCAAACAATGACTTCAGTATAGATATTGGCTTCCTGAAACAAACTTAAAGGAACAAGTTACATTTAAAATTTGAATCTTCCGTTGTTGTCCTACATCTGGTTGTTGTTTACATTCCTTTGTTGAACCTACAGTAGCTTTTTTCCCCTCTTTCTTTAACAGGTATATGTTGAACACTTTCTGTTTCATGGTCATGACAAGATCAAAGACCATGGATACTGATGACTGATTTGTCTCTTTTCTTCTGTCTTTCCTTGACTGTATCTACTGCCTTGTCTTGGTTTGTAAGCAAATCCTGGAAAACTCACAGAGATAACTGTTTTGTGGTTTATGCAGGAACAATACAGAAAATACTGCTGTTATTTTTGGTGAAGAAGAAAATCAATTTTGTATAGTTTATTTCAACCTAAATAAAATGTGAATTTTGTTTAAGATCCAGGTCCTTTTTTTCCTTTTTTTGATAAGGATCAAAGCCTTTCTTATGATAAATTCCCTTAAAAATTTACCACCATCACAATTGAAGGTAATTGACACATAAATATTACATTTTTAAGTGACTAAATACCTCTACTTGGTGTATATAGAAAGACTTTCAAATTAAGAAACCTTTTTTTTTTCAAATCAGTTCTTGATATGTTTTTAAAGATTTTATTTATTTATTTATTTATGAGAAAGATAAGAGGAGAAGGAGCCAGACATCACTCTGGTACATGTGCTGCCAGGGATTGAACTTGAGACCTCATGCGTGAGAGTCCAACGCTTTGCCCACTGCGCCACCTCCTAGACCGCATTAAGAAACTTAAATGTAAGATTTAACAAGCTGTTTTTTAAAATATACACTGTATGGCCTCTAATATAAATCATCAGGGTTTGTGTAATTGTTGCTCTCTAAAATGTTAGTGAATGTAGTTGCAGAGTTGGCATGTTAGTGTTACTTGAGTTTCAGAAAACAGAATGGGGTACATTTACAAGTGCTAGATTCTGATGATAATCAACAGTGCATTTTCCTGTCATGAACCTATGAGGATTATAAAGAAGGTAACAGTTTATCTTACCTCTCACATAGCACTCTGAGAAGCGCTTCTGTCCTTGGCAGAATGGACAAATTAGGTTTATAGTGACAGGATGACAGCGGAAGGAGACCCAGAGCTAGTCTTCTATTAATGATATATCCACTTCTAATAATATCTGCATCATTCTCAGGGTACTTAAGTGATAGTTAAATAATCGGCATAGACACTGGGGTGTATTCCCATGTAAAACCACACAGTGTGTATGAGGTTAGATAACTTAGCAGTTTATTGTTTCTCAGTTTGGGGGATTTGAATAACTTTTCTGATAGTCTCACCTAGATAATGAATGCATTCAGTTGGCAGACTAGTTAGGAGGTTGGTAGCGCAGTAATGCTGCTCCATGTTTTTTATGTTGTCTTGACGTATGGCAGGGTAGTCTTGGAATATCAAAAAGACAACAGACGTGGTTTTAAAACCTGGGATCAAGAACTCAGCATGACTTACACTTCACTGATTTGGTCAAAGCCAGTTAAGCCTAGGCCAAATGCAAGGACTCGTAAAATAAACTTATATTGATGGGGAGAAGCTACAAAGCATGAACTCATTTTTAATCTACCGTAATATTTTTATTTTATTGGACAGAGGCAGAAATTGAGAGGGAAAGAGGAGATAGAGAGGGGGAAGAGTATCACCCTGTAGCAGGGCGTCATTGCTTTGTGAAGCTTACCCTCTGCCTGTGGGGATTAGGGCTTGAACCTGAGTCCTTGTATATGGTAACGTGTGTGCCCAACCAGGTGCACCCTACCCGCCCACCCCATCATGTGTTCTTTTTTTTTTTTTTAAGTTTTTTTGTTAAGTTTTTTAAATCGTTATTGATTTATTGGATAGAGGCAGCCAGAAATTGAGAGGAGGGGGGAGATAGGGAGAGAAGCAGAGAGAAACCTGCTACCCTACTTCACTACTCACAAAGCTTTCCCCCTGCAGGTAGGGTCTGGGGGGGCTTGAATCCGGGTCTTTGTGCACTGTAACATGTGCTCAACCAGGTGCACCACCACCCAGCCCCTTTTAACTATTACAAACTTAATTCCAATTTGTTAAGCTTTTTGACAAACTTAAATTTTTTTTTTTTGGTGATTTACAAAGTTGTAAATTAATAGGGGTATAATTTTACACCATTCCCATCACCAGAGACAAACTGATCTTAAAAGGCAGGTTATGTCATTGACAGTTTCCCCACAGATGAAGCAAGAGGTCATCAGTTTTGCAAGATGAGATTGTTAGAAAGTGGCAAGTGTAGTGACTGTACTAGTTGGTGTACTGTGACTAGACTTCACTGATTTGCTGGCAATGAAAGGTGCCTTTCTGACTTGGCACTTACAGTCTAGCATTGCCTGCAGGACTACCATTATATTTATTTTTTATTTCTGCACACACTTTGTAGATAAATCAATCAAATTGAAGTTAAAGGAAAAAAAGAATAGCAAGGTTTCCATGAACACCCATTGTTACTGGTTTTGTTTCTGTTTCAGAGGATTCCTGGGATCAAATCCAGGACTCTTCTATATGTGAAGCATGCTCTATACCACTGAGGTTTTTGTTTGCTTTTATGTTTCCTTTTTCACCAGAGCACTGCTCAGCCCTGGTGGTTCTAGGGATTGAATCTGGGAACTCAAGAGACATGAAAGTCATTTGCATGAACATTATGCTGTCTCCCCCAAACCTTTACCATTAAGTTATATCTTACAGTTTTGGGGAGGGAAAAAAAACTGGGTCACATATAAATAGTTTGTAAAATATACAAGGAAGTAGATTTAAGATTTAGCATGTCTAATTGAATGGTTTTGCCATATCCAGTCATTGTTTGGGAAAAAATTATTTAATTGAAGCCTAATAATAGGATATGCTCCCTGTAAAGTGAGAACAAATGTTTTATTTAAGTGATTTCGTATGGTTCTGAAAAGTAACCCTATGAGGCAAATAATAGGTAAGTTATAAGAAGCCTCTCCTCTGAAACCAGTTTCTCAGTATCAACTTTAGTTGCCTCTGTTTTTGTCTGACTAGGGTTAACCACTTTTTTTTTTTTTTTTTTTTTTTTTACCAGGGCACAGTAAGCTTTGGTTAATGGTGGTGTGTAGGATTGAACCTGGGATGTAGGAGCCTCAGGCACAACAGTCTCTGTATAACCATTATGCTATCTACCTCCACTCCTGGTTAGCCACTTTGCAAGTGTTATGTAAAGTGAATAAGTAGTTCATTAAGCAGGACATTGTATCTGCAGTGTTTATTATGCATATATTTTAGAGTTTACCAAATACTTTGGGTTTAAATTCTTTCAGTGTGGTGGGGGCCTGACTTGAACCTGGGTTGTACACATGGCAAAGCAGCGTACTATCCAAGTGAGCTATTTGAATGACCTCAAACTGTTTGTTTCTATTTATACAAATAGTAAGGAAAAAAAATTGAAGTTTGTGGAGTTGGGCGGTAGCGCAGGGTTAAGCACAGGTGGCACAAAGCGCAAGGACAGGCTCAAGGATCCCGGTTCGAGCTCCCGGCTCCCCATCTGCAAGGGGAGTCGCTTCGCAGGCGGTGAAGCAGGTCTGCAAGTGTCTTATCTTTCCCCCCTGTCTTCCCCTCTCTCCATTTCTCTCTGTCCTATCCATCGACATCAATAACAACAATAATAACTACAACAATAAGACAAGGGCAACAAAAGGGAATATTTTTTTAAAATTTGAAGTTGGACAAACATATATTTTTATTTATTTATTTTTTTTCACCAGAGCACTGTTGAGCTCTGGTTTATGGTGATGCAGGGGATTGAACCTGGGACTTTGGAACCTCAAGCATGAGATCCATTTGCATAACTTTTATGCTATCTACCCTCCACTGATTATGGTTTTTGGGTAAACCTTTACTTTGTCCAAACCTTTACTTTGTCCTGATCTCAGCCTATTAATAACAAAAACTTGATTGGTCTTTGTGGTTCTTATGTTTGTAAGATGCCCATAAACAACTACTATTAGGAAACTGGCAAATCAGCCTTGATTTGTAAAGTATTTCCTCCCCCACTCCACCCCCTTGAGACATATTCAAGATTTGTGCAAATTACTCTTAATTACTCAAAAGCATTTTTTTTCCTCAAGATTTTAATTGTACTGCCAGATCCATTTCCCCTGACTGCTCTGTCATATGTTCTGTTTGTATGTTCAAGTCCATAACAAAGGGCACTGGTTTCTGTGGGATGCCCACATCACATTGTAGGAAGAACTAATCTCCTTGTGGTTAGCACTGAGGCCATTTTGTTGGCTCTTAACCAGAGATGCTTGCAGCTCACAAAAGAAGTCACTTCCTCGACACATGGGCCTCTCCAAATATACCCTCACAACATGGAAACTTTTAAAGTTCACATAATTTTCTTTTTTTGAGATGGAACTAGAGTACCACTCTATTTTATGCAATGCCAGGGGTCAAGCTTAGGACCCCACACTTTGTAAGTCTTTCATTCTACCAACTCCCAGACCGCTTGCAAAGCATTTTGAATGTTGACATTCAAGAAAACCTCAGGCAAGTGTTATAGAAATCCAGCTCACAGAGGTAAAGGAATTGCCCCAGATTAGGGCCAGTATGTGCCAGAGCCGTGCACTCATCCTGTCCTGATTGTGAAAGTCACTTCATCCTTAAGAGATTTGTAAAAGAAATATTGACTTTAGGGATAGGCTTTTTTTTTTTTCTTGCCAGCTTATAGCAACTCTAACATGTACCCATTATAGCAGGCTTGGGCTCCTTACAGAAATTAAAAAAAAAAAAAAAAAATTAAAGCCTGAGATTTCACAAAGGCTGTAGAAATTTTGCCACCTTTGTTTGACTGCCAAGACACCACCACAAGGCACTATAGACGTAGGTCCATTTATTTCACACGAGTGGCTGCAGCTGTCTTGCTGGCTCTTTGTGGCTAGAAAAACAGGGTAAGTTTTAGTATAGATTAGCATAAAAAATCTCCACTAGCTCAGTTTTCAGGAAACAATTACTAGCTTAGAAACAACAATGTGATCTATAGGTTGGCTACAATGGCAGTTAATTCCCAGACTTTTAAAAATGCCCTTTCTTTCTCACCATGAACCTATCAATGGAATACTCTGCGTGTCACTGAATTTGGTTTCATAAATTTTCTGGACAGAATGAACAAAAGACTTCAAAACTAAGTAGTGGTAGTAAATCTGCCCTTTTTAATGAGTTTGAATTTACAGTAGTAGTTTAAACATCTGGAGGTTTAATGTCTTAATTCATTCCAAATGTTCAACAAGGAATATATATAGCAAAGAGGATATTGTAATTGGGGGATCCAGAAAACTACTGTTGAGTCAATCCAAAGGCTTTCTAGTTTTCTTTTTACATTGATCACATAAAATTTAAGAGGCAGACAGTTCTAAAGAGAGGAGATGGACCCATGTGTCCTACTTGACACTTTTCTAAGACTAACTTTGAAAGAGGGCAAATGTATAACGAGGATGAGGTTTGAGCGCTATTTATCCAGGATGCAGTCAAGTAGTACTGTGCGTTCTATGCTGCTTTGTTTTATAAAGCAGGTGTTTAAAAATTGCTATGGCAGAACCAAATTTAGAGTAACCAAACCTTTTGGTTTCTACTGATCGACTGTAATTATGACTTGTGCATTTTATTTTTTGTAAAATCTGCTTGTTTCACTAGAGATGGGTTTGGGGTGGAGTGGAGCATAGCAGTACTCTGGCATATTGGGGATTGACCTCAGGACCTTGCACTTCTGAATCCACCACTTTAGTCACCCTGTCACTTCCCAGGTCATTAATGCATTTTTATCATCCAGAAATCGGCTCTGCAGTCATATCTAGCATATGACCAAGTTTTCATTTAGTGTGCACACTTAACTGATTCCTTGTGGTTGCTTGTTAAGTACTGGTTTATTTATTGATTGATTGATTTTACCAGAGCACTGCACTGCTCAGCTCTGGTTTATGGTGGTGTGGTGGATTGAATTTGGGACTTTGGAGCCTTAGGCACAAGAGTCTCTTTGCATAACCATTATGCTATCTACCCCCAACCCTGGTTTGATTTTCTTACAGCAAACAGGGTTGCTGAAAGATCATTAGAAACTAGTGTGGGGGCTGGGTGGTGGTGCACCTGGTTGAGCACACAGATTACAGTGCACACGGACCTGGGCTCGAGCCCCCGGCCCCCACCTGCAGGGGGAAAGCTTCACAAGTGGTGAAGAAGTGCTGCAGGTGTCTCTCTGTCTTATCAACCCCTTCCCTCTCGATTTCTGGCTGTCTTTATCCAATAAATAAATAAATAAAGATAATTTTAAAAAAACTAGTGTAAAATGAAACCAGGATTCCAGTGTGATAAAAAGATTTGCAAGTTCATAATGAATTAGTGTCTATTTAGACTTAGATACCCTCCTTACCTACTTCCTGTTATACTTCCCTCACTCACTCCAAAGCTAATCTTATCAAAGCAAGGACTGCAAAAGCTGAATAAGGGCAAGAGACCGGCATACTTTAAGGATGACTCTTTAGTCACTATCAGGTCACCCCATCAGCTGGAGTCCTGAGATTCCCAAACAGACATGCTGGGTCTAGACCTCGAATTAATCCTCTCCATTGTCACTGGTAATCTCCATCAGGAACAACAAAATTGACCCCTTTGTGGGTCCCCATAGGACCTTGCCCTCAACTTGGATCAACAATGGTAGAAAATGTTCCATCCTCTGTAGGGAGGATGGACAACTTAGTCTATGTTCCACCCAAGAAAGATGGGTCCTGATATTGGGGCAGCTTGGAATGTTCCTATTCATGACCACAAAATGTAAGCTCAGATCTACAGGGTCACATAGGCTCTTAAGCTGAATATGGGCCCCAGATTAGATCAAATCAATGGGGTTTATAGTTAGCAATATTTATACACCTTTCCCATATTTGGGAGCTACTCTCTTCCCTGATCCAGTTTTCTGGTCCTTTTCCCAGCCATAACATCATCTCCCCAGATAATAACTTGGATCCACCTGCATATCAGATTTCAGGCTCAGGAGAAAAAAAAGAGCGAGAAAAAAACAACAAAAAATCTAGTATAGCCACAGGCCCTTTAGAATAAAACTAAAATTGGCCTACTAGCTATCTACAAAACAGAGACCCCCTAACTCTTCATCTGCACTATTTTAGCCTTTAGGTTCATGATTAGTTAACAATTTGTTTGGCTTTGTATGTTAACTCTCTTTTCAGCCATATAGTTCCAGATGCTAGCATGATGCCAACCAGACTTCCCTGGACTTCCAATGTGCCTTGGCGCTCCTCTACCCCAGAGCCCTTCCCCACTAGGGAAAGAGAGAGACAGGCTAGGAGTATGAATCGACCAGTCAATGCTCATGTTCAGTGGGGAAGCAATTACAGAAGCCCCACAATGACCTTGGGTCCATACTTCCATAGGGATAAAGAATAGGAAAGCTATCGGGATGGGATACGGAGTTGTGGTGGTGGGAACTGTGTGGAGTTGTATCCCTCTTATCCTATGGTTTTGTCAGTGTTTCCTTTTCATAAAAAAAAATAAAAAGATTTGCAAGTGTAGCCTCTTGGGTCTTGGGTTTGCTTTTAATTAACATTTGAAAGGTTGCATTGGATGCCTGTGTTGCTATTCTGTTTAGCCTTACACCCATAGCCAGGTGTTCCAGATACAAAGGTGAATGAGATTAAGCCCTTTGCCATGGATGCAAAGATGAGTAAGACTGAAATTTCATGACTCCAGATGCTTTTATTTTTTCTTATAAATTTTTATTTACTTGATAGAGGCAGAGAAATTAAGAAGAGGGAGGAGATAGAGAGGGAAAGAGACACCTGCAGCTCTGCTTCACCACTCATGAAGCTTTCCCCCTGAAGGTGGGAACCAAGGGCTTGAACCTGGGTCCTTGGACACTAATATGTGCACTTAAAACAGGTGCATCACCTCAAATGCTTTTAAATTAGTCTCATACTTAGTGAAAATGTGGCTGTTATTTTTAGTGGTAGACGTATGATTATATAGTATGTGATTCCATCCCTTCTTCAGGGAAAAAAAGCAAGAAGATGATTGTTAAGAATCAGAATGCCATTTAATTTTTCATGTACCTAATTAAAGTAATATTCCAGAGTGGGAGGAGATAGCATAATGGTTATGCAAAAGACTTTCATGCCTGAGGTGGTTCTGGAGTTGAGCTGTGCTCTGGTTTAAAAAAAAAAAATTCACATACCAATATAGGTATTAAATCTGCATGGGTGGTCCAGGAGGTGGCACAGTGGATAAAGTGTTGGACTCTTAAGCATGAGGTCCTGAGTTCAATCTCCAGCAGCACATGTACCAGAGTGATGTCTGGTTCTCTCCTCCTGTCCCTCTTATTAATAAATAAATAAAATATTTTAAAAAATAAAGTGCATGGTAGTAGAGTTTCAGAGTTGGAAGGAGTCATAGAGGGTGCACAGACAACCTCTCATCTTACACTGGCCTAGACAGAATAGCTTATTTAGGGCCATGACACTCAGCAGTGACAGAGGTCAGGGGAGGACAGAAGTGTCCCAACAGTGCTGTGCCTACTCACATCTGTCACTGAAAATGAAAAGCCTGAAAGAATCATTCCTTGGAAGGTGAGCAGAATCTGACCTTTTAAAGTGTTATTAATGTCAACAGTAACCCTATAAGTGGCAGTCTTACAGGAGGAAGATTAATTAAACAGATCACTGTCTGGGTTCTTGGTACATTTGTGTTACTGTTAATTTTTTAAGTATATTTATTTATTCCCTTTTGTTGCCCTTGTTGTTTTATTATTGTAGTTATTATTGTCGTTGTTGGATAGGACAGAGAGAAATGGAGAGAGGAGGGGAAGACAGAGAGGGGGAAAGAGAGAAACTTGCAGACCTGCTTCACCGCTTGTGAAGTAACTCCCCTGCAGGTGGGGAGCTGGGGGCTCAAACCAGGGTTCTTAAGCCAGTCCTTGCGCTTTGCGCCATGTGTACTTAACCCGCTGTGCTACCACCTGACTCCTACTGTAAACTTTTTTAAAAGATATTTTCATTTAAATTTATTTTTAATTATCTTTTACTTATTTGCTGGATAGAGACAGCCAGAAATTGGGAAGGAAGGGAGAGATAGGGAGAGAGACAGACATCTGTAGCACTGCTTTACCACTCACAAAGCTTTCCCCCTCCAGGTGGGGACTGGGAGCTCAAACCCGTGTCCTTGTGCATTGTATTGTGTGCTCAACCAGGTGCATCACCACCTGGCCCCCTGTTACTGTAAACTTTTGGTTATAAACATATTTAACATTGCTTACATCTTATTTGGCAAATTCCTATTCTTGGTATTATTTTTCTTTGGAAGAACACATATGGTAAGATTGTGGATTTGTAAATGGATTATTCCTTAAAAAAAAAGAAAGCTATTGAAAGCTTTCCTGTGTCTCCTGGGATTTGGACTTCCTTCAGTTTATTTAATATTTTTAAAGACAGGGAGGGAGCAGCACTGAAGTGCAGCTCCACCATCTGTGGAGTTTTCCTTGGTGCCGTGCAGGAGCTCCCATGTGGTGCCAGGGCATGAAGCCAGAGCTCACACATGGAAAGCGTGCATTTTACCACTGAGCCACTTCCTGGGTCCTGGGCTTCCTTTTATAAAGACCAGCTACTACACAGGATAGATAGCATAATGGTTATGCAAAGAGACTCCCTTGTCTGAGGCTCCAAAGCCTCTGGAAACATGAAGACCAGCTACTGACTGTATACTGAGCACTCTGTATCAAACACATTCTGCTTTATTTGAATAACTTCATTTAAGTTCACAATAACTTGGTGCAGTAGGTGTTGCTATCGTTTTATAGACCCAGAATTGGCTTGTCTGGAGGCCATTCAGTGGAGAAGTGCATCACAATCCCTGACCAACTGATTCTCCTGATAGGTCAGGCTGCTCCCCAAAGTGGGAATACCCACCTTTGAAAAATAATGTGTATGGAAAACACCTAGAATTGCCAAAACCATCTTGAGGAAAAGAAACAGAAATGGAGGCATCACACTCCCAGACCTTAAACTATATTATAAAGCCATCATCATCAAAACAGCATGGTACTGGAACAAAAATAGGCACACAGACCAGTGGAACAGAATTGAAAGCCCAGAAGTAAATCCCAACACCTATGGGCATCTAATCTTTGATAAGGGGGCCCAAAGGATTAAATGGAAGAAGGAGGCTCTCTTCAATAAATGGTGCTGGGAAAACTGGGTTGAAACATGCAGAAGAATGAAATTGAACCACTTTATCTCACCAGAAACAAAAATCAACTCCAAATGGATCAAAGACCTAGATGTCAGACCAGAAACAATCAAATACTTAGAGGAAAACATTGGTAAAACACTTTCCCATCTACACCTCAAGGATATCTTTGATGAATCAAACCCAATTGCAAGGAAGACCAAAGTAGAAACAAACCAATGGGACTACATCAAATTGAAAAGCTTCTGCACATCCAAAGAAACAATTAAACAAACAGAGAGACCCCTCACAGAATGGGAGAAGATCTTCACATGCCAGACATCAGACAAGAAACTAATCACCAAAATATATAAAGAGCTCAGCAAACTTAGCCGCAAAAAAGCAAATGACCCCATCCAAAAATGGGCAGAGGAAATGAACAAAACACTCACCACAGAGGAGATCCAAAAGGCTAACAAACATATGAAAAACTGCTCTAGGTCACTGATTGTCAGAGAAATGCAAATTAAGACAACACTAAGATACCACCTCACTCCTGTAAGAATGGCATACATCAAAAAGGACAGCAGCAACAAATGCTGGAGAGGATGTGGGGACAGAGGAACCCTTTTACATTGCTGGTGGGAATGTAAATTGGTACAGCCTCTGTGGAGAGCAGTCTGGAAAACCCTCAGAAGGCTAGACATGGACCTTCCATATGACCCAATAATTCCTCTCCTGGGGTTATACCCCAAGGACTCCATAACACCCAACCAAAAAGAGGTGTGTACTCCTATGTTCATAGCAGCACAATTCATAATAGCTAAAACCTGGAAGCAACCCAGGTGCCCAACAACAGATGAATGGCTGAGAAAGCTGTGGTATATATACACAATGGAATACTATGCAGCTATCAAGAACAATGAACCCACCTTCTCTGACCCATCTTGGACAGAGCTAGAAGGAATTATGTTAAGTGAACTGAGTCAGAAAGTTAAAGATGAGTATGGGATGATCCCACTCATCAACAGAAGCTGACTTAGAAGATCTGAAAGGGAAACTAAAAGCAGGACCTCACTAAACTGTAAGTAGGGCACCAAAGAAAAAACCCAGTGGTGAGGGGTAGACATGTAGCTTTCTGGGCCAGTGGGGGGTGGGAATGGGCGGGAGGGATGGGTCACGGTCCTTTGGTGATGGGAATGGTGTTTATGTACACTCCTAGCAAAATGTAGACATATAAATCAGTAGTTAATTAATATGAGAGGGGGAAATCAATTGTATGTCTCAAAGGTTCTCAGGAGACAAACTGAATCTTTTTAATAGATAGGCTACGTATTTGATATGCGGACTCTCTCAAAAGCCTAGACCAAGTAGATTGGAGGCTTCCAATAGCACAGCTATATACAAGATACTGGGTACTGTACAGCAAACCATAACAAAGGGACTTTTCAAAGTTAACCCAATTAACAAATAATGTGATGATAATATTAACTATTGATTGTCTTTTTGAACCCTAAGACAGCAGGAACCTCACATCTTCACTATAGAGCCCCTACTTCCCCCAGTCCTGGCACCCATGGATAGGGCTCACTTTCCCGTATGCTTCTCCCAATCCATACCAAATAATATTGCATCCGCCGATCACAACCTAACCAAAGCAACGATTGCCATCTCAACATGCTTCACCTCAGAGTGTATCCAGAGACTTCACGTGTGGAATGACAACCCTTCAGCTTCATTACTCGGGTGAGACCTTTCCTTTTATAGTACACTCTAATTTCATCTCAGGTAGTTCACTTTCTAACAAAGTCCCATAACCTAGACATACACCAGTTTCTGTGAGAGAGAGCGTATGCGCACACGTATCCATAAACTACTGCAAAATATATACCTGAAAGCAGGATTACACTAGAGTTTGCAGTGAGTACCTCCCCAACACTTCCTCTCCACTATTCCAATCTTGGGATCCATGTTTGCTCAACAAATTGTTTGGCTTTGTATGTTAACTCTCTTTTCAATCACCAGGTTCCAGATGCCACCAGGATGCTGGCTAGGCTTCCCTGGATTGAAGACCCCACCAATGTGTCCTGGAGCTCAGCTTCCCCAGAGACACACCTTACTAGGGAAAGAGAGAGGCAGACTGGGAGTATGGACCGACCAGTCAACGCCCATGTTCAGCGGGGAAGCAATTACAGAAGCCAGACCCTCTACCTTCTGCAACCCTCAACGACCCTGGGTCCATGCTCCCAGAGGGCTAGAGAATGGGAAGGCTATCATGGGAGAGGGTGGGTTATGGGGATTGGGTGGTGGGAATTGTGTGGAGTTGTACCCCTCCTACCTTATGCTTTTGTTCACTAATCCTTTCTTAAATTAAAAATTTAAATAAAAAAAAAAATAAAAAAAAATAAAAAATAATGTGTATGAGAAGACGAAGGAGAAAGTACAAAAAAAGTGCTGATGTCTGTCTCCAGGTGGTAGGAGTATGAGGGATTTTAAGTTACCCTTCTTTGACATTTTGACTTCACAAACTTTCTATGATATATGGCTCTTTCCCATCTTGGGAAGGATTAAATAGCATTTTTGAAAAAGAAATTTTGAGATTAGTTACATGAAAACAGTTTTCTTCCAGATGATGTGCTGCTCCTTTCCCAAGTTCATTTCACACACACTGGGGCAGTAATTGTGCCAGTTGTCTCCGGAGCCACTCTGATGGCATTTGTGAGGGCTGCTCATTCTTCATGCCCCAGCTCATGTGTCTGATGCCAGCTCCTTCCCTCCAAGTTTATTCAAACTGCCCTCATCTCTGGTTTTATCTTCCCTCCAAGTTCATTTTCCACTCTAGGCAGAGTGATCATGGACTTGCCCTTTTCAGCTTCCTCAGGCCACCTTATACCAGAATCCAAGCTCCAGCAATGACTTTAAGGTCCAACTGGAGCTGCTTCATACCAGCCTTTGACCTCATCTACTTGTTCACCCTGTCCAGTTACTGTAGTCTCCTTTTGGTTTCTTCCACTCATCAAGCTCATTCAGGGAAGCTGGTTCAAGACCTTTATACTTGTGCTTTGGAAACTATTAGCTCAGCTCTCCTTTTGCCTTATTCAGGTATTTCCCCATAGAAGCTATCTCTGACCACTGTTCAGAATCAACCTGTCTTTCATGAGGAATCATCTCCTCAGACTTCTGTATAAGTTCTATAAGACCTGGGACCTTGTGTTCATTGTTGTTGTAAAGTCCCACTGCTTGACACATCAGTGGGCATGTCATAGTTGTCTTTTATATGTTGAAAGACTAGACTATTGATGTGTTTTAGGGACACATGGGTGGAATATGGGGTGGGGCAGCTAAAAATGAGAGTGGGAAAGTATCTGGTGACCAATTGGAATTCCAACCTCTTGTAATGCTACTTAGGATTTAGCTGTTTCCCTCTGGTTGAGGAGTTGCTCCAAGAGACACTGAATATAGTTTTCTCACCTTTGTGAAACCAGTCTTCATCAGATGTATATGGCAAAGTTCAGCCTGCAGTTCTAAGCATATTTACAAAGTGAGAAAACTATTGCACCAAAGCAAAGGACTCTGGGGACAGGGGTGGGGGAGGAGTATTTAGGTCCTGGAACATGAAGGTGGAGGAGGACCTAGGTAGGGGTTTAGAGTGTTAACGTGGAAAACTGAGAAATGTTACACATGGACCAACTACTGTTATTTTACTGTCAACTGTAAACATGAATCCCCCAATAAAGAAAAAATTAAAAAGTAAATCAGAGAACATGGCTAAATTAAAAAACAAGCTTCATATTGGCCACTTAATCATAATGTCTGTGACTTGTATAGTTTTTCTGCAGCAGTGTCCCAAGTTGTGAGACACGATCCCTCTGCTTTCCCCCAGGCATTGCTACAATCACAACCTTAGCATGTGACTTGCCACCCTCCCCAGCCTTGTAAAACCCTCCTATTTATCACCCTTTTCTTACCCTTTTCTTACCCTTTCCTTTCCAAGTCCAGTAATTTCTGCCTTGCCTTTTTTTCCCCCTCCTCTCCCTTCCCTCTTCAACCCACAACCCATATAATTTTCACTGCTCTCTTTAGAACCTTATGTCTCAGTTCCATTCTTTTTATAGCAGAAGAGAGTAGACCTGAGATGGTGCAGAGGGAAGGCATGTAAATTGCCTCTGGTCGAGACTGGTCTCTCCTCTGGCTGTGGTTCCATTCCTGGCTTTGTAGTTGACTGGAAGAAAGGTAACTCAATGCACTGGTGACTGCTGGTGATTTGAAATCAATGTTCATTTAAATTTAAAGTCCCTGTCTGTAACATGGGATTCATCAGTATTCCTAAACAATAGGATTTAGGTATTGATCTAGGCTACGCTCCCTTTAACACTTAGACTGACGAGTTGAGTAGTATCTCCTGTATGCAAGGCACTGGGAGAAATTGCCATATTGTCCTCATGAAAGAACTGACTTTCAAATTGTTTTGTTTTGTCGGTTTACCAGAACCCCTGTCTTTGTGTGGCATGGCACAGCCCTGTCACAGCCTTGAATGCACCAGAGTTCTTCACAAACATGATGTCATTTCAGTTTTTGTGACTACCTCTGAGTCTAGCAGTGTCACCACTAAAAGATTTGCCAAAATGAATATCAACTTGTCTCCTTTCACCAGCTCTCTGGATACCTGGTGCTCTGTGTAAAAGGCAGTAGCCTTGAAATTCCCTTTTTATGCAGTTGTTTGTTAAGTGCTTTTAGTATGAGTTGCTTGTAGTATGAGGTGGAAAATTCCTTGCCCCTTCCCCCTTGAATAAGCAGGACCTAATCAGTGAAGGCCACTCATTGTTCGAAGGACCCTGCCTGGGGACAAGCCTTATCAGGACCTCATCAGTGAAGGCCACCCATTGTTCGAAGGACCCTACATGGGGACAAGCCTTATCAGGACCTTTGAACAGACTTTGTGGTGTGCTGCCTACCAGATGGGTGGTCATAGCTGATGGCAGGAGGATGTGGCGACCCTGCCTGGTTGAATTCGGTTGGTTGTGTGATCTTACTATATTTGAAAATAGCCCGCGCTTTGCTTTGTATGGACCCCGCTTTTTGCTAAGTTTGAAATGATTGGATCTTGTGTTTGCTATAGCCTGTTATTGGATGTAGGTTGATAAGGTGATGTGCTCCCCCTCCCTGAGTGTAATCTGAATTCCTATAAATTGTATGGTTTGAGCCCTGTTCGGGGTCGAGCTTGGTAGACTAACACCAGTCACCATCTCGGCCCGGATTGCAATTCGTCAATAAACATCTTTGCTTCCTTACAGTGGATGGTGGTTTGATTTATGCTCGCTAACACTCTGGACAGGGTCTTGGGCATGTCACTGTCCTCCAGGAAGTATCTGAGCCCAGCTCTAGAAGAGTCACATTAGGCTGCTATGCTGGGGGGGCCAGCCCACAGGCCCTGTAACATGAGTCAGAGCAAGGGAGTGTGGGTGCTGATTCTGTGGACATCTGAAAGAGGCTGTGGGCCTGATCTCAGCTGAAAGCATCAGAGTGGGAGAAGGGGCAGGGTTGGACACACAACAGTAAGTAGTAGGGGAAAGAGCAGAGGTCTGAGGGCTGGGGAGATAGCTTACCATTGGAGCACTGGACTTTTCATACCTGCAACCTCAGAGACCACAGGTTCCATTCTTAGCACTGCCATATGCCAGAGCTGAGCAGTACCCTAGTCTCTCCCATCTTCTCTCATAAAAATAAAACTGTACCCTAGTCTCTCCCATCTTCTTTCATAAAAATAAAACTGAGAAGGAAAAAAACAAAGCAGCAACAACAACAAAGCCAAGGGTTGGTCTAAGGAAACCCTGTCTGAACACTGGCACTTGGAAGTGGGCTTTGTGTGGACTACTTCTTAAGATTGGCACTGTTTCTTTTTGTTGTTGTTGTTTGTTTATTTGTCTCCTTATTTTATTGGGGGGAATTCATGATTTACAGTTGACAGTAAAATACAGTAGTTGGTGCATGTGTAACATTTCTTAGGGGTTTTTTTGCATACACTCTAACCTCCCCATCTAGCTTCTCCACCATCATGTTCCAGGACCTGGACCCCCCCCCTCTCTCTCTCTCACACACACACACACACACACACACACACACACACACACACACCAGAGTCCTTTACTTTGGTGCAATACACATGGCACCATTTTCATTGTACAGTCAGGAACAACCTCAGGATACCTTGGAATGCCATGTTTTTCCAGGGACTGCTTGGCTGACCTGACTGCTGACCAGCTGGTTATGGTTCATTGTCTTGGGACAGGCATGAAGTGTTGAGGTAAAAGGAGCTGTGGACCCATTTCTTTCTCTTTTTAAAAAATATTTATTTGTTCCCTTTTGTTGCCCTTGTTTTATTGTTGTAGTTATTATTGTTGATATTGATGTCGACGTTGTTGGACAGGACAGAGAGAAATGGAGAGAGGAGGGGAAGACAGGGAGGAGAGAAAGACACCTGCAGACCTGCTTCACCACCTATGAAGCGACGCCCCTGCAGGTGGGAAGCCGGTGTCTTAAACTGGGACCTTTACGCCGATCCTTGTGCTTTGCGCCACCTGCACTTAACCTGCTGCGCTACCGCCCGACTCCCAACCCCATTTCTTTTCTATGTCCTTGAAAGATTAAACAAGCTGAAACTTGGTCTTCTCACATGGGAAGCAGTGGTGTTTATTTCTACCATGACTAAGGTGAAGATGTCTAATGAGTCAGTTATGCATTACATGGTTTCATTGAAATGTTCTGATAGAAACAGTTCTAGGGGGTGAGAGTAGATAGCATAATGGTTATGCAAAGAGACTCTCATGTCTATGGCTCCAAAGTTCAATCCCCCACACCACCACAAACCAGAAATGAGCAGTGCTCTGGTTAAAAAAAAGAAGAAGAAACAATTCTAGGTGAAATTAGAAGACTCCTAGAAGAATGTGAAAGCTCACAACCATAGCTGCTGCCCTCGGCAATCAATTCTTTTTTTTAAAATCTTTTAATTTATTCATTATTGGATAGAGACAGATACTGAAAGGGGAGGGAGAGATAGAGGGAGAGAGATCGAGAAACACCTGCAGCCCTAATTCACCACTCGAAGCTTTTCCCCTGCAGGTAGGGACCAGGGGCTTAAACCTGGGTCCTTTCAAACTGTAATGTGTGTGCTTAACCAGATGCACCACTGCCTGGCCCCTTGGTTCTCAATCTGAAGGGTCTGTTAGTCATGAGATGCAAATAGCAGCTTCTAGGAGAATGAAAAATATTCCTGCAGTAGACATTGGGTTGTAGTTTTCTTCTCCTCCCCCTCCTCCTCTCCCCCCCCCCCCAGCCCCAAGCATTGCTCAATTCTGGTTTATGTTGGTGCTAAGGATTGAAACCTTTGGCGCCTTAGGCATGAAAATCTTTGCATAACCATTATGCTATCTCCCCAGACTTCCTCCTCCCCCTCCTCTCCTTTCCCTTCTCCTTTTCCCCTCCTCCCCCTCCCTTTCTTTTTAGACTTATTAACAAGAGAGAACCAGAGCATCACTCTTGCACATGCAATGTGCCACCTCTTGGGCCACTTCCCTTCTTTTTAGTGAATAACTTCTCAGCTGTGCTCTCCAGATAGCGGAGATGACTTTGGTCTCACGCTACCAGCAATATTCAGCTGAAACACAGTCACATTTTTATAGAATGACAAAATAAAACCCAACTCCACAGGGGAGCAGGAGGATTCTGGGGGAGAAAGTGTATCTTGGAACTGAGAAAATACAGAGCATGTCACAGCAGAATGAATAGCACTCAAAAGAGTTCATCTTGTGGACCTTGATACTGACATCAAGTTCCCCCACATGTCAACTTTGATATTCTGGGCAAGTCACTTGAATTCTGTAACCATCAGTTACTTTCCTCTCTCTCTCTCTCCCTCTCTCTCTCTCTCTCTCTCTCTCTCTCTCTCTCCATCTCTCTCTTTCTCTCCATATATATTTAAGAGAGACCAAAGCACATCTTCCATCTTCTCTGCCCCTGGGGTCCCATGTATTTAGTCTTCACTGCTTGCTGATGTGGTGCCAGAGACTGAACCTGGGGCCTTATGACTGCAGGGCTCCACCTCTGAGCCACCTGCCTGGCTCCCACCTTCTCCTTCCAATGCTATATACATTGCTTGGGGACAGAAGGTTAACAGTTAAAGTTTGAGTCTTAATGCCAATTCATTTTAGAATGAGATCTACAGGACATGTTTTGTCTAAAATTAGAGATTGCCATATTAAAAACAAAACCAACACCCCATCCCCGCTGCCAATATATCGCCATTTTAGGAGAGTATAACACAAAGCAGTGATTCCCAGCTGGGACTGATGTATCCCTTGAAGTGACATCTGGCAATTGGCGGCATTTTGGCTGTCACAAGTGAGCTCCGAATGGATAGAGGCTGGAGATGCTGCTAGACTTGCTATGATGCCCAGGACAGCCCACCCCCCCACCCCAAACAGAAACCCCAAATGTTCAAGATTAAGCACAAGATTCAGAGACTCTGATACTAAGATTGAGAAAGTTGATTGCAGAGTCGGACTCCGGATTAGAACCCTAGCTCTGCCCTCGACTAGTTGTGTCCCCTGGCATCAATTACTTGACCTCTGTCATCTGAGAGTGGAATAAAAACTGTCTCTGCTGCTTAGACTGGTCCTGACAATCAACCAAGTGTAAGTCGGTAAAGCCTCTGAAATAGAGACTGGCTCCCAAACAGCTTGGAGGGTGGTGCAGTGGATAGTGTTGGGCTCTCAGGTACAAAGTCCTGAGTTCGATCCCTAGCATCACATGTGCCTGACTGATGCTCTGGTTGTCTCTTCTTCTCTGTCATTAATAAATAAACAATTTTAAAAAAATTATTAGGGAATTAATGTTTTACATTCAACAGTAAGTACAATAGTTTGTACATGTATAACATTTCCCAGTTTTCCATATGACAATACAACCCCCACTAGGTCCTCCGTCATCCTTCTTGGATCTGTATTCTCCCCACCCACCCACCCCAGAGTCTTTTACTTTGGCACAATATGCCAATTACAGTTCAGGTTCTACTTGTGAATAAACAAATTTTTAAAAAGAGAGACAGCAGGCTCCCAGGGGACACCCAGTAAGTAACAGCTCTTATTTTAGCTAATTGAATAGAATTTGTGAAAATACCTAGTGGCCAGTATAAATTACTGCAGGTGAGTTACTTAAGTACTTGTGTCTCAATTTCTCCATCTGTTAAAAAAAAAAAAAATGTTGTGGAGATCAAATGGAAGCAAGGATTCGATAGCCCTATGGAAGCAGTGGAAAATCTTACAAATACATTTGTACCGTTATTAAGAGAATGTTCTGGGGTGAAGCAATAGACTCTCCTGGGCCAGGCTGTAACTCAGCAGAAAGGACAGCCAAAGAGAGGAGGTGCTGGGAGCGGAGGCTATGGCTCAGCAGTGGGTTGTGCCTTAAGTACATCCTCAGCTGTGAGTCCAGGAAGTTGTCTTTATTGCACAGTTATGTGCAAACTGCGTCCCAGCCTTGCATACCACTTTTCCCAGCGGAGCAATTAGCGAATCAGCATCCCCGCCTGCTCTGCTGGCTCTAAGCTTGAGAAAAACAATAGCTTAGATGGAAAGAGAGCGTCCTGAGTATCCTCCACCAAAGGTCTACCCCTGCTCCACCGCTGTCTCCTCTGGCTCCGAGATAAAGGAACTGGAATTGCTGCTCTGGACTCCAAGGTCTGCAGGGCCTCTGGCTTTAACAACACAGGGCTAAGTGGAGATGATTGTTATCTTTAGCAAATGTATTGGCAAACTGGTACCTAGCAGGGTTGTGTCAAGCAACTTAGATAAATTCATGTCATGTCCAGAATATCCTTGTGAGATGTTGACTCCTGTGGCCATATTGCTGATGATCACTGAGGCTCTGAGACACTGAGAGTTTATGTCTTGTGTGGGGGGGAGATTGCATAATGGTTATGCAAAGAGACTTTCTAGCCTGAGGCTCCAAGGTCCCAGGTTCAATCCCTCACACCACCATAAACCAGAGCTGAGCAGTGCTCTGGTAAAAATAAAAAAGGAGGGAGTCGGGCGGTGGCGCAGCGGGGTAAGCGCATGTGGCGCAAAGCGCAGGGACCAGCGGAAGGACCCCGGTTCGAGCCCCCGGCTCTCCACCTGCAGGGGAGTCGTTTCACAGGCGGTGAAGCAGGTCTGCAGGTGTCTGTCTTTCTCTCCTCCTCTCTGTCTTCCCCTCCTCTCTCCATTTCTCTCTGTCCTACCCACAACGACGACAATAATAACTACAATAATAAAACAAGGGCAACAAAAGGGAATAAATAAAAAATGAAAAAAAAAAACAATAACCACCACATCTATGCAACGCATTATTAGAAATGTTTACATATGCAAGAAATCTAAGTCTTGGGGGTCGGGCGGTAGCACAGTGTGTTAAGCGCATGCGGCGCAAAGCGCAAGGACCAGTGTTAGGATCATGGTTCGAGCCCCCGGCTCCCCACCTGCAGGGGAGTCGCTTCACAGGCGGTGAAGCAGGTCTGCAGGTGTCTGTCTTTCTCTCCTCCTCTCTGTCTTCCCTTCCTCTCTCCATTTCTCTCTGTCCTATCTAACAACAATAACAACAACAACAACAATAGCTACAACAACAATAAAAAAAAATAAAAATAAAAAATAAAAAAGGCAGAGAGCTTATGTCTTAAGTGCATCTAAGAATGCATGGAGCCAAATACATGCACTCTTGACCAGCACACTGCTCTGTGTTGCAGTAGGCACTTTCAATACTCTAACTTAGTACTCATAAGTGTCAATGGTTTGGGGAAAATGAAGTTCAAAGAGGCTAGTTATTTTGTTGAAAGTTCTAGAAGGAATTTCTAGCAAAAAAAATTGTTTATAAGGATAAACAGGTCCATTGGCCTATTTCCATTTTGCGTTCTTATGCAGACCCCACTGAGAAGGGCAGAGCTCAGAGAAGAACAAGACAGTTTCTGAAGACATCCACAGGATCTTCAATCAGAATAATCTCAGGAGAAGAGCCCCTAAGGGGCAGAATAAAAGACAACAGAGCCCTAGACCCACACCTAGAGACAGATATTTTTCTTGGTGCAGCTCTAGGCAGGAATGAGAGTCCAAGTGAAGGATTTAGGAGCCAGGGACCTCTCGCCTATCCCTGGGACTGTCAAGCAGCCAGTGAGCTGGGCTGGGACCTCAGTCAGACTCAGAGCTGAAGGGAGTTGTCTTACAGTGAATACAACTATGGACACAGGATTAACTAGCTACTGAACTCCAATTTGTTAACCCAATCACCTCCATCAGCCTTATCTCCCACCATCCTGTCCTGGTCTTGCTCCTCCCTCCCTAATGCTTCTACTCAGTAATTTCTTTCAGGTGTCTGAGGACACCTGTTGGTTACCTAGAGAGTTTTGCCAGAATCCAAGAAGCCTTCATTGTTCTGCAGGAAGTCAGAAATCTAATAAGCCTTGGCAGATGAGCTATAACTTCAGCAGGCAGAAATGGGTTAAAACAAAGAGCAGACAGATGGGAGGAATGGTCTGTGTAAAGTCAGAGAAGCAGTAAAACTAGTGTGAGTGAAAAATTTGTCATCCACTTTGGCAGAACCATGTTATTTCCCAAGAAAGTTTCAACACAGTACCTTGTGAGCTCAGCAACCCGAGGAATGCATTTCAGGCAGCGCTGCTGTGTGGTGTGTGTGTATGTGTGGTCAACAGTGAGAATGCAGGTGTATGCATTTGCTTCTAGAGGTGGCTGTGTACCTCTAGGTTTCTACAGTAAGAGTGGGAGGTGCCACATATGAATGATGTCTTCCTGGGAATCCACAAGGCCAAAGAACAGGCCACCATGACACAGATCTTGTAGCAGGGACTTTAGCTTGTTTGCAACATCTTTATTTGAGGCACGAGGTAATCTATTGTTGAGTTTTCTTTCTTTCTTTCTCTATTTCCTCCTTTCCTTTTCTTTCTTTCAGAGCACTGCCTCACTCAGGTCTGGCTTATGATAGTGCCAGGGATTGAATCTGGGACCTCAGAGCCCCAGGCCTGAAAGTCATGCACAAGAGATGAGGCAGTGCACCCAGTAGAGGACACATATTACCCTGCACAAAGACCCAGGTTCAAGTCTCTCCTCCCTACCAATAGGGGGAAGCCCCAGAAGCAGTGAAGCAGTGCTGCGGGTGTCTATCTCCCTTTCTACCTCCCCTTTCCCTCTTGGTTTCTCTCTGTTTCTCTCAACAAAAGAAAGGGAGTGAAAGAGAGAGAGACAGAGAGACAGAGAACCTGTTTGCATAACTATGCATAGCCACTATCTTCTAGAGGTTGCATTTTTAAAATTAATGTGCTTCTGGAATGAAGCTATTTCAAACAGTAATGAGGTAAGCTTTGCAAAACTCTTTTCTCAACCTTAACTCCCTAGCTCATTTGTTGATGGCTGTTTTTGAGCTATGACAGCCTTTTTACATAGCTGAGCTGAGCCTGGATAGCCCCCAAACCTACAATACTTACCCTCTTGTCCTTTATAGCATCAAACAATGTTGATAGGCTTCCTACCATCACTGTCAAAGTGTAGGTAGATCTCTGGTGGATAGCTTACTAGAGGGTGAAGATACAGAACTTTGCCCCCTGGATGTGGTGTGAAGCTATACATTGTAATCTTATAATCTTGTAAGAAACTATTAATGACAAATAAAATTCTTTAAAATATTCAAAATAAATAAATAAATAGCCTGTTAGATTTCAGCCAGTGTGAGAGGCAAAGCTCGAAAAACCCAGCTGTTTTTAATTTAGTTACCTCCATGTTTGAGTAAGACCAAGCACATTTTTACATGTCTAAATAGGTTCATTTTCTCCTTTCAGTAAATGTTTTTCCATTGACAAAAAGATCTGAACAATGGTATTTTTATTACACTATGGAATGATTAAGGAAGATAACATTTTGCCTCTTGTGTATACATGGTTTCTCCATTTATCAATTGCCTAATCTTGTCGATAGGTTTTCTTTATCATGTATGCACTTAGGTTTTCTTTAAAGAGTTATTTGCTTATCTATTAGTGAGAGTGAGAAAGAGAAAATCAGAGTGACAGTTGGGCATTACATTGAATTTGGAACCCCCCCACATGCGTGAGTTCACTGTTGAGCCACTGCTTATAGTTTTTGTTTTTCTTTTATTTTCTTTTCTCTCTTTTTTTCTTTTTTTTACCAGAGCACTGCTCAGCTCTGGCTTATGGTGGTGCAAGGGATTGAACCTGGGACTTTGGAGCCTCAGGCATGAGAGTCTGCTTGCATAATCATTATGCTATCTACCCCTGCCCAGTTTTTGTTTGTTTTTCATATAGACAGCTTCACCACAAGAAACAGAAGTGAGTTCTGGTGCTGACAGTGAGGCTGCTGGGGATATCTGAGTCAGGCTGGTTATTCTGGTCTAGGGAGACTCTACCTTGTTCTAGCTCCCAGGAGTCCCTGGTGGCAGTGATGGCTACCAATGAGAATGTCACAGGGGTGCCCCCAGTCAAACCTAATGGTAACAGGCTCCCCAACGGTGTCATGGAGACCCCCCCAGCCAGACCTGAGGGATGAGAGGAGGAATGTCATAGGCCCCCATGTAGTCAGAACTGAGGGATCAGGGGTTCCTCAGAATGCCACAGAAGCCCCCAGCCAGATGTGAGGGATGGGGGCTCCCCAGCCAGACCTGAAGGGTAGGACCTCCTCAGGAATGTCACAGGGCCCCCTCCCCCCTTTAGTCAGACCTGACGGATGAGAACTCCTCAGGGCTCTGGGCTGAAGGGGAACCCTGAGATAGGAGACAGGAGCTGCGATCAGCTCTTGAGGCTGGCTGGAGATTTCTGGCAGCATGGAGAAAAGGGGGCCTGGGAGCTGCTCCTGGCCTCAGGCCCCACCCAGAGGTCTCCCCACAGGTGATGACAAGGCCAAGGGAGAGCTGTGGGGAAAGCCAAGAGCTCACAAAGGTTCTGCTGTGTTTGGCCAGGGCTGCCTCCCTTTTCAGAGGATAGGTCTGATTTAGAAAAGTTCTTGCCTGCTGGCTGTTGGCCCAGCACAGCACCCCATTCCAGACTCCCTAGGCCAAGCCTCTTTGGGCCTCTGCATACTGGTGTTCCAGTTAAACCCAAGTAGGACTCTGTTGCCTTGAACTGAGGCTGAAAGCCAGGGGCCACTGCTCACCAAACCCCTGGGACTGGCCTAGTAGTTACCTCATGGGGAGAGAAATGTAAGGAGTGTTCTTTACTGAGCGCCAGGCACTGGGCAGGCTACTCCTTTTACAGGATTCATATTAAGCCCTCCCAATAATCTAGCAGGGCAGGCATTAGTTCCATTTCTCAGTTGGGAAGAGTCCTAAAGAGGGAGAGTAACTTTCTTGAGAGTCGGTGATAGGCAGAGCTCTGCCAGGCTAGTCCTGCTCCTCTTCACTGTTCCACTGGCTCGTGCAGGAGACAGGCATGATTTTCACGTATGTCTGGTGCAGATTCTGGGGGAGCGCCCCATTAATGTTGACTTTCTTGTGCATTTTCTCTGCCAGAGCTTGTGAATCTCACAGACACCCTCTCGGTCAGCAGTGCTCCTCTTAATGGTGTCAGCACAGAGAAGCTGAGCATCCTGCCTGAGATCACATAGCTTGCTGCAGAAAGTACAAAGAGTTGAGGGAAACTCAAAAGAAGGAGGTGGGGTGGTGGGGTCTAACCTAGGGAATAATGGGGATTTTCCAGAAGTCTAGGAGGTATCCCTGGAGGCTACAGGCTTGAGGCTGAGTAGTGGGCTTCACTCAGAAGTACTTTCTGGCCCTGAGTCTCCTTGTATAAGTTGAGTCAGAAGGAACTTTTTGTTTTTATTTATTTATTTTTAAAGTTGTCTTTATTTGTTGGATAGACAGTCAGAAATTGAGAGGGGGGAGTCGGGCGGTAGCACAGTGGGTTAAGCGCACATAGTGCAAAGCGCAAGGACCAGCGGAAGGATCCTGGTTCCAGCCACCGGCTCCCCACTTGCAGGGGAGTCGCTCCACAGGCGATGAAGCAGGTCTGCAGGTGTCTATCTTTCTCTCACCTTCTCTGTCTTCCCCTTCTCTCTCCATTTCTCTCTGTCCTAACAATGATGACATCAATAGCAACAATAATAGCTACAACAACAATAAAAAGACAACAAGGGCAATAAAAAGGCAAAATAAATAAATTAAAAAAAGAAATTGAAAGGGAAGGGGGAGATAGATAGATAGAGAGAGAGAGAGAGAGAGAAGGCACCTGCAGCCCTATTTCACCACTAGTGAAGATTGCTCCCTGCAGGTGGGGACCAGGGGCTGGAAGCTGGGTCCTTGCGCACTGTAACATGTGCGATCAATCAGGTGTGCCACCACCTGACCCTTTTTGTTTGTTTTTGAGGGGGGCTGTTCTCTGCTATCAAGTGAGGAAAGCTGGGTGGGGTATTTGATTTTCTGTTTATTTGTTTGTTTATATATTTTTACTAGAACCTCAGGCATGAAAGTCTTTTTGCATAACCATTATGCTACCTTCAGTCCACTTTTCTCTCTCTCTCTTTTATTGTCACCAGGGTTGTAGTTGGGGCTCAGTGCCTGCATGACATATCCACTCCTTCGTGTTCTTATTTTCCTTTTTTAATTTGACAGAACTGAGAGAAATTGAGAGAGAAGGGGGGCTGGAGAGGAAGAGAAGAAGATAGACACCGGTAGCATTGACTTACTTCTCCTGAAGCTCCCCCCACCCACCCCAGGTGGAGACTGTGCACTTGAATCTGGGTCTGTGTGTTTGGTATCTTGTGCACCTAACCTGTGTACCATGACCCGCCTCCTATTTCTTTTAAAACATATATTTATGGGAGTCGGGCTGTAGCACAGCGGGTTAAGCGCAGGTGGCGCAAAGCACAAGGACCGGCATAAGGATCCCGGTTCGAACCCCGGCTCCCCACCTGCAGGGGAGTCGCTTCACAGGCGGTGAAGCAGGTCTGCAGGTGTCTATCTTTCTCTCCTCCTCTCTGTCGTCCCCTCCTCTCTCCGTTTCTCTCTGTCCTATCCAACAACGACAACAACAATAATTACAACAATAAAACAACAAGGGCAACAAAAGGGAATAAATAAATAAAATAAATATTAAAAAAACATATATTTATTTCATGTGAGCTAGAAATAAAAAGTTTCACAGGGGAGAGGTGGGGGAGGAGAGAAGCGCGAGAACATACCTCTGGTACATGCAACATTGGGGACCGAACCCAGAGACTCGGGCATACAAGTCCTGTTCTCTACCAGCTGAGCTACTGGGTTGTCAGAAAAGTCATGACCCAATTTTGCATAGAAAAGCATAGAGAATATATGTCATAGGGGCCAGGTGGTGGTACACCTAGTTGAGTGCACAGGTTACAATGCGCAAGAACTGAGGTTCAAGTCCCCAGTCCCCACCTGCAGGGGGAAAGCTTTGCAAGTGGTGAAGCAGTGCTGTAGGTGTCTCTCTGTCTCTCTCCCTCTCTCTCACCCCCTTCCCCTCTCAATTTGTGGCTGTCTCTATCAAATAAATAAGTAAAGATAATTTAAAAGTTTTTTAAAAAGGAAAATATATGTCATGATTTTTCCAACACCCCGCATTTCCTTGGCTGAAGGTCACATCTTTTAGGCCTGTGAAATAGTTCACCTGGTAGAGTGCACACTTTTGCCACATGGAAGCACCGGAGTGGGACTGTGGTATCTCTCACTTCTCACTTCACTATGAGGACAAAGAAAAAAAAAAAAGAGTCTACTGGAAGTGATAGAATCATGCCCCATTAAAGCTCTGGATGTAGGAAGAAAAATAAAAGGAGTTTCACTTTTCCTCAAAATAATTTTAAGCTAACCTTTAATACCCATTCATCTTCTCAACAAATATTTACTGACACTTTGGAGGTGCCTGGATCACATGGTTGACTGGGTTCTCTTTCTTGTGGTGGGGAAATTAAGGTTCCCCTGGCCTTCTGAGAGAGTAGGAACCGGCCACCCGGGATTTATGCCCTCATTTGGACTCTTGGAAAGCCTGTTGTCTGTGAGGACACCTTGGAGACAGAGACAGTCAGATACTCAACAGGCCATTTTGGAGCCTAGAGGGCCAAGACCCAAAGGGCTGACCAGGCCCAGGGTCTCCTGAAGCAATGACTTCAGGGCACTGTTAATGAAAGAGGCTTTGTGGAATGGCTGGACTGAGTGGGTCTCCCAGGAGAAGGAAACTGTGGAAGAGGAGGCCTGATCACGGCCTCCACAGCTGTGTGGCAGAGGCCTGACCCCCCCTGCCTGGCAGAGCCTTTTGCACCACCTCTGTCCTCTTTCTGAAGCCAAAGTGTCAGTGTAGCTTCAGTGACAGCGGCCCCAGCAGAGGTGTTGGGTGGCTCAAACCCTCCCTTATAAGATTTCTGGCATCTCCCGTGAGCCACCAGCTGTGCCAAAATGTCCTCCTGCCAAGATGGAGTGCAGCCGGCTCCCGAGGGGGACCTTCTCCACCCGGGAAACTTGAGCCTCTGCAGCCCAGCCCCAGCCCCACTGTGGCCTCAAGAATCAGAGCTGGAGCTGGTGGCAGCCCAGCAGACGTTACATGGACATGTTTAGGGGCAAGAGAGGCAGAGAGCAGGTATGTGGGAGGGGAGAGGCCTGAGACTGGGTCCCACCCCCAGCGCTTCACTGAACAGCTATGTGATCAGGTAAGCATCCTCCTTTCTCTGGCTCCAGGTTTCACATTAAGGAGTCTGACGGGGCAGGGGCTCCCTAAAGCTTGAGGCTGGGCTACTTGCCAGTCTCTGACAAAGCAGTTCTGGTACACGTAGCATCCTTGCAAGTACATCTGCCTGCTTTGTGTGGGAACCGGGGGATCACTGTCCCTTTCTTTCTTTCTTTTTTTTTTTTTAATATATTGATTTTTTAAAATATTTATTTTATTTATTTATTCCCTTTTGTTGCCCTTGTTGTTTTATTGTTGTAGTTATTATTGTTGTTTTCACTGTTGGATAGGACAGAGAGAAATGGAGAGAGGAGGGGAAGACAGAGAGGAGGAGAGAAAGATAGACACCTGCAGACCTGCTTCACCGCCTGTGAAGCGACGCCCCTGCAGGTGGGGAGCCGGGGTTTGAACTGGGATCCTTATGCCGGTCCTTGTGCTTTGCACCACCTGCGCTTAACCCGCTTCGCTACAGCCCGACTCCCCACTGTCCCTTTCTATGGAGTGGAGGGGAGGGTGTTGGTGGAATAACAGACTATGACTGTCACTTTTTTTTTTTAACAGCACTGTTCAGCTTTGGCTTATGGTGGTACAGGGGACTGAACCTGGGTCTTTGAAGCCTCAGGCATGACAGTCCTTTTATATAAGCATTATGCTATCTCCTCTGCCCCATGACTGTCATTTTGTTCTTCAGCCTCTCTCAGCTCTCACAGAACATTCAGGACTCATTGCACCTACATTGTGTCTATATCCTTCCTTCAATATAATTGTGTGAAACTGGGTTTCTATCAACAATTATGACAAAGCTTAAGAGCTGGAATCTGAACCCCTGAACTCACAATGTGGGTTATTTCTCTCCTGGGATTTGTTCTATTTTTACAATCATACTTGTACAGTCACAACTGCCTTTTTTTTTCTTTCTTTCTTTCTTTTTTTTTTTTTAAAGAGGCACTGGCTATTGTTTATTGGGAATGATCCAAATAAGCACTTTAAAGCATGAAACATCTCAAAGCCTTTCCATTTAAAGCATGAAAAAGTCTTTTTAAATTACTTTATTTTATTTATTTTGAATAGAGACAGAGATAAATTGAGAGGTAAGGGGGAGATAGATAGGGAGAGATACACCTACAGCACTGCCTCTTCACTCATGAAGCTTCCTCCTTGTACGTGGGAACTGGGGGCTTGGACTAGGATCCTTGCACATTTTAATATACCACCTAAACCCAAAAATGTCTTTTTCCTTAAAGATGAACTAATGTTCTAATAGTACTTCATAATTCTTGAAATTATGTACAAAATCTAACATAATAGTCATGCTCACATCTGTCCCACATCATTTATTTCTGCTATCGAACACACCAGCCATCACCCAGATTGTAAAGATTTACTAATCATGAAAATCTTGTTTTACACACAAAAACATTACTTATTTTCATTTAACTGCACCGAAAATCATCTTCATATGCACCAGGGTGGGTTAGATGGCTCGGATGCAGTCATACATCCAATTCAGTGTGCGAGGCTGATGATGTTCTTGGTCAAGTGTGTGAGTCCTGTGGGTTGTTCTGTACAAGAGGATTGAGTTTGGGGTCTCCATAGATACTGTCTGTTTTGCCTGGTCTCAATTTAAGGCTAGATATTTACTGGTTCACACATCAGAGTGCATTTCTCAAATGGGACTTCTATAGTCTGTGCTTGACAAGAGGATATTTCTCATGTCAGGCACAAGCACATTTTCCTTAACCTTTGGCAAAAAAAGAAAAAAAAAAATTCCACAACCATGAAGCACACCTTCAAGAAGCTGCAGAGGGGTCACCCAGATCTTTTGCTGCTTGTATGAAGAATGTGGGTATGAACAGTGTTGCTAGTCTGGGATTCACAATCCATCCCTGCAACTCATGCCCTACCTCCCAGATTTATTTATTTATTTATTATTTTATTAGTCAGTGGGGATAGATAGCATAATGGTTATGCAAAGAGACTCTCATAGTTGAGGCTCCAAAGTCCCAGGTTAAATCCTCCACACCACTATAAACCAGAGCTGAGCAGAACTCTGGTAAAAAAAATATATATATATATATATATGTATGTATATATATATATATGGAGTCAGGAGGTAGTGAGTGCAATGCGTTAAGCACAGGTGGCGCAAAGCACCAAGGACTGGCTCCCCAACTGCAGGGGAGTTGCTTCATAGGAGGTGAAGCAGGTCTGCAGGTGTCTATCTCTCCCCCCTCTGTCTTCCCCTCCTCTCTCCATTTCTCTCTGTCCAATCCAACAACAACAATAATAACTACAACAATAATACAACCAAGGAAACAAAATGGAATAAATATTTAAATATATATTTTTATTTGTGATTTTATATTAATTTACATAAACCATAGATAACAGGGGTATAATTCCACACCATTCCACCACCAGAGTTCTGTGTCCACATTCCCTCCATTGGAAATTGCTTTCCCAAGTACACAGATATGTGGTGACTATTACTTCCAAATGAATATATATATATATATATATGTCCTGCCTTCTCTTCCTTTATAAGTTATATCTACACCTATTACTACTTCCAAGTGTCTTTCTTTTTATCCTCTTCTCTCACTGTGACCTGATGGAACTGGGGTTCAAAGCCCTTTGTTCATCTTCCTCCTAATATTTCTCCCCCTCTGGGAATATAGACCAAAATTCTTTTTTTTCTTCAATATTTTATTTATTTATTCATGAAGAAGGTAGGCAGAGAGAGAGAAAGAACCAGACATCACCCTGGTACATGTGCTGCTGGGGATTGAACTTAGGAAAGTCCAGTGCTTTATCCATGGTGCCACCTGCCAGACCACTGGATCAAAATTCTTTTTTTGGTGGGGGGGAATCAAAATTCTTAATGGAGTGCAGAAGGTGGGAAGTTTTGCTTCTGTGATTGCTTCTCCACTGGATATGGACATTGGCAAGTCAGTCCATATCCCTAGCTGGTTTCTATGGTAGTTATGAACTTAATGAAAGGGAAAGGGAGAGGAAGAAGAGGGACAGGGACAAGGACAGGGAGAGGGAGAGAACTAGAGCATCCCTCTAGTATATGTGATTCCAGAAATCCATCTCTGATCTCATCCTTCCAAGTCCTGTGTTCCACCACTCAGCCACCTTCTAGATCACTTGATAATTCTTTTCCAAGCAAAATACAAAGTTGGCAACCTTATACAGGCCTCCTTCTCTTTGTTTAAAATTTACTTCTCTGTAATACCTGAAATTGGGGGAACCCAGTCCTGTGCAGCACCAGCACCCCTGCATTCCTTCTGGCCCCTCAGACCCACATTCTGGGTAATGCAGGAGCAAGAGGAAAGCGGGTCTGCCTGGCCAATCTCCAGGATCAGGAACTTTGGGCCAAATGTCCCTCCAGATGCAGGAAGCTGTCAGTATGGCTGGTCAGTGGAAGCCATGACCAAGGGACAGTAAGTCTGAGTGATTCTGGGCAAGGGATGCTGGGGGCTGAATCATCCTGCTGGCTAGACTTCTCTCCAGCTTCTCATTCGCCTTTTCCTCTTCCATTCCCCAGTCACCACAGGGGCAGGACCCAGAGCACAACAAACTCATGGAGCTCTTTTAAAAACATGCTTATATTTATTTTATCTGGGAGAGGGAGAACAGGGGAGACAGAGAGAGAGAGGAGACACCACAGCATCCCGTGGAGCTTGCACTCTCCAAGGTGCTTTCATGGGATGCCAGTGCTGGAACCTAGGCAAGGTCTGCCCTCTACTAGGTGAGCTGTCTCCAGGCCCCTGGGGGCTCCTGTGCGCCATCACCACCAGCTTGTGCCTCCCAGGTCTGAGAGATCATTTGTTGGCCTTTTTTTTTTTTTTCCCAGCTGACTGATCTGTGCAGGTAAATCGCAGCACCTTTCTATAAGGTTGAGAAATCTGTTCAAAACTACATAGCAGGTGGGATTCCAGGGGCAACATGCCCCCTCCAAGACAGTGCACATTCATCACCCCCTCCACCCTTGCTTCAGTCCCTCAGGTAAGGGAGCTGTGTGCTGGTTTTTGAGAGACAGGACTGTTCCCACCCATGTCCTTGCTCCTAGAGCAAGGCCCTAGAACCTGCATCCTAACAAGGGTCCCATGTGACTCTCAGCTTCCACTGAGTGGGCTGCCCTCAGCCTACATGGATGTCAGGAGGTGCAGAAGGCAAAGTGGGACCCCCCCAGAAGCAGCACTGCCATTCCTGGCTCTGCACTGGGGCTGCCTCCGTTTCTCACTTGTAGTCTGGGGGTATGTGTGGGGGGAGAAGAGGTACCACAGGCCACCTCTCACAGTCTTAGAAAGAAGTAGCTGAGGGTCTGGGTGGTGGCACTCCTGATTGAACACACATGTTACAATGCATAAGGATCTGGGTTCAAGCCCTCAGTCCCCCAACCTCACAGGGGGTGGGGGAAACTTGACTAGCAGTGAAACAGTGCTGTAAGGTCTCTCTCTCTCATTTTCCCTCTGTAGTTCCTTTCCCTCTCAATTCCTCTGTCTTATAAATTAATACAATGAAAAGAGAAAAGAAAGAAAGGGAAGAGAGAGAAAGAGAAAGAAAGAAAGAAAGAAAGAAAGAAAGAAAGAAAGAAAGAAAGAAAGAAAGAAAGAAGCAGCTGTGGCTCCCTGTTCCCAGGCTGCGTGGCCTGAGGTCTGCCCCTCCCTCCCATGCTGGCCCGCTCTTGTGCAGTCACCATCCTCCTCCAGCAGCTCAGGCAGCCCATAAATATTCCTTGGGCCCCACAGAGGTGGAAACGGACTTTCCAGCACCTTTTGGCCCTGGCCCACCTCCCTCTGCTGAATGGAGCCAGAAACCTGGAAGCGAGTCAGCACCTTTCACTGAGCCAGAGCAGCTGGGGGGGGGACTCACTCCCAGTGCAGGGGAGCAAGGGGGTACACCCAAGGCAACAGGCCTTCCATAGAAGGCTAAATGAGGGCATTCCACTTCACCCAGGGCTCAGGGCAGACTTCCGGGAGATGGTCAGCTAAGCTCTGACAGATGACAAGCGGAGGGAACAGAGTATGTAAAGGCCACGGGAGTAGCACTGAGGGAATTGCCAGCACTGACAAGCGCCTTGTAAATCATGGGTGTGGGTGGGTGCTGTAGGGTCCTAAGTGAGTGTGGTTATTGGTTATTTGCTCTTAAGAAAGAGACACTCCATAGAGTAGGCAAGCCAGAGAGGTAGCTCTCAGGGTGGAACATGAGTCTTGCCATGTGAGCAGCCCAGGTTAGACACCTGGCACCATGTGGGAGGTGCCACAGAAGCAGTGAGAACTCTAGTGCCGTGGTGTCTTTCCTCAGCCCATCTTGTCTCTGAATAAAGAAGTGGTCCACAGAGGTGAGATCTCACATGCACGAGGATCCACCTCTGCAAACAACCTCCCCCTATGTTTGCAGACATATGTCAGGGTAGCCATAGTGGAAATTGATTAGGGAATTTCTGAATGTAATGGGTAGGGCTCCCTGATAGGAGCCTGTTGTTAGGGTCTTGTGGCCTTTTATTTCCCCAGAAGGAATCAAGGGAGATTCTTCCAAGAATATCTTCCTCCTGCCCTATCTGTCCAACCTGGGTCTTCATTCAGTGCCCCCACTCTCCACCTCCAGGAAGTCTTCCCTGATTCCTCAGGGACCTCAGGGACTTCAGAACATCAAAGCTTTTTACTGGGTCATGAATATTGGCTTGCACTGTTCTAGAGTTAATCTGTGTACATCAGTCATCAAAGGAGCCCAGCATGGCTAGGATTGTATTAGTATTCTAGCTCTGTCGCAGATTTCCTCTGGAACCTAGAAAGGCATCCATTCTCTGAGCCTCCCTTACCTCATCTGAACAAAGGGGCTAATGTTCCCTCCCTGGAAGGGTCTGTGTGCCTGGTGTATGGTGTGTGCTCAGTGAGTTTTTACTCCCTCTAGGGTTGGTGGCCCAGTGATGGACAGGGGACTCTTGCACTGGTCTTTGGTGGCCAGGCAGGAGTTTATAAGCTAGGAAGGTAGAAAACTGAATCGCACAGGCAAGAGCATATGCAAAGCCCTAATATCAGAGGAACTAGGAATGTTTCAGGATTTGGGGTGTGTTCTGCAGTGCAGGAAACAGCTGCACTGTTGGGCAGGGACTGGGTGTCAGGTAAGGAGTGTGCACAGACCAAGGGCAATAGGGAACCACAAAATTCTCTGAGCAAGAGAATGACGTGTTGAGAATCCATCAGGAGGGAAGATTCTGTGTCAGTGAGTTGCCTGATTGGGAAGGAGGCTCAGTCTGCTGGGGTTTCTTTAGGTCAGAGCCAGTCTCCTGGGCTCTTCGAAGGTGGACAGTAGGTGGCACTGCAGCTCTGTGCATCCAGGCTCCTGGCAGGGCTACCTGCCCTTCACCTAGGTGGGTGAACCCACTGGTCCTCCTTTGTCATGTGCATGAACCTTCAGTAAGGGCAGGGACAGCATGGGGGACCAGGTTGGCTTCTCCTCCCCTCTTCCTCAAGCAGAGAGGGCTGAGTGGACAACCTCTGGCTGTGGTTGGGGAGGGCCTCTGCAGCCTTCCTCATCACTTTATTTTCCTTTGAAAAGCCGAGGTTCAGATGGAAGTAGATAGCATAATGGTAATGCAAAGAGACTCTCATGTCTGAGGTTCCCAAGTCCCAAGTTCAATCCCCTGCATCACCATAAGCCAGAGCTGATCAGTGCTTTTGTAAAAGAGAGGAGGAAGGGGAGAGAAACTGAAGCTCAGAGGTAGAGGGGCTTTCCCGAGTCATTCTGGGTAGTTCTAGGGTGCTGCATGTGGGTGATTCACTTGGTTATCTCCTTGTCACTACCATATCTCTCTGCCTATACTATCCTGGGCCATGTCTGCAGGTGTCTATTTTTCTCTCCCCCTCTCTATCTCCCCCTCCTCTCTTGATTTCCGTCTTATCCAACAACAATGACAGTAATAATAACAACAAGGGCAACAAAAGGAAAAAAATAGCCTCCAGGAGCAGTGGATTCATAGTGCAGGCCCCAAGTCCAAGAAATAACCCTGGAGGCAAAAAAGAAAAAGGAAAAAAGGAAAAAAGGAAAGAAAAAGAAAGTAAAAATGGGAGAAGCACGCACACATAGATATAGATAGATAGATAAATAGATAGATAGGCAGATAGTTATATAAATAATAGTCAACCCATACTTGTGACCTTTGGAGAATCATTGTAGTTTCCAGTGGAGGGAATGAGGCCACAGAACTCTGGTGATGGGAACAATGTGGAACCATACCCCTGTTATTTTGTAAATAAGTAGTAAGAAGAAAAAAAGAGAGAGAGAAGCTGAGGCCCAATGTGGGAGAAGGCACTGCTAAATTCCTGGTGGGAAAAATCAACTGAGCCCCTGGGATGGTGCCATGAGCTGACCCCGAGACAAGAGGAGCAAAGCATCGTCCCAGCCCAGGTGGGAGTCATCCTAATGCACTGCTAGAGTCTTCTGTCTCCTGGCCTGCTGGCCAGGAAAGGGGGTGCATGCTTCCCAGTGGTGCTTCGTGTGAGAGCCATCCTCACAGCTGCTCTGCCTGGTGTGGGTGTTGCCATCCAAGATGGTCAAGCTGGGCCCTCAAGTTACCAAGCTACACAGTTCGGGGTGGCAAGGGGGGTGGGGGGGAGGGGCTGGGGGAGAGGTCTGGAATTAGTTCTTCTGAATATACAGTTGCTTCTTTCCCCCAGCTGCCACCATTTACTGGTTTCTCTGTCTCTTTTAAATCTGTTTCACTTATTTATCTGAGAGGGGGAGAGAGAGAGAGAGAGAGAGAGAAGGAAGGAGAAAGAGGAGAGCAGTTCTCAGCTCTGGTTTCCGGCGGTGCAGGGGGTTGAACCTGGGATCTGAGCTTCAGGCATAGCAGCCTATTTGCATAACCATTATGTTATCTCCCCCTCACTGGTTTCTTTCTCTTTTTTTATTCTTTCTTTTTCTTTTTCTTTCTCTCCCTCTCTCTTTAATTTGATAGGAAAAAGAGAAACAGAGAGGGAAGGAGATAGAGAGACATCTGTAGCATTGCTTTGCCACTCATGAAGCTTCATCCCCTGCAGGTGGGGGTTGGGGGCTTGAACTCAGGTCTGTGCACCCAACCAGGTGTGCCACTTCCCAACCTCTTTGTTTCTCTTAAAATGATTGTAACTGCTGAGGATGACTATGCATTTCAGTTTAATCGAGATAGAGCAAGGACTGACTGAATCCTGGCTGTAGGAATGAGTAGGGAATGAACTTGTGCCCAAGAGCCCTTCTTGGTGCTCAATCACAGCCCTGCAACATTTCTTGTCTGCAGAAGTGCTGCTGCCACAGCTGGGGAGGAGGTGGACCTAGGGAACCAAAGGTGGAACCAAGCGACTAGCTGGACTACCCTGTCCGTCCCCAGCTCCCAGCATGGAGGGGTAAGGCAAGGCAACTCAGAGGAGGTAGAAAGCCAGGGCTGGTGCAGAATGAATTAGCAATGGGGCGCCAGCTTCATGGGCTCCTTGTCTTGCTTTCTGGCCTGGTCCTCACTTCTCTGTCCTCCCTGCTTGCCTGGGAACACTCCACCTCCTGCAAGAAGCCTCCTTGCCCCCAGCCTTGCAGTGGGCCAGGCTCTGGGCTCCCCAGTCTTTGGGAATTGTTGTCACATGCTGTCACTGGCTATTATGTGGGTGTTCCTGCATCAGCCCAGGAGTTCCCCGCGGGCTTGTCTGATGCCTCTCCTAGTTCTGTGCTCCCATGACAGGATCATCAAGGAAGGTGGTTGAACCAGTGAACGAGCGAATGAACTCACAGAAGATGAAAAGAAACAGGTAACGCTAATACGTGGCTGGCAGGCCTGCACCCAGCTGGCTGGGTGCCACTAGAAAAGCCCCATTTCACTCTGGTTCCGAATGCCTGTGGATCCACTGGGCCAGCTGCCTCTAGCACCCAGGAATGTGTATGTATGTGTGGGGGGAGCCCACCGTGTCACCCAGCCTTATGCTGCCTTGAGTCACCTGATCTCTGTAGTGCTCCTGCTCATCTCTGTCCCTGCAACCGACATGGCCAACAGTCGCTGACATCAGCCTGCACTTTCTGGGGTGCCACCCCCAGATTAGACAGCATCAATCTCACTCTGCAAGTCACCAAGCCTACACCCCTCCCCAGCCCCCAGGGGACAGGCCTCTCTGTTTTCATTTGATCACCTAAGGGGAGGAAAGCTGGGCCCACAGCAGAAGGGCTCATGCTGGCTGTATGCTGGGTGACCAGCAGCTCTGCAGAATTCTGGAAACCGGTCTTCAGCACCAAGGCAGCTAGTGCAGGAGGCTGGAGGAGGCTGGGCTCCTCAGGGCCCCCATTTCTTTGCACCACCTGCACTTAACCTGCTGGCTACCACCCGACTCACTAGGGCCCCATTTCTTGACTACAGCCTCCTGAAAGTTACTGTGGGGGTAGGAGGGTGGTTTGGTATTCTGTTCAGCATGTTGACAGTGCTAGACTGAGAGCCAGGCCCCAGCCCAGCCTGTCACTGGACCTTAACTACCTATCTATACAAAGGGGGACCCTGGCTATCACCCCATTCTCACCCCACTGGCCTGATGGCAAGGGACTGAACAGTCATAGGTAAATTCTTGGAAGCGGCAGCTCTGAGAGAGAGCAGAGTACTGGCCCAAAATCCGCAGTGCAGGGGCTAGAACCTGGGGCCTCCTGCATGCAAGTCTTGTGCTCTGCTGCTAAGCTACTTTTCTGGCCACTTGTTCCTGGAGAGCAGTGTGTACGGAGGTCCTGGAATAATGCTGTTTCAGCCAGGAATTTCTCCCTCATGAATGGTGTAACGAAAAGACCTTGAACAAAAGGCCGGAATCTAAGGGCCTGCTCTACCTACTCCCACACAGCTTTGGCTTAGTCCAAGAACCTGCCCATGACATTAAATGAGGACCTACTGTGCTTAATCAATCCAGGCAGAAAGAAAAGGAGAGCAGCCAGTGGAGACCGGGTTGGCCTTGAGCAGGAGGCGGTGGGCAGCACTGAGGTCAGGTGAGACTGCTCTGGAAGACTGATGTTCACACAGCTGAGATTAGAGCCTGGAGGTGGGAACCTGGAGGGGAAGCCTGGGTGTGGGGGTGGGGCTGTGAGGCGGGCAGTGGCTTCACCCCTGGGGAGCTTGGAGGCAGCTGAGTGCTCATTAGTCTGAGGGGTCCGACCTGCCGTGTATGTGCATGTGCGTGTGTGTTGGGGGAGGGGGGCTCAGAAGACGTTGCTGAGTGACACAGAGAGGGCACACATTTGGGGACACTGCTGGTGCTCCACTACTTGGTCTTCAGGGATGTCCCAGGCCCCTCAGAGGCACCATCTGGGTGCTGGCTGAGAGGCAGCGAGTGATGCAGGGAGAGGAGAAGTGAGCTGCAGCTGGCCTGCCATGCCCAGGCTGTTCTAGCCTGTGGCCCACGCTCTAGCTTATGTCTAGCCCTCCTGTGCTCTCAGGATTGGGGATAGACCTGCTAAACAGGACACATCCACCCCTTGTGCTTGGGAAGAGCTCACCAAGGGCTTCACCTTGCTGTGAACCCATCACACATAAACTCACAATTCTCTGAGGGGGTACACTTGATTAGCCCATTTTATTTTATTTATTTGTTATTTATTCATATTTATTTATTTATTTTCCCTTTTGTGGCCCTTGTTGTTTTTTTATTATTGTAGTTATTATTGTTGTTATTGATGTCATCATTGTTGGATAGGACAGAGAGAAATGGAGAGGGGAGGGAAAGACAGAGAGGGGGAGAGAAAGACGCCTGTAGACCTGCTTCACCACCTGTGAAGTGACTCCTCTGCAGGTGGGGAGCCAGGGGCTCAAACCGGATCCTTACATTGGTCCTTATGCTTCACACCATGTGTGCTTAACCCACTGAGCTACCTCCCAACTCCCATTTATTTATTTATTAGTGGACAGAGACAGAGAGAAATTGAGAGGGGAGGAGGGGATAGAGAGGGAAAGAGACACCTGCATCCCTGGTTCACCACTCATGAAGCTTTCCCCCTACAGGTGGGAACTGGGGACTTGAACCTGGGTCTTTGCATATTGTAACCCATGTGTGCTTAATCAGGTGCATCTCTGTGTGACCCTCCATATTTTATTTTATTTTGTTTTGTTTTGTTTTGTTTTGTTTTATGCCTCCAGTGTTACCATAGGGGCTCAGTGCCTGCAGTATGAATTCACTGCTCCTGGAGGCCATTTTCCCCATTTTTTGTTGCCCTTGTTGTTATTGCTGTTGTTCTTGTTCTTGTTGGATAGGACAGAGAGAAATCAAGAGAGGAGGGGAAGACAGAGAGGGGGAGAGAAAGACAGACACCTGCAGACCTGCTTCACCACTGGTGAAGTGACCCCCCTGCAGGTGGGAAGCCGGGAGCTCGAACTAAGATCCTTATGTCAGTCCTTGCACTTCACGCCATATATGCTTAACCCGTTGCTCTACTTTCCACCCCCCACATTTTATTTCTTAAAGATTAAATAAAACATTATAATGAGAGAGGAAGGAGGGGGGAGACTGAGAGAGGACCAGAGTGTTGCTCAGCTCTGATATATAGTGGTGCTGGGGGTTAAACCTGTGACCTCTGGGGATTCTTAGCTGATGAAGAACTGCTTCTCTTCTTAGCTGATGCTCTAACAGGCTGATCTATCTCCCTGTCCCTGACTGGTCCATTTAAAATGTACATATTAATGAGAGGAGAGAGAACTAGAACATCATTTTGGCACATGTGATGTCAAGGATCAAACACAGGAGCTCAGACTTGGAAGTCCAAGACTTTACCCACTGCACTCCCTCCAGAATGATGACTAGTTCATTTTAAAGATGGAGAAACTTAGTCTTGGACCACTGCATGGGGTACTGGCTTAATCAGGAGAGCTGACAATGGTGACTGGTGGGGTCCAACTAGGAGGAGTCACCACAGGTGACTTGGGCTGCCACCTCCACTCTGTCAGAGCTCTGGTAGCTCTCAGGTGAGGAGGAAGTCTCCAGCCCAGGTCTAGCTGGGTAATCCCGAGTCTACACTGAAGACATGTTGGAGAAAGGGCAGGCAGAAGCTGGCTCAAGCACTGAGCCCTGGGGGAGCCTCTCAGCTGGCTCCTGCTGCGCTCTGGCTGAGAAAAGGGAATGGTCATTAGCTACAGAAAATGAAAGTTCCATCTTTAGTACCGAGACTGGGGTCCACCCTGTATGCTGAATCTCCTTCTGGGGTTAGGACCCAAGTTGGATACCAAGAAGTCCTTCCTCACCAGAAGCTGGGACTTGTCAGAGGCCACCTGACTGTGATCCTTTGCGCTGTGGCAGCTCCTCGGAGGGATTCAGCAGCTGCCTCACCTGGTGTGTGCACTTATTGTGTGTTGAGTCCTGGGCACAAACCTAGAATGGGTTCAGAAAATGGTGACCTTGTCTAATCTTCTCAGAGGCTACATCCCTGACTCCCAGCTAGGGAGTATCTTGATTTTCCTAGTTATTTTTCAAAATCCACCTCTCTGGCTCTATTTTAAAAAAAGATTTATTTTATTTATTTATTTATTCATTTTTTATTATTATTTATTTTCCCTTTTGCTGCCCTTGTTGTTTAGTTGTTGTAGATGTTGTCACTGATGGATAGGACAGAAAGAAATGGACAGAGGAGGGGAAGACAGAGAGAAGGAGAGAAAGACAGACACCTGCAGACCTGCTTCACCACCTGTGAAGTGACTCCCCTGCAGGTGGGGAGCTGGGGGCTCGAACTGGGATCCTTACGCCGGTCCTTGTGCTTTGCACCACATGCGCTTAACCTGCTGTGCTACCACCTGACTCCCGTTTATTTTTTAAATTCTTTTTATATTTTATGTATTTATTATTGGATAGAGACAGAGAAATTGAAAGTGGAGGAGAAGATAGAGAGAAAGAGACAGAGAGACACCTACAGCCCTGCCTTCACCTCTCATGAAGCTTTTCCCCTGCAGGTGTAGACCAGGGGCTTTAACCTTGTGCACTGTTATGTGTGTGCTTAACCAGGTGCACCACTGCCTGGTCCCAAGACTTGTTTGTTTTATTTATTCTGTTAGATAGAGGGGGGAAAGAGAGATGCCAGAGAAGTACTCTGGCATATGCAGTGCCAGGAACTGAACTTGGGACCTTATGCTTTTAAGTTCAAAGCTCTACCACTACACCACCTCCTGTCCTGCTCTGATGATTTGTTCCTATGAAAGAGACAGAAACTACAGCACTGGTCATCTCTGTATATGGCAATGTCACCATGGAACCTGGACCCTCAGGTATGCAAGTCCTGTGCTCTAATACCCTGAACCATCTCCTTGGTTCTTAAAAACAGGTTCATGTGGTCTGGGAGGTGATGCAATGAACAAAGCATTGAACTCTCAAGCATGAGGTCCCAAGTTCATCATATGTACCAGAGTGATATCTGGTTCTTTCTCTGTCACCTCCTGTCTTTCTCATTAATAAATAAGATCTTTTTAAAAACAGACAAACAAACAACAACAAAAATTTAAAAAAAAAAACAGGTTTATAATCCCAGAGAGGGATAAAGAATAGGGAAGCTTCCAATGGAGGAGATGGGACATGGAGCTATGGTGGTGGGAACTGTGTGGAATTACTGTTGCCTTACAATCTTGTTAATTATTATTAAGTCACTAATAAAAAATAAAAACATGAGTATTCATTTATTGATTTTTATGAGAGAGAGAGATCTGGCTCAAAAACCAGATATCTCTGGGTGTGACTGTCACACTGTTTTGGGGGGAGATTCTTCGTGGACCTGCCAGCACTCACCTTCTCCATCCCTGCAGTGGGTATTCAGACAAGGACTTACTCTAATAGCTCAGCCTGTCTCAGGGTATCTTGGAGCAGAGGCAGGCCCCCCAAAGGTATACTGGCATATCAGGGTAGGGAAGGGATGGGGTGGGCCTACCCCCTGAATCCTCAGCCTTTCCACCCCCTTAGGACCAAGCCCCTAGGTTTGCCCCAATGCAGCGGGCCCCTGGGGTGCATGCTGGCATCCACACCTGAGTGGCTCCCTTCTGCCCTCATTTTGGGCCCCTGAGGCCCTGTCACTCCTTCAGGTTGGGGCCCAGCTCAGTGGGCTCTGTTCATGGTGCCTGGCTGCTTAATGAGTCTGGCACAGGGGATGAATAATTGCACTATAAAATATGTAAATCTAAGCATAACAACAAGCGCTGGGCAACTCACATTCTCTCAGGTGCCCTCATCATGGGATAGAACCTTCGTGGGAATCATGCCACCCAGCTCCCTCCTGCTTTTTGAAGTTAAAACTGTGAGACATACCTTGGCCTCAGTAAGGGTAGCTGCACATGGCTCCCTGCTCCTCTGCCATGGGAGCCTCTTTGCGACAATGAAGGACATCAGTGGGCTTCTAATTGTCCTGCACATATGACCTTGGCTCACTCACAGCAGCCTAGGAGAGACTCTGACTGAATTCTGTTTCACAGTGGAACAGATGAAGTTCCAGCAGGGCTTGATAACATGCCCAAGGCCACAGGCTGCTCAAGTGAGAAGCCAGGGAATTCTGTGTGTGGGGGGGGGGAGGGGGGAAACTGAGGCACAGATTGGAAAACAAGACTCATGCATTATCTTGTAGCAATTTGAGGTTCAGAGGGTGACCCTGGACCACTGAAGTTATTTGTGGGGTCTGTGAGTGCTCATGTGTCCCCTTGAGTGTGTGATTGTGTGGCGGGTTGTGTGTTTTGGGGGTGTGGGCTGGGGCTTCCTTCTGGGAAAGTCAAGGGAGGCAGCCAAGGCAGGGAGCTATTTTAAGGCCTGCCTTGCCTGCCTGCTCCCCACAGAGCCCCTCTGAGAAGCCAGGCTGCAGTGGCCCGGGGCCGGGGCCAAGCCAAGAGAGTTTTTATTCCGAGAGCAGAGGGAAGTCTTGGCTCCAGGACAGTCACACCCAATGAATTACTTCAACGCTAGATTAGACTTGCAGGCTTGAAGCAAAGTGATAATAGGGCCCAATTAAATTAATTTATACAGGACTCTGTGTGCACCCCTCCCTCTGTGGGGAAGTGGCCTACCCACCGCACCTTGGCTGGCGGGTCCAGCCCACGCAAGGAGTCCCGTGGTGGGAAAGCCAAGCCCCAGCTTCTGTGCTCAGTCAAAAGAGGCCAGGAGGGATGCTGATGTGCAGGCTGGGAGAAAATGACCCTAGTTAAGCCAAGACCCAGAGAGTAAGATAATCTCTGCTCATGGAAGAGGAGGGCTGGAACTAAGGGACTAGTTGCCACCAGATTCCCAAGAACCTAGAAAGGGGTCTTTGCTTTTGTTCCCTCACCATCCTGGGCAAGGGGACATGCAACTCTGAAAACTGGGCTCTGGAGGTGACCTACTGAGGTTGAAGCCTGCCTCCCTAACAGGCACACAAGCCCTCACTGCCCAGCCCCTGCATCCTCTCCTGCTTCGACTCGTGGTCCTCTTTCTTGCTCCACCTGACTCTAGATGACTGGATCCCATCCCAGGGCCTTTGCACTTGCTGTTCTCCTGCCCAAGATACTCTTCTCCCACCAACTTCCATAGAGGGTGCCTGATTTGTTCCCTGATCATGGCCTCTCTCAACATTTGCCTTGCCAGGTAATGGGGTCAAGAACAAGTCTGTTACCCCCAGAGGCCCTGGGGTCAGAACAGACTTGGAGGAGGTTAGCTCACACTGAGTGTTTCCTTTAACTCTATCATGATCTCTAGCCCGCGTCTGAGTGGCCACTCAGCTTTATGGCCATACTGGAGGCAGACCCTGGTGTCTTCTTCATGACCTGGTCAGCCTAAGACTTGCCCCTTCCTCTCCCTCCATTTCCCATTCTGTGGACGTTAGAGCTTGTGCTCCACACCTGGTGCTTGGGAATCCCGCCATTTCTGGTGAAAAATTTTTGCCCCCGTGCCCCTCCCCTGCCCTAAGTGCAGTCATGCACTACCTATGACAGAGCTGTGTTCTAGGAAATGTGTTGCTGGGTGATTTCACTGTCGTGGGAATATCAGAAAGTGAGTGTGCAGACCTGGGGGGGGGGTGCAGTGCTGGGGCCCTGGGTGCAACCTGTCTGTCTCCCAGTCACCGAATGGAGCATGACTGCAGAGGTTGGCATGAGTGTTGCAGGCTGCAGAGGAAGAAGTAGGCTTTCTTTTTTTTTTTTCTAGATATTTTTTAAATATTTATTTATTCATTTTTCCCTTTTTTGTTGCCCTTGTTTTTGTTATTGTTGTTATTGATATCATCGTTGGATAGAACAGAGAGAAATGGAGAGAAGAGGGGGAGACAGAGAGGGAGAAAGATGACACCTGCAGACCTGCTTCACCGCTTGTAAAGCGACCCCCCTGCAGGTGGGGAGCCAGGGATTTGAACCGGGATCCTTATGCCCGTCCTTGTGCTTTGTGCCACGTGCGCTTAACCCGCTGCGCTACCGCCACACTCCCAAGAGGTAGGTTTTCTGAGCCTGTCCTGAGAGGTCTGCACACGGGGCTCTCTGAGTATGGGTCCCACTTCCCCCAGGCTAGGCTCCTTTTCCTTCTGCATGGAAGAGCCACTCTATCTCCCACAGACTTTCTAGCACCTTCTTATCTCTGTGGGCCCACAGGGGTTAAGCAGGGATAATGCCCCCTCCCTAAATATGCAGGTTTTCTTGGTTGTGCATTTATGGAGGATGATGTTGCCTTGGAAACCTCTGGCCCTCAGGCTCATGCTCAGCACCCACCAAACCTTTCCTCAGGCCTTTCCTCCAGTCTACAGGAAGGGCAGACCTCTCGCCAGCACAGAAAATGTGGAGAGACAAGGGCTTGTGTGGCTGCCCCTGACTCCCCCACTCACCCCTGAGCCTGATCTTCAGTCATTTTTCCCCATTCCACTGAGTCCCTCTGTGCTCCTGTCAGGTCTAGACAGATGCTAGTGGCCTGCTGGCAAGAGGAGGGGGCAGGAAATGGGGTGAAAGGGTCCCAGAACCAGTTCTCTCATCCTAGAGGCTGGAGTCAGGGAAGTGGGTTTGTTAAGAATAAAATCATGTGAAGTAAATGGAGTGCCCTATGTGCCAGAAACTACCTGGGGACTGGAGACAGCTCACCAGGGAGGGTGCCTGCACTGCCATCTGCAGGACCCAGATTTGAGTGCTGGCACTATATGAGAGGTGCAGTGGCAACAGAAGAAGCTCCAGTGCTGTGGTTTCTTTTTCTTCCTTCTGAATGAAAGGGCAACCCAGAGCAGTAAAAAGTCATGCAACCTCAAGGTGCTGGCTCAAGATAAAACATAGTAGAAGGGGTGTGTGTGTGTGTGTGTGTGTGTGTGTGTGTGTGTTTGTGTGTGTGTGTGTGTGGTATGAGGGGCTGTGAGGGAGGGAGGGATAGACTGAACTCTGAGAACAGAAGTTGTGAATGGGCACAAGAGAGGACATTCAAGGTGGAAGGACCACTAGGCCAAGATGGTGACTCCCAAGAGCAGACTGTGGACTTGGAGAAGCAGGAAGAGGTGAGCACTTGCCTGAGGAAGTAGTCTTGGAACCAGACACACAAGATGGAATCTCAGATCTGCTCCTGCCAGCTGTAGGACTTTGGGGAAGCTGTTTGACTGGACTGAGCAGCGGAGCTGGTAGATGGGCTAAGATGGAAGGAGAGAAGGTGGGTAGAGCACGCAGGCTGGGTGTGGCCCCTGGCAGAGGGTAGTCCAAGGTTCCCAGGTTGGCACCACAGATACAGAGTCCACCAGCCCAAACCCTCTTACTGTGGAAGCTACTGTTGTGATGTCAGGCTGGGCTGGGGTGGGCAGTGGGTAAACATATTTTTTTCTAAAATTGTATTTATTATATAGAAACAGAAAAAAAAAGGAGACAATTATATGCAGATGTAGACAGATAGTTGTAGAGATGACAGTTAACCCATGTCTGCAACCTTAGGAAGATTGCTGTGGCTTGCAATGGAAGGATGGGATTTAGAACTCTGGTGATGGGAACAGTATGGAATTATACCCCTATTGATGTGTAATTTTGTAAATCAATATTAAATAACTAATAAAATTTTTAAAATAAATAAAATATATATATTCAAAATTTTTATTATCTTTATTTATTGGATAGAGACAGCCAGAAACTAAGAGGAGAAGGGGAGAGAGAGAGATAGGGAGAGACACCTGCAGACCTGCTTCATCACTCACAAAGCTTTCCCCCTGCAGGTGGGGACCAGGGGCTCGAACCCGGGTCCTTGTGCACTGTAATATGTGTGCTCAAACAGGTGCGCTACCACCTGGCCCCATAAATAAAACATTTTAAAAAATACACACCCTTGAAATAGAAATGGAGAGGGAAGGGGATAGAGAGGGAGAAAGAAAGCCCACAGCACTATTTCACTGTTGCAGGTTGGGACTGGGGGATTGAACCCAGGTTCTCACACACGGGAATGTGTACATTCTACATGATGTTCCACCTCCTGACCCTGGGGAGGCAGGGGTGACATTAAACCTCCTGTTGCAGCATGTGTGTGGGCTTATGAGACAGGGAAGAAATGGGACCAGAAACCTAAGTTCTTCTAGCTCTGTGTAATTCCCATCAAACCAGTGTGGCCCTCTCTCCCAAGGCATTCTTGCACAAGTTTGGAATAAGCACTTTCACACCCTGAGTTTGCTCTTCTCCAGGCTGGCCTGGCCCTCAAACCTCAGTATTCTCTCTATGTTCTGCCTTTCAGAATGCTCCCTTTCCTGGTCACTTCTTCTGACTGCCAAGTCCCACTCCCACACTTGGTCACTGCTCGCTAAGAATTTAGTCAGTGTGAAATAGATTGAGAATTTCACCTCCTTGGACTTAGACACAATATCACTACTGATGTGGTCAAAGAGATCAGTGGTTGCCTAACAGTCTGCCCTCCATGGAGCTGTCTCAGGGAGACCCACCCGCTTTGGCTAGATGCTCTCAGACATCTCAAGATTTGTAGAAGCACAGAGCATTCCAGGGAAGCCATAAATCCTTGTGGGATGAATGAATGAAGTGTCTGACTTTTGGCTCAGGCCAGTCCTGAGGAGGGAAATCCGGCACAGGGGGATCCTTGTAGTGAGGCGCTGCATTGTAGTTTTTTTTCTCGGTGGCTCAGAAAACTTCCTGTCTCCTCATTCATCATCACCACACCCTGCAGGTCACTTTCCGTCTCTACAATCCCCCTCTGTGAGGACTGGACTAAGACACATTGGCTCACGGGTTGTTAGCGTGGAAGGGACTCCGCAGAGGGCCCCGTTCTACCTCCTTGTGCAGATGGGGAAACTGAGGCAGGAGGGCAGAAGGCTGATGGGGTTTCCTAGAGTCACCAAGTAGGGCCCTGATAGAAAACAGTGGGAGCTGAGACCTTCATTGGATGATGAATTGTGCATCCCAGGAAAGGTTGGGCAGGTTCTCTGGGCTAACCTTGTTCACACAACCACTCAAGAGCCCTGCGAAAAGTCTCTCCCAAGCTGGTGTCTTGTGACCCTGGTTGAATCCCAGACCCAACTTGAGGGTCCTGGCAGGTTGTCCCTGGTGAGGTGTTGTCCTAGGGTGGGATCTCCAAGCCTGGGGCCAAGGACTGCCATCTCCTGTCTTGGCTTCTGCCCTGTTCCTGCTCTCTGTGTCCCCCTTGGAAGAACTCATCCCTCTATAGGCCTCAGTTTTCCCAGTCTGTGAAATGATGGTGCCAACCATAAGTCAGAGACCACTGAGCTCTCACCCACTGTCTATCCAAATGCAATTTCAGGGGCACTCTGAGCTTGCCCTCAGTGCTTCTTGTCTTGGCACTTGAGAAACCCCCTATCTGATCCTGGGATCCCAGGCTTGCCCTCTGGGGAGAAACCGTTGTGATTTAAGGTTCCAGACTTCCTGGAACATTTATGTCATGATACTTTATATCTGGACTTTGATTTCTTTTTAATTAGAAATGAATCCTTTGCAATCCTTGGCCTTCCCTCTGGCTCTGGGAGGCTGCAGAGGCTGGGCATGTGAGACTTTGTGGGGCTTTGCTCACTCTTCTTCTGTTTCCTCTCTTGAACCCCCTTTTCCCCTTGCTTTGTGCAGAGAAAGGTCTGTGATTCTTTATGGACACCTTCTCTGTGTTAGCTGCTGAGGCCTTAAATTGCATATCCCAGATGCCCGATGTGGAATGGAGCGGGGTGCAAATCATGCAGCAGGACCAGTCTGGGGGATTGGGTATCCTCAGTGGGAAGAGTCTGCCTGGGGTTGAGGGGAGAGTGGAATGCCTCTGCTGGAAGAAAGAGCATCACTCTTGTCAAGAGACTTAGCAAGGGGAAGGGTCACTGAAAAATCCATGGTGCACCCTAGAGAGAAATAGTCATGCTTTGACTACCTTGCACTGTTAGAGGATGTGCGTGCAGATTCCCAAGGTCCAGGTAAGCCATTTTATGTTTAAATAAAATGAATACAACTGGGGCTGGGAGGTGGCACACATGTTACAATGCACAAGGATCCAAGTTCAAGTCCCCAAAAAGCCTTGCGAGTGGTGAAGCAGTGCTGCAGGTGTCACTTTGTCTCCCTCCCTCTCTACCTCTCCCTTTCCTCTTGATTTCTGGCTGTCTCTACCCAATAAATAAAGGTAATAATTTTTTTAAAAAGAATACAATTAACAAAAAATTAAAAACCCTTTGCTAGCCAGAGAGATAGCATAATGGTTATGCAAAAGGCTTTCAGGCCTGGCGTGTCAGAGTCCCAGGTTCAATCCCCCGCAACATCATAAGCCAAAGCTGAACAGTGGTCTGGCTAAGGAAAAAGAAAAAGTGATTAAAAAAAATAAAACAAAAAGATTGCTGAACTTAAAAAAAATAAACAAATAGTTCTTTCCTTCTTATTTATAACATTATATTTAAATATTATTATTTCTATTTTTATTTAAAAAAAGGCTGCCAGCCAAACTGACATGATCCCCAGACAGATGGCTTGGTGACAGCAGGCTGGTCATTGGGTCAGTGGTTGTCACCATGTCTTCCAGAGAGCAAAGTAGACAGGATGTTGGGAGCCAGCTGGCTCTCAAGGCCAAGGACTAGTGACAGAAGCCGGAGTCACATCCAGGTGGGCAGACACTGAGCATGAGCCTTTCATAGCAGTCACCCTGGGTTTGGGGACATGGCCAGTCTCACTTACCAGCACACAGGGAACAACCTGGTAGCTCCCAGGGTTGGAGCCTAGCCCTTGGAAGAACCTACCTCTCCAGCAGCATGGCGGGCAGGGGGTTATCTCAGTGACCCAGTGCCATGGCCTCAGCCACTCGTCCTGTAGTTTGGGGACTCCATTGTTTCCTGGTGAGCCCCCATCTCAGGCTGGGGTATCCTGGGCCGACTGTGAGCTTGTCAGCTGTCTGTAGTGGCTTTATGGGGCTGCTGAGTTCACTGCGCCTATAAAGCACCTTGAGTTTGAAGCCCTCAAGAGTTTCCACATCTCCCTAACCAGGGCCAAAGCGAGAGAAGCAAAGAGCTCAGGAAACAGCTCTTGGGGTGGGGTTCCCCATGTTGGCGCCTGCCCTCAGATCAAGAGGCCAGTTCACAGAGCAGGCCTCAGAACTCCTCGATCCCAATCCTCATAACCCGAGAGCAGTTGGGGGATATTCTTTTTTTTTAAGAACTTCTTTTGAATAATCTTATATTCATTCTAATTTTACAGCAGATGGGGAAAAAAGTAACAACAATAAATTATTTTGGGTGGAGTTAGCATAATAGTTATGCAAAGAGATTCTCATGCCTGAGGCTCCCAAGTCCCAAGTTCAATCCCCCATACCACCATAAACCAGAGCTGAGCAGTACTCTGATTAAAAAAAGGGGGGGGGGGCTGGGTGGTGTCGCACCTGGTTGAGCGCACACATTACAGTGTGCAAGAACCCAGGTTTGAGCCCCCAGTCCCCATCTGCAGGGGGAAAGCTTCATAAGTGGTGAGACAGTCCTGCAGTTGTATCTCTGTCTCTCACCCTCTCTCTCTCTCCCCCTACCCTCTTGATTTCTAGCTATCTCCATCCAATAAATAAAGAGGATAAAATAATTTTTTAAAAAGTAACTATAGCATGTGGTCCGGGAGGTGGCGCAGAGGTAAAGCACTGGACTCTCAAGCGTGAGGTCCCAAGTTCAATCCCCGGCAGCACATGTACCAGAGTGATGTCTGGTTCTTTCTCTCTCTCCTATCTTTCTCATAAATAAATAAAATCTTTAAAAAAAAAAAAAAAGTAACTATAGCAGATGGAATGAATGATGAGAGAAATGGCTCAGCTGGTAGATTGAGGGATTTGCACACCAGAGGTTCTTGGTCTGGTCCCCAGAGTCACATGTACTGTAGTGGCATTTTCTCTTTCTTACTGCCTTCTGCTGTCTCTCATATGTAATAAGTTAAAGAAGTGGGACTGGGTGGTGGTGCACCTGGTTGAGCACACATGTTACAGGACCCAGAGCCCCCAGGTCCCACCTGCAGGGGGAAAGATTTTCTTTTTCTTTTTTTTTTTAATTTTTAAAAATATGTATTTATTTATTCCCTTTTTGTTGCCCTTGTTTTTTTATTGTTGTAGTTTTATTTTTATTACTGATGTCATTGTTGTTTGATAGGACAGAGAGAAATGGAGAGAGGAGGGGAAGACAGAGAGGGGGAGAGAAAGATAGACACCTGCAGATCTGGTTCACCACTTGTGAAGCGACTCCCCTGCAGGTGGGGAGCCGGGGCCTCGAACTGGGATCCTTACACCAATCCTTGCACTTTGTGCCACGTGCGCTTAACCCACTGCACTACCTCTTGATTCTCCCCCCCCCCCTTTTTTTAAAGATTTTATTTATTTATGAGAAAGACAGGAGGAGAGAGAAAGAACCAGATGTCACTCTGGTACATGTGCTGCCAGGGATCGAACTTGGGACCTCATGTTTGAGAGTCCAAAGCTTTATCACTGCGTCACCTCCTGGCCCACAGGGGGAAAGCTTTTCGAGTGGTGAAGCAGTGTTGCAGGTGCCACTCCTCTTTTTTTTTTTTTAATCCCCCCATCCTCTCAATTTCTGGATGTCTCTGTCCAATAAATAAAGAAAATAATAAGTAAATTAACAAACAAATATACAAAAAGCTGATAAGGGGCTGGGCAGTAGCTCACCTGGTAGAGCACATTCATTACTATGTACAAGGATCTGGGTTCCAGCCGCCAATCCCCACCTGAAAGGGGAAAGCTTCATCATTTGTGGGGCAGTACTGCAAGTATCTCTCTTTCTTTGTCCTTCTCTCACCCCCTCTCAATTTCTCTCTCTTTTAATCATAAAAAAATAAAGAAGCACTTTAAAAGGAGACAACAGGGGAATCGGGCAGTAGTGCAGCAGGATGTGTGCAAAGCATAAGAACCCTAGGAAGGATCCCGGTTCGAGGCCCCCCCCCCCCCCCCGGCTCCCCACCTGCAGGGGAGTCGCTTCACAAGTGGTGAAGCAGGTCTGCAGGTGTCTATCTTTCTCTCCCCCTCTCTGTCTTCCCCTCCTCTCTCCATTTCTTTCTGTCCTATCCAACAACAATGACATCAATAACCACAACAATGTTAAACAACAAGGACAACAAAAAGGAAAATAAATAAATATAAAAAAAAAAATTTTTAAGGGGGAGCAACAGGAGCAGTGGAGTTGTATAGGCATCAAGTCCTAGCAATAACCCTTGTGGCAAAATGAAATAAAATAAAATAAAGTAAAATCAAATAAAATAGAGGAAGGGAGATGATACCAAAGTGATGATGAAAAGCTAAGAGAGGTGAAGGGACTGGAAGCATGAAGTGGCCCTGGGAAAATGAGTGAGGAAAAATAAATGTGCCTGGGGCCCACCACCAGAACACTTAGCTACAGAGTAAATCTTTTGTCCCTAAGAAATTATGTCCCCGCCTACTGTATATAAAAGATAATTGTAACTTGTTTGTAGCCTGCAGAATGGTGCAAGTGGGATCAGTTTTGGCCTCAGAAAAGCCTCATGGGTAAGCAGGGCAGATAAGACTGGTAAAATCTTAGGAGATCTCCAGTGTTAGCATCCTCTGGCCCATCACCAGGCTACCTTTTCTGGCTGGTGCTCTGGCTTGCAAACACTTCCTTCTTGTGGTAGGAGGCAACCTGGTCCCAAACAGAGGAGCCCAGAAACTGACATCATCTCCTCGGGAGGGTGCCCAGCTCCAGCAGTCATACTTCCATGTCTCCCTAGGTAGGGAGCTCACTCCCATCATGCAATGCCTGATGATGGTCCCTGCAGACACCAGTCCATATGCTGACTTCCCTAGATGCACTGGGACCCACTCTTTCATCCATTCGTTTGCTCATTCGTTCAAGCAGCAAATATGTGTGAGCCCTGCTCAGACAGTTTTGCCTTTCTCTTTGTCCAGTGGTTCCTCTGACTATGTCCTCTTGATGCTGCCCTCAAGGTTAGTGGTCAGTTGTTTTTTGGTTGTTTTTTATTTTTAATTTTTTTTGTTTCCTTTTTAAAAAAAAATTTCTTTATTGGAGGATTAATGTTTTATAGTCGACAGTAAATACAATAGTTTGTACATGCATACCATTTCTCAGTGTTCTACATAACAATACAACCCCACTAGGTTCTCTGTCATCCTGGATGACAGAGCTCTTTCTTTTAAGAAGGTTTATGTGCTTATTAATGATAGAGAGCCCAGAGCATCTCTCAGCTCATGCAATGCCAGTGATTATATTCAGGACCTCATGCATGCAGACTTGGCCCTCTGTCTACTGAGCCAATTCCCAGTGTGTGGTGGTCAGGTCTTCCTGTACCCCCACCTTCTTGACACCTGCATGTCTCTCTGAGCAGTTAGGAAGGGACAGTGGGAGTCTGGGGCAGAGTTCTGGATTGAAAGGCCAAGGTTACAAGCCCAGCTCCCCCTCTATGCCCCCCCATTGGGGTGTCTATCTTCTGTGTAATGTGGGCTTCTACACAGATGCCAAATCCAGTGAGCTAATGCCCCTGTCTAGATTCTCCCGGTTCCTTCTTTGGAAGTGGCTCCTCCTTGGAGCATTTTGAGACTCTGACCTGCCCTTGCAGAGTCCTGCAGGTACACCTTGCCTCTCCAGCCACAGCGCCAGAGAGGGCCTAGTTACAGAGAGGGCCTAGTTACCATGGGTGAGAAATGGCAGGGGTTGGGTGCCACCAAACAGGACAAAAGCCACATTTCAGTAGAGATTCAGTGTTGTGTGTGGTGGAGCTTGAACCCTGACCACAGCACATGCCTTTGTTGTCACCTCAAGCAAATTTAGACCTCCTTGAACCTCAGTTTTCCCCACCTAAAAAATAATAATCATCAGAGCAAGTAGAATAATATAAATATTTCACTTCCTCATAGACTTCTCCCTAAATGGCTGATGTGGGCAGAGGTCTCTGCATTCTGAAAAGCCTGTCACTAGGGAATTTTGGTATGGTGTGAAAGTGACAGAGTGAGGCCACACAAACCTGGGTATCACAGCTGCTACCCACCTTTGCTACGAGGTGCAGCCTGATGGGGCCACCTTCACACTTGCACAACATACTGAACCGAGACATCAGTAATAGCACCTGGTGTGACTGCTAATCTAATTCTTCATGCTGGGCCCCTCACCACACATATCCAGCCTCTAGGACTCCCCAGGGTGGGGAGGTCGGGGATGGGCTGGTGGTAGCTGCCTGATCTTGGGTTGCCCTGTTTAGGAGGCCTGGCAACCAGCATAGTCAGTGTTGGGGGGGGCAGGCTGGCTGCCAAAGGTGGGCAGGCTTGATCGCCTCCATCCACCCTCCAGACTTGGCCCAATTAAAAAGTTCTGCCCCACTAGATGTGGGAACCCCAGGGCTGAACTTGGAGGAGACTGGAGGCCCCTAGTCTGGGACAGGCTCTACACACAGCGCGCCCACCCTCCCCAGTCCTCTCCTAAGCACCTACCTTTGCCAGGGCCTAACTAGGGCTCTGCACATGTCATCTCATGGCTATTCGCTGCCTGCCTCGGGCTCACTGCTCCCAAGTTAGAGGCCAGGCCACTGGGGAGGTGATTAGCATGGCTGTGGAGTCAGGATCTAAACCTGGAGTGTGAGGTCCCCAGCCAGAGCATGCTCCTGTCTTCTCTTTACACACCTTATCATGCGTGAGACCGTGGGTCCAAGCTCCGCCACCACAGGGGAGTGCCATGGATAGCACTGGGGAGCTCCATGGATAGTGGATCAGTGCTAAGCTGTCTCTCCTCCCTCTCTGTCTCTCCTGGTGTTCTCATTCTCATTATATAAATTAAAATGAAAGAAAGCCACCAAACCACATTTTTCTTTGTCTGTCAAGTAGAAAGTGAAGGAAGCAAAAGGGGTGCCTCAGTATGGCCCCAACTAGAGACAGATTCCTCTGTGGGTTTGAGGACTTCCTTCTCAGTATGTCTGCTTAGCATAGCCGAGAGAGAGAGAGAGAGAGAGAGAGGATGCATTTATAATTTCTAGTGATAATAGGCCTCGTTATTAGTGACCTTACTGATAGATGAGTCTCTCTTTTGGCACTTTTGGCCTACAAACCCTATAGTTAAATGCAACTGATGCTTGAAAGAATATTCCATATACTCCCTCCAGCCCCATGGTTTTCAAATATCATGTTTCCTCCATTGTCCACATGCTTCTGGGGCTGGTCACAATTCTGACACTAAATGAGTCAGCACAGTGCTGTGGGGTCTTTCTAGAAGTTGATCTTAAGTCAGGACAACTGGCAGCAACTAGCCCGCTGGTGAGTGCAAACCATGAAAGTGCACCACTAATCCCAAATCACTGCCAATGTACTCTCCGCTCAATGTCCTGTTAGCTCCCCCAAATACCTCCACCACCTGACACCCCTGAATGGGAAAGAAGGAAGGTATGAAAAGAAGTAGTGCTATCTGTAATAATAAAAACTGAATTAAAAAAAAAACAGAAATACATGTATATATTTCAAGGGTGTTCCCTGGAGAAGGGGCAGGTGTGAGCAGAGGGCCCTGGGATAGAGTCAGCCACCACTCAGTGACTCTCTCTCTCTCTCTCTCTCTCACACACACACACACACACACACACACACACACACAAATAAATAAAATAATAGGTAAAAAAAAAAAAGTTAGTCATTTCTGTGAGGTCTATCTAATGTGGATCCTGTTGTTTCCCTGACATCTCCAACCCCAAATGCCTCCCTCTGAGCCCCCACTGCCCTAAGGCCTTCTTCTAGGGAATCTGGCCGCCTTTCACAATTCTTCACCCCTTCCTCATTCCCCTCTAGCCCTAAACTCCTTTGTGGGTGTCTTCAGATCCCCACTCCACCAAGCCTTCCACATTCCAGCTCCATCAGACCTCCTAATTCTCATATATTCAGAAGACAGGCCTTGAGAATCACAGTGAGGCAGGCCTTAGCCCCCACCAGCACTACACTTAAACTGCTCCCTTGGCCTTTGGGCCCTTCCTGGTCCATTCAGCTCCAGAGTTTAGGTCTAGCCTCCTTTCTCCACCCTCCCAGGGGACATCCACACCCTCCTAACCCCAGAGCTCCAACAAAGGACCCCTCCTCTGGGCTTGCAGGTGTCTCTGCCCCCTCCTCCAGGAGGTTGCAGGGCCTAAAGGCACGTACATGGTGGGTGATGTGGACGGACTTGGGTTCTAGCTGTGCCTGGGCCTCCCCACCCCAGTCTGGGAAGGTAAATTGTGGCTTGTCTGAGGTTCCCTCCATGTGCCATTCTGGCCCCAGCTGTGTCCTCAAAAGCTGCCCTAGGCTCACGCTCCAGCTCCTCCAGCTCCAGGAGGTGAGGCTGACACAGCAGAGGTGAGAGGTGGGTGCTACACACATTAATGGAGCTTGTGTTTACCCTGGCTAGGTCCATAAAATGTCTCAAGCAGAACTGAGCCAGGCTCTGGCACTGTCCGTTCCAGCTCCTGAACCCTGGAATGAACCACCTGGGTGGGCATCTTATTCCCAACAAAACTTGTAAAACTCTAGAAGGAAACCTGACCAGACCCTGGAGGCAATGGGTGGATAAGGATGGGTTTGTAAGGCTTAGGGACCCAAGAGGTCAATAGACCCTGTCTCCAGGCCTCAGGTCATGATTCCCTGCAGGCTGCATCCTGACCTTGGGGGAGAAGGACTCTTGCAGAGCCCTACTCTGGTACTTGGCGGGCATGACTGTGTGGCTCACCCCCTCTGCCCATTCTCTGGCTTCTTTCCTCGCACTGCTTCTGAGTTTGAGAAGACATGGACCTGGGTCTCTTCACCCCTGATCTGACCCTTGCCTAAGTTCCTCCTCTGTCCAACTGCCCTGCATTGGGGAGATTCTGTCTAGCAGGAAACATTTGGATACCCAAAGCATCAGAGGATAAGGAAAGAACTCATCCACGCACCCATACACCTATCGCTCCTTCCACCTAGTATCCCATCTACCACATCCATCCATCCATCCATCCATCCATCCATCCATCCATCCATCCATCCTGCCACCCACCCACCCACCCACCCACCCATATAGCCACCAATCATCCACCCATACATCTTTTCTTTTTTTTTTTTATGACTTCTTTCTTATTTATAAAAAGGAAACATTGAAAAAACCATAGGATAAGAGGGGTACAACTCCACACAGTTCCCACCACCAGCTCTCTGTATCATCTCATCCCCTCCCTTAATAGCTTTCCTATTCTTTATCCTATTTATTTGGGAGTATGGACCCAAGGTCATTGTGGGATACAGAAGGTGGAAGGTCTGGCTTCTGTAACTGCTTCCCTGCTGGACATGTGCATTGACAGGTTGATCCATACTCCCAACCTGTCTCTCTCTTTCCCTAGTGGGGTGGGGTTCTGGAGAATTGGAGCTCCAGGACATATTGGTGGGGTTGTCTGTCCAGGGAAGTCTGGCTGGCATCATGCTAGCATCTGGAACCTGGTGGCTGAAAAGAGAGTTATAAAGCCAAACAAATTGTTGACTAATCATGAACCTAAAGGCTGGAGTAGTGCAGATGAAGAGTTGGGGGGTCCTCCATTTTGTAGATAGCTAGTAGGCATATTTTAGTTATATTCCAAAGGGCCTGTGGCTATACTAGTTTTTGTTTTGTTTTTGTTTTCACATGAGAAAGAAAGAAGCCAGAGCACCACTCCAATACATGTAGCATCAGGAATCAAACTGGGAGTCTCAGGCACGTGAATTTGATGCTCTATCATGGAAAACTACCAGTTTAGCTGTTTACTTGTTTGTTTGTTTCCATGTGGTGCCAGGGAAATGGACACCGTACCTCATGCTTGTGTGATAGGGCTGGTGGTCTCCCACATGCCCAGTTTCTTCATTCATTATTTCTTCAGGGAGAGTGGCACTTTGGGAGAGACTAGAGAGTGGGGTAGGGCACCACAGCGCTGCTTCCCCATCCCTGGAGCTGCCCTAGTGCTGTCCATGATGATCATCTATGTTACCAGGGCTCAAAGCAGGACCTCAAACATGGTAGGTCTCTCTCATCCTCCTTTTATCTTATCCTTCATCTGAGATCATGGGGATCCCTCCAGTGAGTTTTTTTAAATTTATTTTTATTTTATTTTTATTTATTTTCCCTTTTGTTGCCCTTGTTTTTTTTATTGTTGTAGTTATTATTGTTGTTGTTATTGATGTCATAATTGTTAGATAGGAGAGAGAGAAATAGAGAGAGGAGGGGAAGATAAAGAGGGAGAGAGAAAGAGAGACACCTGCAGACCTGCTTCACTACCTGTGAATTGACTCTCCTGCAGGTGGGAAGCTGGGGGCTTGAACCAGGATCCTATGCCAGTCCTTCTGACTCCCGAGTTGTTTTTTTTTAATAGTATTTTTTTTTTTACTATCTCTGTTTATTAGATAGATACAACCAGAAATAAATAGGGGAGGAGAGATTGAGAGGGAGAGAGAGACAGAGAGACACCTGCAGTCCTTCTTCACCACTTGTAAAGCTTTCCCCCAGCAGGTAGGGACCAGGGGCTTGAACCCTGGGTCCTTGGGCACTGTAACACATGTGCTCGACCAGGTACACCACAACCGCCCCCCCCCCCCCAGTGAATTTTATGTCTCTCTTGTCACGCCTCTGGCTTTTTGTGGGACCTGGGGCAAGCACACTCTGGGCCTCAGCGGGCACTTCTGTCCAGCCAGAGGCCTGGTTGGAGGTCCTTGGGGAGGTGGTGGTGTGGGACAGATCGTCAGGCTCCCCTGCGAGAGCAGCCTTACCTCAGGAAAGTGCTTGGCATGGCCCAGACTGCATCATCCCCCAGTATATATCACCGGCCAGCCTGCTCTTTAGCACAAACCCTGGTGATGTGTCTCCATGTGGCTGAGGATACTTCACTGCCTCTGCCCTCCACCCCTAGTCCTGCACTGTCTGCAGGCCAGGAAGTGACCCAGGCATCTCCAGAGGTCACACAGCCTTATGAACCCAGATCTAGGTCCTCAATTCAGATTGGTTACATTTGTGGCCAGGGCTGAGCCCACACCTGGCATTGCACAAATGCTGAGTGGCAGTGAGTGCACTTTCGAAACGTTCTCCCTGCCCAATCCTCCATGCAGGGATGAGCAGGCTGGGGCCATTTTCAGGTCTGGGGACGGGCTTGTACAACAGGGAGAAGGAGGTAGTGTTGAGGATAAAGATGGGGGTGGGGGAAGAGAGAAGGGTACACAGACGACTCTGAGCCCATGGCCCATTTCACCTGGGCAGTGCTCTGCAAAGCCAGGAAGCAGTTTATATTTTCAGAAGGAAATGAGTGGATTTTACTCGCAGGGAGCAGACACTCTGGGAAAGAGATCCAAGGGAAACAGCACGGAACAGGAGGTCAGCAGAGCTGGCCCCAGGGGAGGCAGGAGTGTGGATGGGGACTGGCTGGCGGGACCCTAAACTTCTTTGACCACCTTGGAGCCCCACAAATCTGGGCTGGTAAGAGGAGGCTGAACAAGAAGGGCCAGGTGTGGGGGTGCTGGCTAGTGGCCATTTGGAGATTGGGGGGTTCCTTAAATCTGCCATTTATCCTGTCCTCTCCCACATTCATCCCTCTAGTCAGCACTAGAGAAAGTGAAGGCAAGAGAGGACAAATGAGTTGCCAGGTGGACCTGGGGCTATTTAATAGCTCCATCTTAGTCCCTGCATCTCCCCATGAGACCCTCCAGGACGGGAGATGTTCTGGAAACAGCTGTCTACCCAGCCTGAGGTCTGTGCAGAGCAGACTGAGTTTTGCTTCCAGGACCAGCAGGAAGCCAGCTTGCAAACTGTTCTAAGGACAGAAGAAGATGGGGTGGGAGGGGAGTGTGGGCCAAACAGGAGCAAGTCATAGGTAGAAAGAAAGCTGTTACAGGATGAACAGAACCCTGCTGCCCAGCTACCTGGCCCCAAAGTCCCTGTCACTGGCTGAATTTATATCCCGGGAAATCATGCCGGCCCTCAGCCCTGGTCACCTTCTCTTGAAAGGGAAGATAGTGGCAGTGCCTACTTCATGGTGTGGCCTAATTTCACTGTGTGGACTTGAGGGTCCAGGATGAAGGCCTGTGAAGCATTTAGCAAGTAGTCCCACTTTGTAGGAGTATAGTAATTTGCAGCTTACAGGCTGGGAGGTGTCACAGTGCTACATCATGAGAGAGAAAAAGAGAGGGAGAGAGAGAGAGAGAGAGAGAGAGAGAGAGAGAGAGGTCTATAGCACCACTTCACGTCCCCCTGCAGGTGGGGACTGAGGACTTGAACCTGGGTCTATTATAACATATACACTCTACCAGGTGCACCACCACCACTACCCCCAGCCTCTTCTTTAACTCAGCTACTGAGATGGAGAGAGAGAGGGAGAGAAACACAGCATCTGAGCATCCACCAGTGCACAGCATCTCCAGTCTAGTGCAAAGGCTCAAACCTGGGTCTCGTGCACAGCAATGATTCCAGTCCACCCTGGAACTCTCTGCCTATCATCCCTTCTCTGATAAGCCCTGCTCTGCCTGCCCTTGTGTCCAGCACCACCCCCTCTGGGGTCTGGGGACTTACCTCCTCCCCGCCACCCCTCACCTCTATTCCCATGCTGATACAGTCTTGGCTGACATCTTAACCATCTTCACTTGTTCCCTGTTGTCTAAGGGTTCCTGCTGGCACTGATCTTCTCCCTTAGCCTTTGAACTTGACCGGGGTTGAAGCTGGGTCACCCACTGTCTGGGCCACCCCACAGGTGTGAGGCTCTGGGCACTTCCCCAGCGCTCTGGCCCCAGCTTCACCTCCCTGTCTGCAGACACCTGCTGAGCAGCCTTCAGTGACAATACCTTCCCTGGGTCAGCAAATATTTGCTGCCTGCAGTGCAGCACACCTGCAGGCCACCCAGGATGGGAGCAGAGCCAACAGCAAGGCTGTGGAGCCTGGTGGTGTTATCCTGGCTCCTCTAAGATCCAGGGACAGACTGGAGCTGGGATGGGGCCACCAAGTGCAGGTGCCACCTCACAGTCTGGCTGACTCTGGCTCTGCTGCCCGCCGGGAGCAAGACATGCTTACAGGAAGACTGGACAACTGGATGGGGACCCAGGGACTTCCTACATCTCACTTGAGACATGACTTTGTCCTGGGCAGTCTGTCTACATAGGGAGGGACATGCTGCTCGGCCAGGGGAATTCCCTCCACAAAGGCATGCAAGGCTTGGAATGGCTGAGTCCTGGTGGCAGCTGGGAGGGTACCCACAGCAAATCTGCCATCCTGGACTTCCCCAGACTTTCACCAGTGGTTCCAGCAGGTTCATGAGGTAACAGATAAAACTCAGAAGGTAGTTGTCTGGGAGGTGGCACAGGAGATAAAGCATTGGATTCTTGAGCATGAGGTCCTGGGTTCAATCCCCAGCAGCACATGTACCAGAGTGATGTCTGGTTCTCTCTCTCTCTCTCTCTCTCTCTCTCTCCTATCTTCATGATAAATAAATAAAATCTTAAAAAGAAAACTCACTAGATAAAAAGCAAATTGTTCTTTTTTTTTTTTTTTTTGCCTCCAGGGTTATTGCTGGGGCTCAGTGCATACACTACAAATTCACTGCTCCTGGAGGCCATTTTCCCCATTTTTGTTGGGCTTGTTGTTGTTATTGTTGTCATGGCTGTTGCTGGATAGGACAGAGAAAAATTGAAAGAGGAGGAGAAGACAGAGAGGAGGAGAGAAAGATAGACCTGCAAACCTGATTCACCGCTTGCAAAGTGACTCCCTGCAGGTGGGAAGCTTGGGGGTTTGAACCACAATCCTTACTTATGCCGGCCCCTGGGCTTTGTGCCATACGTGCTGAATATGCTGTGCTACCACCCAGCTCCCTGAAAATTGTTCTTTTAAGGACATTTTTTATTCTCTGGCCAAAGAGAATAAGGGAGCTTATGCTCTGGAAAAAAGTTATTTTTTGTCAAGTGACAGAGAGAGACTTTACAGTGATGGCAAGTAGCAACATTAGTTGAACAATAAGGCAAGAGATGTGGCTTAGGAGGTGGTTCAGTGAGTAAAGAGTTGTATTCTCAAGCATGAGGTCCTGGAGTCTGGTTCCTGGCAACTCATGTGCCAGAGTGATGTTCTAATTCTCTCTCTCTTATAAATTGACAAATATTTTTAAATATATATATTTTTAAAAGATATTATTTATTTATTCATAAGAAATGATAGGAGAGAGAAAGAACCAGACATCATTCTGGTACATGTGCTGCCATGGATTGAACTCAGGACCTCATGCTTGAGAGTCCAATGCCTTATCCACTGTGCCACCTCCCGGACCACCAAATCAACAATCTTTAAAGAAATAGTAAGATACAAGGAAGGACAGCACACAGGCTAACTTTCCAACAAAGGGGGGATGGGATACAGGGTGGTAGTATACTTGGTAGAATGCACATGTTACAATCTACAAGGACCTGAGTTCAAGCCCTGGTCCCCACCTGTGGGAGAAGCTTCATAAGTGGTGAAGTAATGTAAATGTCTCTGTTTCTCTCTATCTCTCCCTCTCAAATTCTCTCTGTCTCTCTCAAAGAAAAGAAAGAAAAACAATTTAAAAAGGCAACATTAAAAAGGTTGCCAAGAGTGGTGAAGGCTCTCAGCCCCAGCATCACTCAGGTTTCCTTGGTGAGGGGAAAATATGGGGAGGGGTGGGGAGTAAGGACTGCCTACTGACCACTGAAAGATTGTGAGAGCCATGCCTTCGAGACAACGGGGAGCTAGGGGTGCCTTATGTGACAGTGATGCCTTCTGTGCTATTCAAAGTACTTGAAAAGTTCCAGAAAAGCTCTGAATTTTGGTGGCTAGACATCAGGCTAGTGTCCAGTGGCAAGTGTAGTACATGGCTTCCAGTTCTAGCCTGACAGAGGGACCTGCCCTGCAAGGCTTGTTTCCCAGCCATGATATGAACACTCAAGCTGACCTCCAAAGGCTGTGGGCTGGGCAGATTAGATGGACCCAGTACACGGTAGGTGCTCTGGGCATGTCAGTCTTCCTCCTCCCCATGTAAACTGGATGTACAGTAACACTATCTGACAACCTGCCGTGAGTCCCAACACCCACTGGGCGGGGCTGTCCCTTCAGTGACTTTGCTGGTGCCGATTTCTGGCTGTGAGCCATGGCTGCTGTGTGCTGTTGACAGCTGGGCCTCCCTGGGGAGGGATTGGGACTCTGCACTGGGGTGTTTCCAAACACACACTCCTTGGGGGGGATGTCGCAGCCTGTCAGACTGGTGTAAAGCTAGAGGTAGATGAACACACCCAGCCCCCATGTCTCTTCTGTGGTTTTCTAGTCCTGCGCCTGCTGAGTCTCATCTCCCACCTGGCCTGTAGCCTGTTCCAGAGCCTTCTTTGTCTTTTCAGTGCCTTTATTTAGTTATCCTCTAAATATATAGGATGCAACTGTCTGTTTGGCCTAGACTCCCTCTCCAATCTCACTCACACTGCCCCTGGTCACACCCTGTGGCTTCTCTGTGGGGCCCCCCTCCTGCCTCTACTCCTGCTGCTCTCCTTATTTGCAAAACCCTTCACTAGAGACAGGAACAACTTTGAAACAGCTGCTATGGACAGAAGGGAAAGATGTTAACTAGCAGCATGTATTTGGGGTGTCAACAAGAATTATGTTGTGAAATGATGAACTCTGGGTAAGGAGAGAAGCAGAGACAGAAGGAAGTGATAGACTGGGAATAAAGGAATCAAATCAGCACAAGGCCCAGCGAGACCTAAGAACTGTTCATCATGGATCTGACTGCCCAGTCAAGCGGGAACAGGGGATCTGGAGGCTGAGAGCTGGGGTCTGGTCAGTGATGTTGAAGTTGGAGCCAGTGTGGGGGGTGGTGGGGGGGGGTGCTCCAGGGAGAAGCTGTGGGAGTGGATGCTGAGCAGCGGGTTCCTATAGAAAGTGGGGGAGTAGTCACAGGAGGACAGGTGGTGAACAATAACACGAAATCAGAGAGGAGAGCAATCCAGAAAGCAAAGCTGTCAGTGGGTGGTGGGAGAGGAATGAAGGTATATGGGTGGACAACTCAAGCAGGATGCCTAGTAAAGCTTTTAGGATTTGTGGTCCCATAGAACCCTTGGAAGGACATGAATGAATGGAGCTGGCTGGGTTCCTAAAACACCTTATTCACCAAACCAGCCAGCAACCTGCAATTATCTGTCTTAGGGCCCTGGTCAGTTTGATGACTCCTAAATTCAAGGATAACAGCAATGAGTTGGGGGTGAGAGGGATGGTATCATTTTTCCTTGAAGATTCTAACAGTGGTCTGGTGGTCCTTTGGGTGGTTTAATGTTTCATGGGGGGAAAAAAGTGTGTGTGTGTGTGTGTGTGTTTACCACTTTAATTAAGTTTTGATTGTGGAAAACTCAAAACATTGACAGAGTTACAATAGATTAGTAAAATGAGCTACATGTACTGGTCACCAGCCCACAACAATTAAAACACCCTGTCCTCACTACTTGCAGCTTCACTTGTGTCAGTGTGCTGGCCACAGTTCTAGCTACTCTAGAAGCCTTAAGCTCACTGAAAATAGGGGCTGAGGCTGGTCCACATGGACCCCCAGCTACATGAGGCTTTAGTTTATTGTAGGAAGTTGTATGGGACCATGAAGAGGAGGGGAAGGAACCACTGCCTTTGGAGCACTGATTGCATATGCCATCTCCCCACAAGACCATGTCATAGCTGAGGACATGGAGGCACAGATAGCTTGGGTCCTTTACCCAGAGTCACACAGCATTAAGTGGAAGAGGTTGGTTGGGCACCTATGTTTGCCTGGCCCCAAACCACATTGCAGTCCTTGTCATTCCTCATGCAGAGATGTAGTTTTCTGTATTGTTTGTTTGCTTTTGAAAGGAAAACAGATTTGGAGAACAGTCTGGGGCACCCCAGATCCAATCCTGTTCCCCAGTCTCAGGACTTGGCCTCAATCAGTCAGGCAGGTGACTTGGTTAGAAATGGTCTGCACCCAAAAGAGCAGCCCCCCCCCACCACCTCTGCCACCACTGCCAGTGTCCTTAAAGAGACTGTCCTCATTTTTGCCCTCTGGGGAGAGTGCGCTGTCCTCTTAGTGATGGTTACCTGTGCAATCCTGCTCTCTCTGCCCGCCAGCCCATCAGTGCCCAAGGAGTCAGGGTGTGGTGTGGCTATGCTCTCAGACACATGGCTAACACAATCAATCTGTGGGGAAACTGGGGCCTGGAGGGTAGGAGGGGTTTGGGGAGCAGTTCTAGGGTGGCCCTTCTGGTACTGACACTGTTTGCTTCTCGGTAGTAGAACTAGGTCTGCCTCCTAGAGCTAACCCTGGTCACTGCTTATAGCAATTCACATTTACATTGCCCAAGACCACACCGAGATGGCTAAGATTGGAATCTGAGAGGCCTGCCTGCTCTTGCTAGGTGGAATGAGTTGCCTGCTGGCCTTCCACTGGGTGGGGCTGGATGAGGTTGTCCTGTTCTGTAAGCCCCCTGGTGTCTTTCAGGACACCTCCCCAGCTCCCTGCCTGACTTGTCCCCATCCATCTGCCCCAGCAACACAGCCTTTGATGGCTACTTGCCTCCATACTTTAACAGGATAAGGGAGTGGGGGCCTGGGTAGGGCTGCAATCTCCCCCTCATTCTGCTGAAAAGCCCTCAATCTGCATATGAGCCCCCCTTGCCCCAGCCTAGGCCTGTCTTAGCCCAGTGGGCCTCCCTGGTTCACCCAGCCAACCATGGCTCTTACAGACCATGACCTCCTCCCAGCAGAGAACAGCCCCGGCTCCATCATCACCGCCAGCTCCAACGCCTCAGTGCACTTGATGGGCCCAGCCTGAGATCAGCCCCTGCCTTCTTGAGCCCACCCATGTGAGCCAGACAGGGCCAGGAAATGGCAAAGGAAGCCAGGGAGAGAGGCAGGCAGGCATTCCTGGCTCAGCTGGGCTGCCACTTGGCTGTGTGACCTTGGGTAAATCACTTGAGCTCTCTGAATATCACTGGCTTCACCCCCTTCTTTTGCAGTCACAGTGAACTAAGATATAGAAAGAGACAGCCTGACAGGGGGACCCTTGTGCAGATTCATATGCAGACGGGGGGGGGGGGGTTCCCTTAAGCTCCATTCACTCCCCTGGCCCATTTCTCCTGGCCTTTCCAGTGACCCCTATGGTCACGTCACATTGACAGGAATGCTCGCGTGCACATCAAGGACCATTGCCCTGACTCAGGTCTGCACATACTCCCACACAGAGAGCCTAGACCGCCCCAGCAGACGAATGGCCAAGGGGCCTCCTCCCACCTTGCTTCTGCAGTGCAAGGGGGAACTGGATGGAGCTGCCCTCCAGGTGGGGGAGACATAGGCACTGGAAGGGCCAAATGCTTTAAGAAGAGGCTGGGGCTATATTGGGGCAATGCAGCTGTGGGGTCCTGAGCCCTGGTAGCAGGTTCTGGCCTGCAGCTATGTGTGCTGGCCCTGAGCTGCCCCAGGCTCCACTCCTGCATTACTGTTATCTGATTTGTTTGTGAAGGTGATTTTCTACTCTTGCAGAAGAGATGTGCTCTGCTTATATGCAAATTTGACCATTCTGTAACTTAAAAAGAAAATCTATTTGTTAACATAAGAAAGAGAGAAAGGACTAGAATATCACTCTGGCACACACAAGGCCAGGGATCACTTAGGACCTCACACTTTGAAATCCAACACCCTAGCCTCTGTACTACCTCCAGGGTTGCTGCTGTGTTTTAAGTGGCACCTGGGAAGGAATTCAGGGTCTGAATAAAGGACAAGTGACAGAGGGCACAGCACACCAACCTTCAGTGTACACCTCAATGACATTTTCCATACGCTGCATCTACCTGTGTAACCGTGCCCTGAATTTACACACACATACAGGCATACACACACACACACACACACACACCTGAATGTTTATTTGTTCAGCCTCAGTTTCTGCATTCACAGGGTGCATTATAAAGAGGAAGTGACGTGGAGTTTGTTCAGCATTTAGCACAGTGCCCAGTGCACTGTGTGTGCTCTTTGTAGGTTGTGTTTCCTGCTTACATTAGACACTTAGCCCTTCCATTCTTCCTTCCTTCCTTCTTCTTTTTTTCCTTATTTTATTTTTTCAATTTATTTTTCTTATATTTGATAGGACAGAGAGTTATTGAGAGGGGAGAAGGAGACAGAGAAGGAGAGAGAAAGAGAGACACCTGCACTGCTTCACTGCTTGTAAAGCTTCCACCCCTGCTATGGGGACTGAGGGCTTGCACCGAGGTCCTTTACATGGTAATATATATGCCACCACCCAGTCCCCAACACTCAGCAATTTCTGCTTCATTTAAGCTCCTCACCAGGTTTGCACTTGACCCCTGAGGAAACAGATGTGGTGAAGCAGTAATCCTGACTTTGCTGTGTGACCCAGGGGAGTCACTTCCCTTCTCTGGGCCAATGAAGGATGCTTTTTTAGTCTCATCTGATCTTTTGGGAACTATGTTTAGGTTCTGTGACCTGAGGTTGGGGGTCCTTGGCTGTCCCCTCTCAGCCAGGGGGTGGAGGCCTGGATCTCTCTGTACATGTACGAGAATTATGTTGGGGATAGAGAGGGAAGTTTTTGGCTATTAGCCAGCTGGGTCAGCCTCTGAGCTCCCTCTCAACCTGAACTAAATCTCAGCCCCAAATTGCACACAAGGTGCTTTTAGGAATCTGTTTCCCTCCCCCTGCAGTCCCCAACCCATTTCACATTTGTCAGGGAGAAACCAGAGGAACCGGAGGTGCCCTTCCTCACCTTGGTCACCCCTGGGACATTCCTGGATCAGATGAGAGAGTGGTGGTGACAACAGAGAGACAAATAAATCTTGAAGACAAGGCTCCGAGTTTCCTCTGCTTGATAGGAAGTGGTGCAGCTGAAGGATGTTGTATTACAGGCTGGAGATCGAGAGGAGAGCAGAGATCTAGATTCTGATCAAAAGCACCTGCTCTCCTGAGACTGTGAAAGCTCATCTTCAGCTCCCTTCTCAGGCAATTTCACTCCTGACTGACTGCTCTCTGGCTGGTCTTCAGTCCCATGTCCTAGCCAACAACTGCTGGGCTGCTCTTACAGCAGCACCAAGCAGGAAGAGAAGCCAGGAAAGAGCAAGGAGCCACAGGTCAAAGAAGATGGTTTGGCAGGGGTTTTGACCCCCATCAATGGAAGATTCAAGTAGAGACAAGAGGCCCCCTGAGCTACAGTGATAATCCCAGTGAAGCCAGGCAGACGAGTGTCTGTAAATTGGCTCCTTTTCCTATTAACCGGCTGATTTCTGACAGTCGTCATTCACTAGAGTCTCCGTTTTTACAGTTGTGATAGAAGGAAGATCACACCAGGATGATTATGTTAAGTGAAAAGTGCAGCAGTGCCTGTTGAATGCCCAGCTAGAGAACCAGGGGGGTTGTGCAGTGATAAGAGCATTGGACTAGAAGGCATGAGGTCCTAAGTTTGAACCCCAGCATCGCATGTGCCAGAGTCATGCTCTAGTCTTCTCTCTTTCTCTCCTGTAAATAAATAAATAATTCTTAAATGCCCAGCAGAAATATAAAGATTAGATCAGAAGAAGTATGATGGTAGTGGGACTTGTTTTGTTATCTGTATGAATTTCCAGTGATTGCTGTACCAAATCACCACAAATTTAGTGATTTTAAAACAATGCAAATTTATCCACTTGAAACTCTAAAGACAATGGATACAATGGATGAAGCAGTGGACTCTCAAGCATGAATTCCTGATTCCCTGACATCAAATATGTTCTGATTCTTTCTAATTGATGTGATAAATACATCAAAAAAAATTCTGTAGACCAAATTCCAACATGGGGTTCACTGGGCTAAAATAAAGATGTCAGGGGTGGGATTTTATACCTTCTTGAAGGTTCTGAGGAGACTCTTCCCTTGCTTTTTCCAGCTTCCAGGTTGTCTGCACTCACTTTTTTTTTTTTTTTTTTGCCTCCAGGGTTACTGCTGGGGCTTGATGCCCACACTGGGAATTTATTGCTCCTGGAGGCCGTTTTTTCCATTTTGTTGCCCTTGCTGTTGCTGGAGAGGACAGAAATTGAGAGGGGAGGGGAAGACAGAGAGGGGGGAGAAAGACACCTGCAGACCTGCTTCACCGCCCGGGTGGGGAGCCAGGGGCTTCAACCAGGATCCTTATACCAGTCCTTACACTTCACGCCATGTGAGCTTAACCAGCTGAGCTACCGCCCAGCCCTGTTTGCATTCACTCTCATTAGAAACTGGCCAGGTGGAGAGGTTGTGGGGACAGAGGAACCCTTTTACATTACTGGTGGGAATGTAAATTGGTACAGCCTCTGTGGAGAGCAGTCTGGAAAACTCTCAGAAGGCTAGACATGGATCTTCCATATGATCCAGTAATTCCTCTCCTGGGGTTATACCCCAAGGACTCCATAACACCCAACCAAAAAGAGGTGTACTTCTATGTTCATAGCAGCACAATTCATAATAGCTAAAACCTGGAAGCAACCCAGGTGCCCAACAACAGATGAGTGGCTGAGAAAGCTGTGGTATATATACACAATGGAATACTACGCAGCTATCAAAAACAATGAACCCACCTTCTCTGACCCATCTTGGACAGAGCTAGAAGGAATTATGTTAAGTGAACTAAGTCAGAAAGATAAAGATGAGTATTGGATGATCCCACTCAACAACAGAAGTTGATTAAGAAGATCTGAAAGGGAAACTAAAAGCAGGACCTGATCAAATTGTAAGTAGGGCACCAAAGTAAAAACCCAGTGGTGAGGGGTAGACATGCATCTTCCTGGGCCAGTGGGGGGTGGGAGTGGGCGGGAGGGATGGGTCACAGTCCTTTGGTAGTGGGAATGGTGTTTATGTACACTCCTAGCAAAATGTAGACATATAAATCAGTAGTTAATTAATATGAGAGGGGGAAAATCAATTGTATGTCTCTTAAGTTTCTCAAAACACAAACTGAATCCTTTTAATATATAGGCTGTGTATTTGATATGCAGACTCTCTCAAAAGCCTAGACCAAGTAGATTAGAAGCATCCAATAGCACAGCTATATACAAGATACTGGATACTGTACAGCAAACCATAACAAAGGGACTTTTCAAAGTTAACCCAATTAACAAATAATGTGATGATAACATTAACTATCGATTGTCTTTTTGAACCCTAAGACAGCAGGAACCTCACATCTTCACTATAGAGCCCCTACTTCCCCCAGTCCTGGAACCCTTGGATAGGGCCCACTTTCCCATATGCATCTCCCAATCCAAACCAAATAATATTGCATCCGCCGATCACAACCTAACCAACGCAACAATTGCCACCTCAACATGCTTCACCTCAGACTGTGTCCAGAGACTTCACGTGTGGAATGACAACCCTTCAGCTTCATTACTCGGGTGAGACCTTTCCTTTTATAGTACACTCTAATTTCATCTCAGGTAGTTCACTTTCTAACAAAGTCCCATAACCTAGATATACACCAGTTTCTGTGAGAGAGAGCTTATGTGCACACGTATCCATAAACTACTGCAAAATATATACCTGAAAGCAGAATTACACTAGAGTTTGCAGTGAGTACCTCCCTAACACTTCCTCTCCACTATTCCAAGCTTGGGATCCATGATTGCTCAACAAATTGTTTGGCTTAGAATGTTAACTCTCTTTTCAATCACCAGGTTCCAGATGCCACCAGGATGCTGGCCAGGCTTCCTGGATTGAAGACCCCACCAATGTGTCCTGGAGCTCAGCTTCCCAGAGACACACCTTACTAGGGAAAGAGAGAGGCGGACTGGGAGTATGGACCGACCAGTCAACGCCCATGTTCAGCAGGGAAGCAATTACAGAAGCCAGACCTTCTACCTTCTGCAACCCTCAACGACCCTGGGTCCATGCTCCCAGAGGGCTAGAGAATGGGAAAGCTATCATGGGAGGGGGTGGGTTATGGAGATTGGGTGGTGGGAATTGTGTGGAGTTGTACCCCTCCTGCCTTATGTTTTTGTTCATTAATCCTTTCTTAAATAAAAAATTAAAAAAAAAAAAAAGAAAAGAAATTGGCCAGGACCCACTAGGCCCTCCCATCTTCCTGACCACAGGGATAATTGTAGACGGACACATGATGTCAAAATCAATGAAGCCACATATCTAAATATTGGAACTACTGAAAAGGGGACTCTAGTTTTTCTTTCTAGCTGGACGTGGAATCTGAAATATCATAGTTCCACTTCCCCTTCTACCATGTGGAGTCCAGTAATGAAAGCGACATGAAAACCAGGAGACCTGGATCTGGACAGACAGGTCCTGGCACAGAATTTGAGCTCTCGGTTAGAATTATGTCTGAATTGGCTGAGCATATGGGTCCTCCTGCCAATGTCCATGTCCAGTGAAGAAGCAGTTCAGAAACCAGAACTCCTCCCTTCTGCACCCCAAAAAGAATTTTGGCCCATACCCCTAAAGGGGGGGAAAGATAGGGGAAGATGACCAGAGGGCTCTGGACCCCAATTCCACTAGGACACAGTGTTTGTCAACAGGAATCTTTGTTTTCATATTTATTTATTTATTTTTACGTTTGCCAGAGTACTGTTCAGCTCTGGTTTATGGTGGGTGGGGGATTGAACCTGGGACCCTGAAGCCTCAGGCATGAAATTCTCTTTGCATAACCATTATGTTATCTCTCCCACCTGGAATCTTTGTTTTTGTATCAGCACTGAAAAGGTGAATCTGTCCCCACCTGCAGGGAGAAGTTTCACAAGTGGTAAAGGAAGACTGTAGGTGCCTCTCTGTCTCTTTCCCTCTCTATCTCCATCTCCCCTCTCAATTTCTTTGTGTCTATATATCCAATAATAAATTAATAAACAAAGTTTTTTTTTTTAAAGTAAATCTGGAAAATACCAGAAGAAGTCAGGCACTGTTTTATCTGAGAAAGAAGGGAAAAAAAAAAAAAAAGACGCTCGGAAGTAGTAATAGATGTAGGTGTCACTTAGAAAGGAAGTGAAGGCAGGATCATAGGAAAAATGTGTGTAGATACAGACAGATATAGATGAAAAGTCAGTCCATATCTGTGACCTGGGGAGAACTATTGCAGTTTCTGCCGGAGGAGGATAAGAACACAGTACTCTGGTGGTGAGAATGGTGTGAAATTATATCCCTATTACCTTATAATTTTGTAAATCACTAAAAAATAGCTCAAGGGGCCAGGTGGCGGCTCACCTGGTTGAGCACACATGTTACAACGCACAAGGTTCGAGTCCCTGTTCCCCAGCTTTGCGAGTGGTGAAGCAATGTTGCAGGTGTCTCTCTGTTTCTGTCCCTCTCTATCACTCCCTTCCCTGGCTGTCTCTATCCAATGAACAAATATAATAAAACAATTAAAAATAAAATAATAAATAAAAATAGCTCAATAATCTTCTTTTCCTTCCCTCCAGGATTATTGCTGGGGCTTGGTGTCAGTCATACAAATCCACTGCTCTTGGTGGCCACTTTTTCCATTTAGTTGGATAGGACAGAGAGAAATTGAGATAGGATGGGGAGAGAAAGAGAGACTCCTGCAGACCTGCTTCTCTGCTTGTGAAGCATGCCCCCTGCAGGTGGGGAGCTGGGGGCTTGAACCTGGATACTTGTGTGGGTCCTTGTACTTAGTACTATGCACTTAACAAAGTGCACCATGGCCTGGCTCCCATAATTTCCTCTTCTTCCTATTCTTCTCCTTCTTCTCCTTCTACTTCTCTATTTTCTTCTCCTCCTCCCCCTCCTCTTCTTCCTCCTCCCTCCTCTTTCTCTTCTTCATCTCCTCCTTTTCTTCTTCTCCTCCTCCTCCTCCTTTCTTTCCTGCTCCTCTTCCTCCTCCTTCTTTTTGTTTAAGTCAATTTTTGCCACTTTTTAATATGGGGCTGGGGCTGTGATTGTAAGTCATACATTAAAGTTTGCTATACTTTACAAAGAACTGTTATATTCATGACTCTCCTCTACACACAACACGCACACACACACACACATATACACACATACACACTCACACACATGATGGAGGCTCAGTGCCTATACAGTTTTACTGCTCCTGATGGACATTTAATTATACTTTTTCTTTCCTTACATAGATGGTGAGAGGTAGAAATACAGAAGAGGGTGGAGGTAGGAGAGAAGAAAGCCACTGCAGTCGTGCTCAGGAAGCTTCCTAGTTCAGGTGCTCCTTATGACACTGATGGCTCAAAACTGGGGTCCTCAACACATTAGATAAAGTGTGTGGTCTACCAGGTGGCCCTCCCCACTGATATCTTTTGTGTCCAGGCTTGTGTTTCCTTGGCTCCTAACCTGAGTATCTTTTTGTGTTCGGCTTTCCTGCTCTATGTGTGTCTACAGGCAGGCCTGTCTTGGTCATCATACTATTGAGTACCTGGCTTATGGAAGAAGTTCCCTAAATATTTGCTGGAAGAGAGACTAAATGGGTGGCCATTACTGGACTCTTAGAGCAAACAGTCAAGGGCACCTGGTTCAATCGCCAAGGCCCCAGTCTCTGAATTCCATTTCCTCCCTCACCATCAACCAGTGAAATTGGTAGACTTATCCCCACTCAGGAGCTAAAGAAACTGAGGCTCACTGTGGCTCACTCCAGGACAGCCTAATGCCGAGCTAAGACTTGATCCCAAATATGTGACAGACCCCAGTCCTCCACAGCCCATCTGATGCTAAATCCCCATGTTTATTTCTACTTCTATGCTTGCTTTATTTCACTGATGAGTTATATTTGGTTTATTTTATTTTATTTATTTATTATATTTATTCCCTTTTGTTGCCCTTGTTGTTTTACTGTTGTAGTTATTGTTGTTGTTGTTGTTGTTGTTGGATAGGACAGAGAGAAATGGAGAGAGGAGGGGAAGACAGAGAGGGGGAGAGAAAGATAGACACCTGCAGACCTGCTTCACCGCCTGTGAAGCGACTCCCCTGCAGGTGGGGAGCCGGGGTTCGAACCGGGATCCTTATGCCGGTCCTTGTGCTTTGCGCCACCTGCGCTTAACCCGCTGCGCTACAGCCCGACTCCCGATGAGTTATATTTGTAACAGAGCTTTTTGTTCTTCAGAATGACACTGGGCCAACCTAGAAAAAAAAAGCAGACAGTCAGAGTCTAGGAGATGGCACAGTGAATAGTGTTGGACCATTAAGCATCAGATCCTGAGTTCAGTCCCCAGCATTGCATGAACCAGAATGATGCTCTTGTTTCCTCCCCTTCTCTTTCTCCCCCCTCCTCCTTTTCTGCCTCCTCCTCCTCCTCCTCTCTCTCTCTTACATAAATAAACAATTCCTTTTAAAAATAATAAAAAGAGAAAAAAGAGGCAAAAGAAAGGGGGCAATCATTGTTGAAGTGTTTTCCCCCAAAGCCAGTTATGATGAATGACACTTTTGGGGTACCAGCCACTCCCTTTGTTTCCAAAGATCCCAATGAATGTCATCACATGAGCAAGTGACAAACCTATAAGCAAACGTGTCAACTTATGAACAATCTAGTAATTCCCTGATCCCTGTTGGACATTAGCCAAGTGCTGGCTATTAGCCAGTGAGTGAGTTGCTCAACATTTTCCCTGGAGGGGGATTGTTGGATGGGAGGGATTTTCCAGCTCGTGACTTGGAGGAACCTGGAGTTATTTCCCTTCGAGCAGCCCCAGCCTGAGAGGCACCAGCAGCCTGGGCTGAGCATGGCTGGGACAGAGCGAGGGAGTGAGCTGGCCTGGCCTGTCCACACCCAGCCTGGTGGTGTAGCCCTCAGACATCTCAGTAGGCCCATAGAGCAGACTGGGAGAGCTCCCTGGAAGCCCTACAGCCAGACTGGAGACAAGCAGGCTCCCAGGGAAAGAGGGCTCCCTTTGCCTAGCAGACAGAGAGGACCTGAGCATATGGGGACCCCAGCCCCTAAAGCTGAAGGCCCAGCGTGGGGGAGGAGGATGTTGTATAGAGAGAAGGCAGGAAGGGGGATTTGGCACAGGCCTCTGCTGCCTGGTCTCAATTTACTTGAGAGGAACCTCCTAATAGCTGGGTGAGAGCTGTGCACGCTTTCCTGAGAGCCTGCTAAGTGTTTATGGAATGATTTGTGAGGAGAAGTTTCTTTGGAAGCAGCTAGGGGAAGGTTATGTTATTAAGAGCTCTCTCTCCAAGTTGGCCAGCTTCCTCCAGGCCCCTGGGGTCTGGGCAGCCTATGGTCACAGCAGCTGTTTGCTATTTTGTAGGCTATAGGGCAAGGGAGTGTTTGAGGCTAAAGAAGCATGGAAGTAGGGCTATTTCCTCCTCCTGGAGGTGGCAAGGTGGCCTCACATGGCAGAAGAGGACAGGAGCCAGAATGGGATATCAGCCTCTGGGAGAGCCACTCAGCAAGAAAGTGTGGGTCTGTCAAAGGGGCTGAGGAACAGGGAGGTCACAGGCCAGAGGCAGCTGAGGGGCTTCAGATACTGGGGACTGAAATCCTCTCCTCATGTGGAAGTCACTGGAGAATGATCTGGAGGAGCCAAGAGAGTGGGGAGGGGCCAGCAACATGTTCCTTTCCTCCACCAGACTTGAGCCCCCTGGGGTTAAAAGACTGTCTGGCTCATCTTCCTCTTTTCTGTTCTTTTCTCTCTTTTTAAAGATTTACTTATTTATGAGGTAGGAGTGGGAGGGCGGGGAGGGGGGAACACCAGAGCATCACTCCGACACATGCCATGACAGTGTTCGAGCTCAGGACTTTATGTTTGAGAGTCCAATACTTTATCCACCTCCTGGGTCATATGTCTGGCTCTTCTTGATAATACCAGGATCATTGGACAATAGGACCATGCCCAGATCCCGCCACCACCATCCAGTTAGACAAGGTTCAGTGATGCTACTCAGCCCTGTGATTCTTGAGCTAGGGAGCCCAGGACTCTCTACTCATCATCCATCAATGGAAAATCATCCAACCTGGACTCCCTGGCAACAGCCTCATGAATCCCAGGAGTCAGTAGCTGGCTTCTCAGGTCTACTAATAACTGGCTACTTCTGATTCTCTGAGGTCCCTGTCAGGCCTGTGGGCTGTCATGAGCTTTCTCTGAATTTCTTTGCACAGCAGCCTTGGGTGAGGCTAGGGAATGTGAGACTTTCTATTCAGTACTTTATTTATTTATTTATTTATTTATACCACATTACTGCTCAGCTTTGGTTTATGATGTTGCCAGGAACTGAATCTGAGACCTTCAAGCTTCTGGCATGAAAGCCTATTGCATAACCACTATTCTATCTTCCTGGTCTGCCGCCCCTAATTCTATAGCTGAGAAAAACTGAAGTCCCAGGAGTGTGGTCAGTCTGCAGAGGCTACACAGTGAGTACAAGCCCAGGTTGGAAGCAAGTGCAGGTGTTTGAGACCAAAGCTAGTGCTCTTGCTTAGAAATGACACTATCCAGATACTCCCCTGTCTCCTCACATGGCACATTACATTAATGTCTTTGTATGTGTGTCTCCTCACTTATCTGGTGGCTCCTTGAGGAGAAGGTACCAGCTATCTTCATCCCAGCATCTCAGGCGTGAAAGCCCAAACTGCGGCACAGAGGAGATGGGTGAATGCATGGACGGATGATGGATGGATAAATTGTTAAGCTCTAGGTCAAAATTTATAAGGGGCCAAGTAGTGGCTCACTCAGTAGAGTGCACATATTACCATGCACAAGCACCTAGGTTCAATCCTGGGTTCCTCCCTGTAGGAGGAAGTTTTGTTAGCTGTGGAACAATACTGCAGGTGTCTTTCCTTCTCTGTGTCTTTCTCTCCCTCTCTATCTCTTTTTGTCTCTATCAAAAAAATAGGGAAAAATTTTTTTCTTTCTTCTTACATTTTTTATATTTATTTATTTTCCCTTTTGTTGTTCTTTTTTTTTTTTTTTTTACTGTTGTTGTAGTTATTATTGTAGTTGTTATTGATGTCATTGTTGTTGGATAGGACAGAGAGAAATGGAAAGAGGAGGGGAAGACAGAGAGGGGGAGAGAAAGATAGACACCTGTAGACCTGCTTTACCACCTGTGAAGCGACTCACCTGCAGGTAGGGAGCAGCCGGGGGCCTGAACCAGGATCCTCAGTCCCGTCCTTGCGCTTTGTGCCACATGCACTTAACCCGCTGCACTACTGCCCAATTCCCAGGAAAATATTTTTTTTAATGCTTACTGAGAGGTATGGCTTTGTTGTGCAGGCACAGAGCACCAGAGATAAGCCTCATGAAGAAAAAAAATGATAAGAGTTCCAGGTAGAAGAAAGTAACAAAGCTCCTAGCATTCAGGGGCTCCTGGAGAGAGTGGCCTGCCTGGGCCTAAACAGGTGCCAAGTCCCATACCCAGGAGCTATACCTGAAATCTGTGGGAGTGATTGTTGGATGTCACAATAGTTGGATGTCTCTTCACTGGCATCTGTGAGTGGGGAATGTCTGCAAATCTTCTGAGACAATTGAGTTAATAGTTACAACCATCTGCACCTGGTAACTGAGCTCTTTATGTATAATCACAAAGAGAAACTTCTCTTATGTATCTTATTTTGAATGAAAACAACAAAATGTCATCCAGGAGGTGGTTTAGTAGATAAAGCACTGGACCTACAAGCATTAGGTTCTAAGTTTGATCCCTGGCATCATGCAGAACAGGGTGATACCCTTGGTCTCTCTTCTTCTCTCATTAAAGTAAAATTCTTTTTAAAGAAAGAAAGTAGTGAAATGTGCCTTCTTTGTTATAAATGAATTTCCAATTAGTTAATTTCACTATTGTTTAGCCAGATTCCATGAAAGCAGATTGCGAGTGACCCTTCCCAGTCCTGTGCTCTACGGTTGCTGTGGACAGTGTGAAATTTACACCACAAAAATTGGCCTAAGGGCAGAAACTAAGCCTTCTTCTTGTTCTTTTTTTTTTTTTTTTTAAGATTTTACTTATTTATGAGAAAGAACCAGACATCACTCTGGCACATGTGCTGCCAGGGATCAAACTCGGGACCTCGTGCTTGAAAGTCCAAAGCTTTATCACTGCGCCACCTCCCAGACCCCTTCTTATTTTTCTTTTGGAGATTCAATTATTAAATACTTGCAGGTACCTCTGGCTACACTGGCTTGTCTCCATTTTGTGTGGAGGCTGGCTCTGTCACCTACAAAGCCCATCTGGGCACAATAAAAGTGAGCACTGGACTCTGGAGGCCAGAGAACCCCAGATGGAGGAAGACGAGAACTTTTTGACCATAGCATATATGAAGCCAGCTCCCAAGAAGCAAAGGAGCTTGGAAGTCTTATGAGGAGTAGAGGTGAGGGCAGAGGGTCAAGCAACCACTGAAGATACTGCTTCCCATAGCCACTGTCCCCACTCTCAAAAAAAAATGGTGCTCTTTCACTTGGCCATTCCTAGGGCTACTGAGTTGTACTGAAACTTTTGTTTGTTTTTTGTTTTGTTTTATTTCTTGCTACCTGAGACCAGGACTGGTGGGTTGGGAGGTAGATAGCATAATGTGTATGCAAAGAGACTCTCATGCCTGAAGCTCCAAGGTCCCAGGTTCAACACACACACACACACACACACACACACACACACACACACCACTATAAGCCAGAGTGAACAGTGTTCTGGTTTAAAAAAAAAAAAAAAGTAGAGGAGGAGAACAAAAGAAAAAAAATAAAACCAGAGGCTAGGGTTTCATGACCTTAACCTGCCCTCTACCTGGCCCCTGGGAATGTAGACCTTCCAGCAAGTGCCCCTGGGCTTTCAAACCCTTCCATTCCACCTGTTCTCCAGCCCAACCCCTGGGGGCTCAGCAGCTAGCTAGTGTGACCAACTACAGGCCCAGTTGGAAAAGCCCACAGCCTCTCAGTCTTCCTTGCCACCATTATCTCCCTTGGGTGGTCATCTCATTTGTCTTTTAGCTTTCTCTCTCTCTCTCTCTCTCTCTCCTCTATTTCTTTTCTTTCCTCTTTTCTTTTTTAAAGAAGACAATCTCTGGAGAGAAGATGTGACTTGCCTGAAGTCACCCAGCCAGCAAGGGGAGCCAGGACTGAAAAGCCAGGCTGTCTGCCTCCCGCTACAGTTCTCCCGCCCCTCTCAGACTGTCAGAGAGGAGATACTATCTCTCCCACTCCTCCCTTTGATGAGGCCAGTGTGTAGGTCAGAGCTGGAAGGCACATGAGAAATGACCTAACCCCATGATTCGCAACTGTTCATAAATGCACCCACCCCCAACATGCCCTGCTTCAGGATCAGAGGACCCGCTTCTAACACACAGGAAGCTGACACCTCCTTCCTCTAAAAAAGGATATTTCTGTGAGTCTGTTTACGGCACAGGTCGGGTTAGGGCTGAATAGTGGTGATTTCAGTGGTGTCAAGGCAGCCAATGTTATTGCTATGGCTTTACAACACAAACAAAAGAAGAATCTATTAGTCACTGAGGAGTGGAATGAGCCTGTTGAGTAATCCGCCTGCCGGCCATGGTACCTGCAAACCACAGGATGATAAATGAAACACCATAGCCAAGTTCTTGGATATGCTTGCATAGAGGCGGGGCCTATGTGTGGGGAGGTCCCAGGCTAGCCCTGTATCCTCTGCCTCTCCCCCGTGGTCTGAGGGCCCCTGGGGTGGGGGGAGGGTTCCATTCCCCATTTCACAGATAGGGAAACCAAGACCCAACCAGCAGGAATGGTTTACCAAGGTCATCTTCCAAGCTCAGACCTAGAAGCCAGTTCCAGAGGACTGTCCCTGATCTGAGAGGACAACAAGTGCTTGTGGCTGAAGCTGGGGTCATGTGAGGTGTCCTCTGGCCTTCTTGAGCATGTCCTCCTCCCTCTGACATTCCCTGGCTGGCCTCAGGCTCCTTCTCCTCCCCTCTGTGGACAAATTGCCAAGCTTTCCAGAGGGACTTGGGGACAGGGTGGGGCTTCCGGAACATCCAGACTTGGGGATAGGGTGGAGGGAAACCAGGATTTGTGACTCTCTCTTCTCCCTCAAGCCTGGCCAGTTGCAGCTGTGTGGGTGGACTCAGACCATCTGGCACTGACCAAATGGGCAGAGAGACAGAAGGCTTTCCCTTAAATCCAATCAGAGGGGGCATCCTTGCAAGGAATCAAGACTGGGAAGGAGATGGACACAACTTTGACTTCTAAGCATTCTAGGTTCTAGCTGAGATGGTGCTCTAATTATTTCCCTATGAGGCCTCACCTTCCCTCTCCTGTGTCTCCACAAGATACTCAACTATTCACCATCAAAGCAAACCCTGCAGTTCTTAGCAGGTTCCAGAAACTGAGCTGGTCTGTCTCCAACAGTTTAAATCTCACAGCTGCTCCAAGTTCGCTTTTATAGTCTCCATTTTCACAACAAGGTAACTGGGGCTCAGAGAGTTTGAATACCTTATCAAGAGCCTTACTATGGATCTAAGATTTATGCAGAGGGGCTGGTGGCAAAGGCAGTGACATATTCTGAAGGGACTGAGAACTGAAGCAGGAACCACAGGTCAATCCTGGAAAGATAATGGCATCTTTTGGAGAGGATGCTGCCCACTGGGACCAGAATTTTGACCTGGTATCTGGCCTCTGAATTTGACTGGAGGCACCTGGCCATCTCCATCAGAATGCCACTGACAGGCTGCCCAGTGGCAGAGCTGGAGAGACATAAGACAGTTACAATGCCTGTCCTCTCTGGAAAGCTCTCAAGTACCAGACATGGACCTAGGAGGGGAGGTGGGTTCTAGTAATGACAAGTTACAAGGTTAGTCTCCAAGACACACCCAGATATTTACAGACATTGGCTGACTTGATCCCCCAACAGTCCTGTGAAGTGAGGATCCCGAAACTCATGCTACAGGTAAGGAGAACCAGGTCCAGAGCAGTGAAGGGACTAGTTCAGTCACCCAGGGCCAGGACTTTAGCTGGGGTCTGTGTGTCCACAGCTCATGATTTTTCACTGTCCTCAACACCTATCTACATTGGTTGCAGCATACAACAAGAATCACTCCATATCCCTGAGTCTTGATGTCCATAAAATAAGAAAATCCATTTGAAAAGTAAGGAGAAACTTCATTGGGTCGTGGAGAGAGCTTGAAATCGCTGCCTGTGGCTGATATCTTGCTGGTGTGTGATTTCTGTTTTTAGTGACTCTGAACCCTGCAAGCATCGTCTCCTCTAACCTTCCCTATGCCTATAGTTAAGAGCTGCTTACCCAGGCTCTGCGGAGGGGCTGGCTTTGGCAGAGTTCACCTTGAGAGCATCACTCTGTGCTTGAGTCAAGTTCAGCTATTTCCAGGAAGGCAGGTGGGCCAGGGCAGATGAGCTACTCCTCTAGAAGTCCTGTCTGATACGCTCAGCATCATCTTCTTGCAGCCAGATGCACTGCTTTGGGGGCAGTGGGGGAGAGCTAGTCAGATTATGTGGCTACAACTGCTTTGGGCTCCAACAGATCTGGGAGGTGAGAGGTGAACCCTGGAAGGCTCAACTATGGGCAATCTAGAGACCGTAGTGGTTGAGGGAAGAGTCAGTGCCCTACTGGATGACCCAGAAAAGGTATGTCAAATGCAGGGGTCAGAAGTCAACCCTGTCAACCCAGAACAGACAGGCAGAATCAAGTTGCAAACAGGCTAGCTATGGCCAGATGCCTCAGTTACCACCTGCAGTATTTTGATTTGTAGGGGGTAACTGAGTATCTAGGGCGAAGTCATCACCACCAGTGAGTGAGGCCTTGAGTTGGGGTGACATCATCTGGGGTGATGTCATCTCCATCAGTAAGCACCTGGGTCAAGGCCATGTTGTCTGGGGTGTGGGGTTGGGGTGTCTTTTCTAAGCAGGTCCCTGCTGCAGCTGCTGTGGGCTTCAGAACTTACTGATGGCTTACTTGGAGAGTTAAAGCTTCTAGATTATAAATCAGAGAACACCACCAGACCAAGGCCACCAGAATGGTGTGTCTGCATTAAAAAGAGTTTGGTATGGGCATAAGTTTGGGTTCAAACGAATCCTTATCAACTGAGCAAAACACCTGGCCTGTAGGACAATCTATGGTTAATGTGTCCTTGGCTGGCCTCTAATCCTGTGGGATGGAGACAAGATGGAACATTTATAAACCTAGGTTAGAACCTAGGGAAGCTAGAAACTCACTCAGGGGCTCATAGGCCCACTGCATTCTTCTTCTTACTGTTATTACCATTGCCACCATCATCTTTTTTTTTTTTTTTTTTAGCCAAAGCACTACTCAGCTCTGGTTATTGGCAGTTGTGGGGGATCTAACCGAGGGTGTCTTATTTGTAAGTCCTGTACACTACTGCTGTGCTATACCCCCACCCCACCGCTGGAATTGTAGAAGGAGCTGTTTGAGAAGCTCATTATAGGGCTGGCAAATAGCTTCCTTGACTAGAGTGTTTGCTTTGCTGTTCTCATGACCCATGTGCAAACCTGGTCCCCGCTGGAGGCTAGAGGAAGCTCTGGGGCTATAGTGTCCTTCCTTCTGTCTTTGTCTCTCCATCTGAAAAAGTTAATAGGAGTGGTGAATCCCAGAAGATGACCCAAAATAAATGAATGAATGAATAAATAAATAAATGAATAAATAAATCCACCATACCTCTCAGTTAAACCAGCTGTCTGAACCCTGCTAAGAACATGAATGCCCCTGCCTCCCAGGGGCCCAACACTGTGCATTTTGACAAGGGAAATATGTGGGACTCTGAAGGGAAAAAGGATTATTCTGACAGGGCCTAGGTCATGGCAGCGGGATGTGTGGAGACGTGAGCTTTTGATTTATATCCTGGGACCTCTGAGGCAGAAGATTCTTTGTCTCGAAGGGGACAGTTTCTAGGTAACAGCCCAAGAGTTTGCAGTCATGTCAAGCCAGGACCATGTGCTGGTCTGAGTTCTCAGTGCTCGGATAACTGCCTTCCTCAGGTCTGGCTTCTTACTGCTTCCCAGGCCTCTCTTCTGTTAAGAAGCAGCGTGGGGGGCACTGCACTGAGCCTCATCAGGCTGGTGGCAAGCAGGGCTCTCACTGCTATCATCCCTTCTGTTCATCCTGAGGGACTCCCAGGAAACCATAGGGCAAAAGGACAACTCTTCAGACCCAGGAGGCCACATGAGGGTCACAGGTGACCCCTGCACAAAGGGGTGAGTGGTAGGAATGTGTATGTGGCACCACAAGCCAGGGGAAAGACCTCTCTAGCAAACTACTCTGTTGCCCATCTCGGTTATTTTATCATTTCCAAAGTGCTATGGAAATGCAGCCAGAGTGGATGGGATGCTTTGGGATCAAATGTTCTTACTCTGTAATGAACTTGAGCCCCATCCAGGCTGTTGCCTGTGTCATGAGTTCTTCCCCGTAGAGGTGAGTGCTGGTCCATGGTTGTTTGTTTTAACCAAAGCATTGCTCAGTACAACCCATGAATTGAACCTGGGCCCTCTGAGCCTCAGGCATGGAAGTCTGTTGTATAAACCAGAGTACTATCTCCCTTACCCTTGGTCCTTACTGTGTGCCTGTCCTTTCTCCTCCCAGGCATGTCTTCTTTTCACAGTTTCAGAACCGGTACTTCTCACAATTACAGTTGTGAGTAGGGAAGGAAGGCCTTTTGTGCACAGCCCATAGGAACTGTGGGAACCACGTCTTTTTCTTTCAGCCCCAGAGTGAAGCACACACCAGCCTCACACCATCCTGTGACTCCCCTGACTGCTTGGGAGTTCATCTTGTGTGCTGCTGTTAAATCAAATTTCACTCTTTCCTCCCCTTTACCAGAAACTGTTCAGATAGTGCTCTGATCATATTGGCCCCACCAAGGGCTCACATTGGTAACCCGCCACTCCACCTGAGTCACCTGGGAGCCAGCCCTAGCAGGTGAGGGCTAAGAAGACATAACAGGGGTTCCTGTGAACATAAAAAGGCCTGCACCCCGGTGTCTGGGCCACGGGTGATGGATTTCAGGAGAACTCCACTGCTCTGCCAGGCCTCCTGTGCTAGAATCTCCTGGTAGGGCTGGGTTAGGCAACCTCCCTCCCTCAGGTCCCTTGTTTGTGACATTCTGTCCCACCAGCAAAAATCATTCCTGGTCCCTTATTGTCCCCAGGTTGAGCTCAAGCACCTTAGTAGGACAGTCAACTCACCCTGTGTCTCTGGAGACCTGCCAACCCCCAGCTCTCATTGGTCCTGACTCCCCCGTTAGGCTCCAGTCACATGGGGCCAATTATCCATCCCCAGAGCCTAGGGCACCTTTCCCTTGCTGATCTGAGGGCCTCAATTTCTGATGCAGATAACACCTCCTCCTAGATTCCCTCTGACTGCCTTCACATGCTCTCCTGTTCTTATCCAAGTATCATGCTGTTCTTGCCCAGCTGCCTGTCCTTCTTCTTGACTGGCCACTCCAGCAAGGCTTGTAAGGACCAGGGATGTGGTCAAGCACAACACCGCTCCTCATTGGAGGGGGTGGTTACTACCAGCCAGGAGGGATCTTCTTCCATTTGCTTGTCTTCCTCCCTTTCTGCATTCCCCTCCTTCCCGGCCCCCATTCTCCTCTGGCTCTGTGGGCTGCCTGCCTGAGGCAGATGAACTCACACTCTGATGTGGCTTGGCCAAGTCTGGCTCCCCTTTGAATGCAAGGAAAACCAAACACATTGCTCATCATTGTTAGAAAAGTCAGCAGGATGGAAAAGCTGCCTCTTTCTCGCCTGTTGTGGTGCCACCCCAGCTGGATTTTCCTATCCCTCAGAGGCTTAGCTCTCAAGGGAACACAGACTCCTAGGAGCTTGGAATCACAGCATAATGGAAGCTTAGGCTAATGTAATGCTAGAATCCTACAATCACTGAATCACGGCAAACTACAATAATGCTCTCTTGCTATTATCCTGTGTTAAAACCCAAGATTCTTTTGACAACATGGAACCCTACAATTCCCACAATTTCTGTCTATGGTTGCTCAAAGCACCAGATCAGATCCAAGAGCCTGTCTCCTGTGGCACCCATGTGCTGTGGATTGAGAGCCTGAGTCGCCCCTAACTCATGCAGCATCCCAAATCACTGCTCTGATGACATTTGACCATGGGACCTTTGGCAGATACATAGGTTGTGAGAGTGGGGTCCTCACAAGTGGTACTGGCACACTTAGGAGAAGGTACACTAGAGAGAGTCACTCTCTGCATCATGTGAGGACACAAGAAGGTGTCTACCTGTAGACCAATAAGAGTGTTCATATCACATTCCAAATCAGCCAGTACCTTGATCTTAGATGTCCAGATCCCTTGATCCCCCATCTTCAAAGTCAATGTCTATTGTTTGAAGCATCTAGAAAACTCTTTTGCCCACGGTCACACAGCAAGAGCACAACAAGGCAGTTGTGGCTTTCCCAGTCAGGATTCTTGCACTAAATAACCCTGTCTGTCCTCAGGGTTGGGAGGGTGAGTCTGATGACAGATGAGCCTGAGCCTGACTCCAATTTTGCCAGTTCTCAACATGGGATCCTGGACATGACCCTCACCTTCTCCAGTTTCCAGTTTGACTACAGTGAGGTCATAAGTTTAGGTCATCAGTGAGCTAGAGAAATAGATAGTTCACCAGGCAAGGCACATGCTTTGAAACATGTGTGGCCCCAGCACAAAACAGGGGCACAGTGACATCAGGGAAAGTACCAATGTTGTGATGTCTCACCCTCTCCCTCTGTCTGCCTGAATGCGCAGGGTGGGGAGGCCCAGAAGCAGTGAAATGGCATGTGTAAAAAGGTCCACCTCTGAAAGAAAAAGAAAGAAAGAAAGAAAGAAAGAAAGAAAGAAAGAGAGAAAGAAAGATGGAAAGAAAGAAAGAAGGAAAGAAGAGAAAGAGAGAAGGAAATTTTCTGGGGTGTCCACACCCACTCCATCAACCACACCAGAAAATAAATCGAGGCTGTTTTTATAGTTGCTTGAGCCTCAGTTTTTCTGTGTGTAGAGCACAGGGCTCAGCCCTACCAGCTGTCGTGTATGCCCATCCTCCCTGAGGTTCTGTCTGTTCCTCTAGGTCTTGGCCCTGGGTCCATCGCTACCTTGAGTGGTGGCTTAAAATGTGCTGACTTAAAAAAAAATTATTTATTTATTTATTTATTCCCTTTTGTTGCCCTTGTTTTATTGTTGTAATTATTATTATTATTGATGTCATTGTTGTTGGACAGGACAGAGAGAAATGGAGAGAGGAGGGAAAGACAGAGAGGGGGAGAGAAAGACAGACACCTGCAGACCTGCTTCACCACCACTTGTGAAGCAATTCCCCTGCAGGTGGGGAGCTGGGGGCTCGAACAGGGATCCTTACACCGGTCCTTGTGCTTTGTACCACCTACGCTTAACCTGCTGTGCTACCACCCATGTGCTGACTTTTTCATCTACAACACAATGTGGGCCAGAGTCAGGTAAACACAATTAAAATGTGGAATATTAACTGGGGTCCATGAAGAGGCTCAGCAGGTAAGACACATACCTTCCTATGTATCAGTTTCAACCCCCAGCACCACAAACAGCATCAAAGACAGAACTGAGAGAATATAATGGAATATGATCAGGACATTGGTGTCTCTTCCCTCCCCCACACTCCCCAATAAAATACAGAATAAAAATAGGTATCACAATGGGCTAGGTTCTGTTGTTCTTTAGCACTGCATGAGAAAGACTACTAGTCAATTATGTGTTGGAGAAGGCTGTATGGTCTCCTGCCCATTGGTCAGCTGAACACCAGTGCTCCAGAGAGGCTGGGTGTCTGCTCCCAGGTCACAGGGTAAGGACTTGGTCAAGAGGTGTGACCCCAGCTAGTCTGTCTTCCAAGCCTGTTTTTCTCTCTTTGTTTTACTCCTGGGGTGGCAAGTGGCTTCCCAGTCTCTGACTTGTTTACATTTGGGGGAGGGAGGTGGGGAGACTCCTTTGGTTGACATCAAAGTCACTCACCCCATCCCACCCCCCAGTGCCCTTGGTGGGAGGTCCTGAGCAGCCTGCCCTGTCAGCATGTTGCAAAAGCATCACACACACACCCCTACCCCAAGGCCCCAGGGCAGCAGGGATGGAGACTGGTTGGGATCAAGTTGCCCTGAATGGAAACAAACTCCAACCCCAAACCAAATCCCCAGAGAGATTCCAGGAGGAACTGGGTGTCCTGAGGAGCCCCAGGCTAGGCTGGGACAGGAGAGCTTCCAGGCCTGAGCTGAACAGCTCTCCCTCAGAGACCCAGACAGATGAGATGGCAGACCCAGGTAAGCAAGTGGGAGACGTGAAGGCAGTGTGGGCGAGCAGCACCAGGCCTACTAGACATACGCCTATAATGAGCTGGGTCTCCCAGCTTGTGGGGAAAGAGACCAGGCTGCCACCACTGCTGCCTGAGTAGCATCTTGAATGCCATGGATATTTCCCACTGATAGTGGCTGTGCTAGGCGGGTCTCTAGTACTTCCTAGCACTCTGCTTTAAGTGCAAGTTGAACTCAATCTGGGGACCTTAGCTAACTAAGTCTTCCCATTTGGACATGTGGACATGCTGCTGGCTTCCAAGGAAAAGAGCAGCTGGAGCTCAACAGGGCCCAACATTCAGGAGTGAGCAATGGAGACTGACCTTTGCCTAGGGGGGGCAGCCCTCTCTTTCCTGCCAGGGCAAGCCTGGTATAAAAGGAAAGCCATACAGAAGAACAAGCAAATGCTGAGCACCTGTCATGCCCTGGGACAACCCTTTATGAAAATGCATCTTCTCTCCTTTATATTGACAGGAAAGCTTCCAAGTCAATCAGGTCTGGAAATTAAGCACTATTGTCTTGTGTCTCCACCCTCTCCACCACCAAACAGAAAAAAAAAAAAAAAAGTGACGGAAGACAGAAGAAAAGAAAAAATAAAATACAACCTCTCTTGTGTGGTCCTGTCATTCCTGGGAACAGGGCCTATTTGAAAACAGGGTTTTTTTTGGGGGGGGGGCTCATTCAATGCAGTGTAATGGGGGTTCTTACATGAAGAGAGGATACAAACACAGATACAGGGAAGAAGACCTGAGTGATACTACTAAACTGCATCCCAGGCTTCTTTTTTTTCCCTTTAATTTCCTGTTTAGAGAAAGAGAGAAAAAGGGGGTGGGGTAGCACAGTGGTTTAAGTGCACATGACACAAAGCACAAGGATGGGCATAAGGATCCCGGTTATAGCCCCCTGCTCCCCACTTGCAGGGGGGTTGCTTCACAAGTGGTGAAACAGGTCTTCAAGTGTCTTTCTCTCTCCTTCTCTGTCTTCCCCTCCTCTCTCAATTTCTCTCTGTCCTGTCTGACAACAACAATGGCAATTGCAACAATAACAATAATAACAATAAAGACAACAAAAATGGGAAAAATCGTCTCCAGGAGCGGTGGATTCATAGTACAGGCATTGAGCATCAGTAATAAACCTGGAGGCAACAAAAAGATAGAGAAAGAGGGGGAAAAGATAGGCAGAGAGAGCAGAAAGACACCGCAGGGCTGTTCCACTGCTCATGGAGTTCTCAAGTACCAGAGTTTGAACCCAGGACTCAGGCCCACAGTTCTGCACATAGTAAGGGGTGCACAATGTCAGGTAAACTTGGTCCTTGACCCTCCTTATTCTTTTAAAGCCTCTCTTGGATCATCATCTCTTCTGGAAATGATTACAAGGGCTTATTGAAGTTGACTGTAGGTCAACCAGTAGGCTCAGTGCCTTCTAGGATTCACTTCCCTCAATCCTCACAACAGCACGAATGGGGATGCCAAGGCCTAGGTAAAGCACCAGGAGCTTCCTCTAGGCCTGCAGGGCTCATGCAGTCTTATGATGGCGTCTCTGAGCCTGTGGCATCACCACCACCCCTCTCCCTGGAACATCTGCCCTCTAGGCCTCCAGATGTTCACGGCATGTTTCAAATTTTGCGATAACATGAGGTGAAATGAAATGGGGGGTGAATCTTTTTCCATGGCTATTTCATGCCAAATAACTCCAAGGCATCCATATTCCTCCTGATGGGGGGGGGGGGGTTAGGACACAGGAAGAACAGAGGAGCCAGACTCCAACTTTGCTTTCCCAAATAAATATACAAGTTGCAGGTGACTGTGGCTGCAGCCTACCACAACATAAAGATGTGCCCTTATGGGATGAGTGGTCTCTCAGAGCCCTGCCTGGCTGTGATACTGCTGTGAGTGACAAGACTCAAGAGTATGCCCATTCAGGGTCCCCTTACAGCCCATTGGTCTTGTCTGACAGCCCCCAAGGTTTACGAAGAGCCAGCTTCCGCTAGGCACTTCCACCCTACTTTTCATCATTAATTCGTTAATTCATTCATTCACTCACTCTGCACTTGGTGCATAGTGAGCATGGAGTAAAAACTTCTTGAATGAATAAATTTCTTGCATTTCTTACTTCCAGCACCACCTCCCAGCTTCATAACTCTGAGGTCACTCCCAGAAGGAGGAGGTAGGTGGAGGGAAGAAGGGCCGGGCAGAGACACCCGGGGAAGAATCCCCTGGGCAGAGATGCCCCAAAGGAGGATCCTCCACATAGAAAGGGCTTTGCAGTTGTCCCTGCTGGAGCTGGGAGGTGAGCATATTGGGGGGTGAGCCTGTCTGGAATGGGGAGGCAGTGAGGAGACAGGAGGGTAGAACAGGTGGCAGGTCAGATCTTGATGAGCATTTCTGGGACTTTATCCCAGAAGAAACAAGCACCCATCATTTTCCAGGTGTTCAAGTTGGTCTGGGCCCTATTGTAGCATCCCAGGAGGCTAAATAAGGAAGAGGGGCTTGACAGGAAGAGAGGGAACAGAACAGTGCCTGTGCCTGGTGGTCTGGTCCTGTGTGGGCCCCTGCAGAACTCCAGTTTCCATTCCCTAATTTGGAGCATGATGCCAGTACAGAGCAAGGACTTGGGGCAGGGGGATGGACTAGCAACGGTCTCCTTGGAGCTTTGTGTACTTGGAACCAGGGGGCTGCAGCCCTAGGGATATAGATGGAAGTCTTCTGCAACCCCATCCCCCAGGACAGTACACAAGCCAGAAATCTCAGGGCAGCCAGGGGTCTACAGATCCACCAGACTGAGGCTTAGTAGCCTAAAGTCCTTCAGACACTTCTCTTTTTTACTGTAGAGCTACAGAATACTGTCCAGATTGAGAGCTAACCAGGCCTCTGGGCATCCCCATCAGAGAACCAGACTTTCTCAGACTTTCTGTGACTGTAGAAGTCAGCTCCATGCTAGGTGGTGGTGGTGGTGGTGTGTGTATTGTGCTCAGTGGTAACCCGAGGCATTCAATGTTCCATTTCCTAGAATGTAGAGGATGAAGTCTTATGAGAAGAGAAGTCATTGAAAATGACCTGAGTGGCACAGGGGACAGTGGTTTTCCAACAGCTCAAAATGAAGGGACAAGACCAATACCAGATGCTGAAGGACACCAGTTTCAGATCCTTCCTTCCCTGACTAGTCAAGCATTGTCCAGAGCTCCCCAGGTCATGCCATCACAAGCTGGGGGGGGGGGTCTTGCTTTGTTCCCCTCACCACACTCAACTATAGGGGCTTGGTTTGCAGGTGAGGTGGTCGGTACAAGGGAACCTCAAACACCAGGCAGCCTACACTGGTATGTCTCAGTGCTCTCAGCTCCCACAGGAGGGATGAATCAGGGTTGCTGGAGAGGAAGGAGAATCCAAAGCCTGTTCACCAAGATCCTTGAGTCCAAGGGAAGGTTAGAGTCCAGAGGGGTGGTGACCTGGCTGGAGAATGCTGGTGACAGGGCAGAAGCATCTCTGAGTCACAGCCACTCCACACCCTCCCTAGCCACATGATCGTTCCCTCAGCTCATCCTGAGCCAGTGCTATGGCCATCTGTCCATTTGTTTGTCTCTCTGTGTGTCTGTGTGTAGCCAGCCACACCTTCCTCATAGGGTTGTTACAAGGTTTAAACAAGTTAACACTTGTAAAAGACTTAGTGCTATGCCTGGCACACTCTGAATTCTCTATAAATATCAGAGAGTGCTGTTCAGAGCTCCAACAGGGCTGCAGGGTCGCGGCCTGGCTCGCCCAGAGCCGTGTGTCTCCTAGGATGGCATCCTGCACTGCCATGGTCCAGTTCACCTGTGTAGGCCTCCCAAGGGCTGTATGAAGCGTCTGGTGGGTTTCTTCTTTTCTTCCCTCTGCAGAAAGCTCTTGGGGCATCCTATCTCACCAAGCAGGACTCCCTTGGCTTCATAGGGTGGGTGGCCCAGTTTCCTGACTTCCCAAATCACCTGTCTATCTCAGGAAAAGACTTCCCACACCCCACTTGACTTACTGTCTCAGCCTTCCCTCCCTCCTTCCTCTGTCCCTTCCTCCCTCACCCACTCCTTAGCTCCAAACCAGACCTCCCTCTTCATCCCCTTGAAAAAGCTCAAATTGTTCCCCTGCTTGAACTTCCACTGGCTTCAGCTCCCTCCTTTCAGCAGACCTCCGCTGTCTCCCTTCTTCAGGACCCCTGCTGCCTATTCCTCTCAGGACTTCCCTTTCCAGCCCTGCCAGCTCTTAAACCACTAGGGTCATCTCTGTTGCTCCTGGTGGCTCTCACTCTGCCTGCTTCATCCTCTTCTCACTCAGAATCCAGCAGCCTGGGACACCCACAGTGCCTTTGCCAGGCCTGCACTCCTGGACTCCATTCACCTCAGCTGCCACCTCCAGCATAGCTGCTCTGGAGTGACAGTGTGCAGCAGGGCTGTTGGACTCACCCCAGGTCCCTATAGGACAACAGTTTCAGATCCCTCCTTCTCTGACTAATCAGGCATTTTCCAGAGCTCCCCAGGCCACACCATCACATGCCCGGGGGTCTTGCTCTAGGTGCCACTATCCTCTCTGTGCCATTTGACTGGGCACCCTCTTTGTCCATCTGTGTCCCTCATGGGGTGGGGGCTCTCTCTCTCTCATGCCAAAAGAGGCCTGTCTCTGCCAGAAGAGAAACCCCCCCCGGCTTCCTCTCCCCTACCCCCAGCCAAGGAAAGACTGGCAGGGGTGGGTCAAAAGAGCAGTTTCACCTCTTCTAAGCCAGGTGGTCTTGGGCAAGTTCCCTCCACTCTCAGAACTTAGTTTTTATAACCATGCAAAGGGGACACATACGCTTCCTCATTGGAGACAGTGTCTGTGCAGGGGCTAGGAATACCTGGAACAGAGGAGGTGCTCAGCAGTTGGGCACAGGCAAGACTAAGAAAAACTGGCAGAAGACAGCTGTGGCCTGAGCCAGGACCCCACACTAACCTCTCCTTTGTGTATTCTAGGCTGCTGGGCTGCCCTTCAGAACCTGATCCAGGTAGCAAAGTCAAAGCTCCCAGCCTTTCCACGTTATTTTGGGTCTTCCGCTCCTACCTTAGTAGTTCTTCCCTCTAGCTGGGGAGATAGCCCATCAGGTAGAGTACATTCCTTGCAGGTGTGAAGCCCTGGGTTTGATTCCTGGCATCACATATGACAGAGCAGTGCTCTGGACTTTTTCTTTTTCATAAATCTAAATGAACAAATAAGTAAAAGTAAAGTGAGACCTTTGGGGCTGGGAGATAGCTTGCCCTGTAGAGCACACTCTTGACCACGCACGAGGAGCCAGCTTTGTGTCCCCAGCCACCACACGGGAGTACTTGCATGGAGAAGCTTCCCAATCACTGGAGTAGTGCTGTGGTGTCTCTTCTCTGCGTGTCTCTCTTTCCCTCTCTGTCTCTTATCCTCTATATGAAGGGTGGAGGAAGGTCCCCCAGGAGTAGAGGAATCATGCAGGCACAGAGCCCCAGGAAAAACCCTGGTAGCAAAATAAATTAATTAAAAGCAAATTGCTTAAGGAATTTTCATGTCCAGGACAGAAAGAAGTAACTAGGTAAGATCAGAAAATTGTCTGTTTCCTGTCTGCCACTAGAATCTGTCTTCCCCATTATCCCAAGGAAAGCTTAGGGCTAGATGAGGGAGAAGCATGTGAAAGAAAAATGGCCTTCAAGGTGCTCAGAGCTGGGCCACAAGGATGTTAAGGACATGGGGCCCAACCTGGGAAGTTCCATGGAAGCCAGGTTCCAAGAAATAAGACATCAAAGAACCCAGAACCCCAATATCTGAACCTTTTTGAGTGCCTAAAGAAGGCTGTAGGCGTGTTCTCACTAGCCAGGACACAGCAGTGTGGACAGTGTCCAAGCCCCTCAAAGGCAATGCATTGGTCCCACTATAGCTCAGTGCTTTAGCTGGCCAGCAGGACCAGTGAGGAGCAGGAGGTCCTGATGGGGGAGCCACTTGCAGGAGCCCTATAAAGGGCAGGGTCAGTCAGGTAGCCAGGTCACACACACACACACACACACACACACACACACACACACACACACCTCCTTCTGCTCCTGGCTCCAGCCCCCTACTTGCTTGCTGGGTCCTGGAATAAGGTGACCTGAAGTGGCCAGCCTATCCCTCCAGGAGGGACAGGGAGTGAGGGTGAGACTGTCTTCCCCAGCCCAGGTGACCCCTGGAGAGGGTGCTGCAGGCCACCTCGGGTTAATGGTGCGGAGGCCTCTCATTTCCTCCAGCCAGCCGGGGACAGGCCGCCCACACAGCCCTCATTGTCAGACATTCTTATCTCGGAAGTTCCGCCTGCCCCACCGGAGGAGGTAATGGGGCCCCCATCCTCTGGGCCTCACTTTTCTTTTCCTCTTGGAGGCAGGACTGGGGGCACACAGGCCTCAGTCTAGGGCCCCATCCCTTGAGGACCAAGGGAGGGAAGGGTGCAAGGCAGACAATGGGGCTTTGGTGGAAAATCCTAGGGAGAACAAACTGGAAGGGATGAAACACAGTGAGGGGCTAGCACTGTCAGGGGGTGGATGATGCTTGATTCAGGTGGTGGGCGACACCCACCTTCAGCTACAGTGCCAGCAGGTGTCACATGGCCAGATCCTTTTCTTGACCCCTTAGCTAGTCAGGGTCCCCTACCCAGGCTGGATGCCTTCAGCCTGTTGTTTCATCACATATCCCCACCAAACAGGATATGCTTTGATGTCAGAGACCCCCTTCTCCAGGACTCCCACACCCCCTAGTCCACAGCCTTCTTGAGTAAAATCCATTAAAATGTGCTCCAGCCCAGCCTCCTCTTCAGCCATGCACACCTTAGACCCAAATGTGTTCAACTACTTGGAAAACCCTTTCCACTGCTCCCCCTGGCAAATCCCAGTCACCGTTGAGGACTGTTCAGTTGCCTCTCCCAGGAGCCCCTCTGAGCCCACTTCCCATGCCCAGGTCTTCTTTTTTTTTTTTTTTTAATATTTATTTATTCCCTTTTGTAGCCCTTGTGGTTTTGTTGTTGTTACTGATGTCGTCATTGTTAGATAAGACAGAGAGAGAAATGGAGAGAGGAGGGGGAGATAGAGCGGGGGGGGGGGAAAGAAAGATAGACACCTTAGACCTGCTTCACCACCTGTAAAGCGACTCCCCTGCAGGTGGGGAGCCAGGGGTTGGAACTGGGATCCTTATGCCGGTCTTTGTGCTTGGCACCACCTGCACTTAACCCGCTGTGCTACCGCCCGACTCCTTTTTTTTTTAAATATGCATTTAAAATGTCTTTTTTGTCACTTTATTTATTTATTATTTTTTTATTATCTTTATTTATTTACTGGATAGAAACAGCCAGAAACTGAGAGGAGAGAGACAGAGAGGGAGAAAAACAGAGAGACACCTGCAGCTCTGCTTCCCCACTTGCAAGGCTTTCCCTTTGCAGGTGGGGACCAGGGGCTTTAACCCCTGGTTCTTGCATACTATAAGATGTGTGCTCAATCAGGTGTGCCACCACCAAGCCCTTCTCCCTGCCTCCAGGTCTTTGTAAATGCCCCTCTCCCATTCTATAAATTGCTAAAAAGTTGAAAACAGGGCCACTAAAACCAGTCACTTGGATAGTATGCTGCTTTGCCATGTACATGACCCAGGTTTGAGCCTGACCCCCACACCACTCAGTGCTGTGGTCTCTTTTAATTTATCTCTCTCTCTCTCTCTCTGTTCTCTGTCTCTTTGCCTGTTTCTATCAAAAAGCAAAAGAGAAAAGAAAAGAAACAAGCAAAAAAGCTAGACTTGT